>NC_139217.1:396958443-397470703 GCF_055691185.1 Crinia signifera | reverse complement strand
TGCGATTCGCGGCACCCCCGTGACCCCCCACCTCCCGCACTTCGCGGCAACCCCCCCACCGGAACCCCTGTGAACCCCGCCCTCCCGCGATTCGCGGCACCCACCCCCGCGACCCCCCCTCCCGCAATTCGCGGCACCCCCCCCCGTGATTCGCGGCAGCTCCAGAATTAAATTGCACATGGAAAACACTGACATGGCTATGGTCGACAATGAAAAAGGTTGACATGAGTTTTTGAAGTTTTTTTGTCATTTTTTGAATATTTTCATATTCATTCTCATGTGTCGACATGGACACCAATGAAGTGCCACACTTATGTCAACATTTACATGTGTTGACCTTTCTGTGTTGATTTTTTTCTTGTGGCGATTCGCGTCACACCCCCCGCAACCCCCCCTCCGGCGATTCGCGGCACCCCGGCACCCCCCTGCGACCCCCCCCCCCTCCCGCAATTCGCGGCAACCCCCCCACCGGAACCCCCATGAACCCCGCTCTCCCGCGATTCGCGGCACCCACCCCCCGCAACCCCCCCCTCCCGCAAATCGCGGCACCCCCCACGATTCGCGGCAGCCCCAGGATTAAATGGCACATGCAAAACACTGGCACGGCTATGGTCGACAATGAAAAAGGTTGACATGAGTTTTTGAAGATTTATTTCATTTTTTTAAATGTTTTCTATTCATTGTCATGTGTCAACATGGACACCAATGAAGTGGCACACTTATGTCAACATTTACATGTGTTGACCTTTCTGTGGTGATTTTTTCTTGTGGCGATTCGCATCACACCCCCCGCAACCCCCCCCCGCGATTCGCGGCACCCCCCGTGACTCCCCACCTCCCGCAATTCGCGGCAACCCCCCACCGGAACCCCTGTGAACCCCACCCTCCCGCGATTCGCGGCACCCAACCCCGCGACCCCCCCTCCCGCAATTCGCGGCACCCCCCGTGATTCGCGGCAGCTCCAGAATTAAATTGCACATGGAAAACACTGACATGGCTATGGTCGACAATGAAAAAGGTTGACATGAGTTTTTGAAGTTTTTTTTTCATTTTTTGAATATTTTCATATTCATTCTCATGTGTCGACATGGACACCAATGAAGTGCCACACTTATGTCAACATTTACATGTGTTGACCTTTCTGTGTTGATTTATTCTTGTGGCGATTTGCGTCACACCCCCCCCACCCACAACCCCCACTCCCACGATTCACGGCACACACACCTCCCCCGCGATTCTCGGCACCCCACCCCGTGACCCCCCCTCCCGTGATTCACGGCACACCCCCGCGACCCCCCCTCCCATGATTCGCCGCAACCCCCGCCCCGTAACCCCCCTCCCGCGATTCGCGGCACCCACCCCCGCGACCCCCCCTCCCGCAATTCGCGGCACCCCCTCCTGCGATTCGCGGCAGCTCCAGAATTAAATTGCACATGGAAAACACTGAAATGGCTATGGTCAACAATGAAAAAGGTTGACATGAGTTTTTGAAGTTTTTTTTTTCATTTTTTGAATGTTTTCATATTCATTCTCATGTGTCGACATGGACACCAATGAAGTGCCACACTTATGTCAACATTTACATGTGTTGACCTTTCTGTGTTGATTTTTTCTTGTGGCGATTCGCGTCACACCCCCCCCACCCCCCCCCCGCAACCCTCACGCCCGCGATTCACGGCACACACACACCCCCCCGCGATTCTTGGCACCCCACCCCGTGACCCCCCCTCCCGTGATTCACGGCACACCCCCCGCGACCCCCCCTACCATGATTCGCCGCAACCCCCGCCCCCGTAACCCCCCTCCCGCGATTTGCGGCAACCCACCCCGCGACCCCCCTCCCGCGATTCTCTGCAATCCCTCCCCTCCCGCGATTCGCAGCATCCACCCCCCCACAACCCCCCCTCCTGCAATTCGCGGCACCCCCCGCGACCCCCCCTCCTGCAATTCGCGGCACCCTCCGCGACCCCCCCTCCCGCGATTCGCGGACACCTAAGTTGCAATACAGGGCATCTTTCATACAATTCTAACCATATTTCTCATATACAAACGTTCACAAATTAAGGGGGCGCAGCCCCTTACGACGGTGTGAAGAGCGCCCGTAGGGCGCGATGAATCACCTAGTATATACATATATATACACATATATATATATACACATTATATATATATATACATATATACATACATACATACACACACACACACTGTGTGGGTGTGTGTATGTATATATATATATATATATATATATATATATATATATAAAGGTCAGTTTCAAACAAGCAGCGGCACTCCACGATTTACTGTGATCAAAGGTTTATTCCAACGTTTCGGGGCGTATTCCCCCCGTTCTCAAGGATACAGTGCAACACAAGTGAAACATACAAAACGGTTTAAATACCTAAGGTAAAAGTGCATACTCACGATGCCTCAGCGAGATTCAGGCTGACCAACCGCTGGCCAAGCACTTCGTGGACAAAGGACACAAACTATCTGACCTCAAATATATGGCCATAGATCAGATACCTGCATCACTAAGAGGGGGTGACAGAGCAGGCATCCTGCTTAAGAGAGAGGCAAAATGGATCCTCACACTGGACACATGCAAACCCAAAGGTCTCAATGAGAGACTGAACATGAACGTTTTTGGCTTCAAATAGAGGGTGTCTATTCATTCATTGATTCTAGTATGTACCTGCCCCTTGTTGCATTGTGCCACCTAGCACCCTTAGGCATATCCGTCTTATATTATAAGTATGACCGCAGCCTCTGCTGCCGTATTACCTGCTGTAGCATCCCTACGTAGGGATCTTAAACAACCCGTTACTCCACCAGCCTACCCTAGATGCCCATCCATCAGGTTCCTTTCAGCAGTTGGACTCCGTACCTCCCTGTATCTGTCAATCACACCACTAAGGTGCTACTGCACAAACCGCAGCATCACCTTTTTTACACAGCATCAGCGGGTCTGATGCGCTTTCGAATCTGTAACTTAAATGTACAGTCTTATTATGCACATTGATCACTTGCTTTTCATACTATGTACACTGTATTTATGTTTGTATTTTTATTAACAGTGCCTCAGTGAAGGGAAAGGTGAGCCCGGCGCATTCTGTCCCCGCAGCGTCTCCTGGTATCCTGGCAACAAGCCAGAGAGACGCGCCTATCAGACGCGTCACGACACGTCAGACCAATACACACCCTCCACCTTCCGGAGCTCACCGGAAGTCACCGCAGACGCCGGGCAGCCTGAATCTCGCTGAGGCATCGTGAGTATGCACTTTTACCTTGGGTATTTAAACCGTTTTGTATGTTTCACTTGTGTTGCACTGTATCCTTGAGAACGGGGGGAATACGCCCCGAAACGTTGGAATAAACCTTTGATCACAGTAAATCGTGGAGTGCCGCTGCTTGTTTGAAACTGACCTTTATATATGTACCCGGAAAGCACCCACGTGCGCTGCACTGAGCAAGGGAGAGTGCCGGACTGAAACAAGAGTCTATATATATATATATATATATATATATATATATATATATATATACTATATATATATATATATATATATATATATATATACATACACACACATATGTATATATGTACACTGTGTTTCAGGGAGCCTGGGAGGGGACGCGGAGACACTTTAATACTGTTGCCATTTATACCTGACTGTGCCTGATGCGCACAGAATTTCTTTGAGCCTGGGAGGGGATGCGGTGACACAGTTAATGTACTGCTGCCGTCGCCGCCGCCGTTAATGCCCGTCTCTGTCTGTGCATGCCGCGCACAGCATTACTGGGAGCGTGGGAGGGGACGCGGTGACGCGACAGCGCCAACCAATGGCGGAGAGGCGGCTGCCGGGTCATCGCGTCCCCTCCCACTCTCCGAGTAATGCTGTGAGCGGCAGGCACAGATTACTGGCGACGGCAGCGAAAACACAGATATCTGGCAATGACAAGCGGCTATAGTCGGGCCGCTTGTCATAGTAAAATATGTCAGTTCAGCGGGCCAGACTAAAGCGTCTCGCGGGCCGCATCCGGCCCGCGGGCCGCCTGTTGCCCACCACTGTGTTAGGACAACAGGACACACAATCCACAGGAGTTGACATGTGTTGGCAGCACGGATGGTGTAATGGTTAGCATTACTGCCTCACATCGCTGAGGTCATGGGTTCGATCCCCACCATGGCACTAACTGTGGGGAGTTTGTATATTCTCCCCGTGCTTGCATGGGTTTCATCCGGGCACTCCGGTTTCCTTCCACAATCCAAAAATATACAGGTAGGTTAATTGGCTTCCAAAAAAATAATTTTTATTACCCTAGATAGAATGTCTGTGTATGCATGTACGTGTGATAGGGAATATAGATTGTAAGCTCCACTGGGGCAGGGACTGATGTGAATGTTCAAATATTCTCTGTAAAGTGCTGCGGAATCTGTGTGCGCTATATAAGAAACTGTTAATAAATAAATAAATAATGTGTCAACAATCACACTTGCACCAAAACATACACTTCACATCATTAAATTACACACCTCTATCACGTCTAACACAACACCACTGATATGTTTCTAAGCCTCTTTTCCTTTCAATGTTTTAGAAATAGGTGCCTTTACTCTGTCCTGCTCATGCACACAT
This sequence comes from Crinia signifera, assembly GCF_055691185.1. NCBI lineage: Eukaryota > Metazoa > Chordata > Amphibia > Anura > Myobatrachidae > Crinia > Crinia signifera. The sequence continues at coordinate 397,466,063 of NC_139217.1, read as the reverse complement.
TATGGGACACAAGTACCAAGATTACAAATTGTTAACTGGGACACTGATAATCAACCAGCCAATCTGCTCCTAACTGTCTTTTTCTAACTCTGCATGTAACATGGCAGGTAGGACCTGATTGCCACCACGTATCTCTGGTTAAGGCTTCCTACATCTGCCCACCACTGTAACATGGAATTTGGGAGCTGTTTAGATGACTGTATTACCACTGTCCATTTTTACACTTTTTTGGAGTAAATGGACATCTGGCCCTCTACCACTCACTATCAACCTTCCATCACTGCTGTTTGTGAAATATGCACACATGTTTATTCCTCTCTTACAAATGTCACATAAACCCATCACTTCATCCACTTCAAGACCCTACACAATATGTGTGTGACACATAGGGTGACATTCTATGCTCTGCGCTAAATGCGCATGTTTAATTCGCACACTATATCGCCGCAAATCGCATTTTTCTAACTCGCACTTTTCAGTCCAAATTCGATTATTTAATGTGATGCGCATTTGAGGCTGAAAAGTGCGAAGAGTTGCGATTTGCGGCGAATTTTAGTCTTAAAAAAGTGCGATTTTTAGTCTAAAAAAAGTGCGATTTTTAGTCCGAAAAACGCGCCATTTCTTCCGCTGGTCATGTGCGAGTTTTGGACCAACCGGAGTGCGATTTACAAACCTGTCTCCGCATGACTAAGAACCCCCAAACCTATTGGCCCACCTATGTCCCCTCCATTATGCATCACACCCCCTATATAAAGGGCCATTGGCGCCATTTCACTCTTTGATAGGAAGTAAGGAGCATGGAGAGGAGCAGTGGAAGCGTTTGTGCAGGAAGAGGAGTTGGTGGCAGAGGAACCAGTGGCAGAGGGAGCACTGGCAGAGGGAGCACTGGCAGAGGGAGCACTGGCAGCAGCCAGACAAGTGGGAGAGGCAGCAGTGTGGCAGGCAGCATGGCCACAGCAAGGCCAGCCTCAGCTCAGACCCTGGCCGTCCAGCCCCAGCAGGAGGAGGTGGAGGATCCGCTGGCATCCCCATCCTACAGCCAAGCCCTAGACCATACCCCACACCAGCTGCAGGAGGGCCACATGTCAGAGGTGGAGGAAGATGCTGGTGAGGAGGAGGAAGACACTGCCATGGAGGAGGAGGAGGGTGACATGGCTGGTGCAGAAAATGAGGAGGAGGAGGAGGTGGTAGCTGGTCGCACCAAAAGTGGCCGCATGGTCAGGTTTTCCTATGAGGAAAATGTGGCACTTGTGAGGGCTATCATGCCAGTGTACGAGAGGCTGCTTGGCAAAACCAACTACAAGACCACTGCCCAGCGCAAGCGCACTATATGGAAGGACATCACCCAGGCGGTGAACGCTGTGAGTAATCACAAGCGCCTGGTGCGCAATGTGAAGAAGCGCTTCAACGATATCAAACGCCAGTTGAAGCATAAAATGGCCCTGGAGATGGAGGAGGCCACCAGGACTGGAGGAGGAAGCCCCACCACTGTCAGCTACAATGCGTATGAGGTGAAGCTGAAGCGCATCATCCCCCCTGAGGTCCTGCCTGGGATGCATGTGGCGGATACCGACAGGGCCCAAACGCCACCGCGAGCTGGTAAGTGTGACCCCATGCAAACTGTAACATACATGCCAATGTATTATATGTGTAATGTGCACTTGTATTGTAATGCTTTGTAAAGTGCTGCTGTGGAACTACATAGCCCAGCAAGGTCATGCAGAAGAAAATGGCTGCTCCTGCTTTGAAATTGCTGATAATGCTGGCCCTTGTAGTTCCACAACTAATCTGATTGATTATGAGTGTACCATTCTTTGCAGCAGACTACCATCTATGTGTACAAAAACCCTGTGGTGTACTGGAGGTTTAGCTGGCATGCCTACATACCACCGAATATCCTATAGTTGTCATGTGTACACTAGTTTACTACTAAGTCTGAAATGAAAGATTTGCCTGAAAACTAAACAAAGGGTGGTCCAGATATAATGCTGCCCTTTTCTATTGGGTATTGTCCATTATTGTGAATTCACTGCATGTTTTCTGAAAATGCATATCCATTGCAAGGTCCATAATGCCTGGCCATCTTTCCTTGTACAGATTGTCCGTCCCGAAGTGCTGCAGCATCTAAGAGAAGAAGGCCCGTTGCTGCAGAATCTGCGGAAGCAGGTAAATGACTAAACAACACACCATTACACATACAGTACACACACCCATGTCACATCAACAATATCTCACACTACATTCTGCTCCTGCTGCTACATTGCAACGGAAATGAGTGTAATCTGAGCTAGGCATGTGACATATTAATAATGTCATTGTTGCATGCAGTATCGGGGTACATGTGTAAGTGCATAACACCCCTAGGTATGGGCGTCAGCCATCTATAGGCCTATGTAAAACAGTATAGAGGACAGTGTGGCCTATATATGCATCAATACTTACCTCTTCATCTGTATCCACAGGTGCTATACAACTAGGGTCAAACCAAACAGATTCTTCAATACTGGTGCTAGACGAAATGGACATCATTCTTGATCCGGTCGACACCTTTGCGGCAGAGGAAGAAATGCCGGGCTCGTCTCAGAGTGATCTTCCCCCAAGTGGGGTGCCTCCCAACCCACCCCCAACCACCCAGCAACCCCATACACCAGCTACTGCTTCCCAAGTAGCTAACTCCTTGGTGAATTTCAAGGACAAGCAGCTTGAATTCATGGCCTCCCAAAGCCTCCAAATCGGAAATATACAGGGGTACATGCGTGACACCTTCCTGCAGTTGCGCAAAATGGCACGTAGTGTAAGGGTAGCTGTAGGCACTCAAGTGCGCATTGCCAACAGTCTTGACAGCCGTTTTGCAGAACTAACTTCTGCAATACGTGAGCAGAATAGCCATATTGGGAGCCTGGCCCAAACTCTTACAGCCCTAGCCCACACATGCACAGCGCAGACCAATGCCCTCCTAGCTATGCAGGCACAAATACAGCAGCAGCAGGAAGGCAATGTGGGAGGTGGCACTACCTCAACCCTCAGCAGTGTCTCCAGCACCCCAATAAGTGTCTCCCCCACTTCCCCACCCCGTCGTAGTGTGAGGACCCGTGGTGGGCTTAGTTCCGCCCAGAGCCGGCCTTAGGCATAGGCAAACTAGGCAATTGCCTAGGGCATTTGGAATGCCTAGGGGCATCAGCAGCTTCTGCTGATTAAAATGATATGCAGCATGCCTATATTCTGTGTGTGACTGAGGCTGTATCTGCATATGAAATAGTGTATTCATGGAAATCACTGTAACCTAGCATTCCGTATGCAGGTACAGCCACAGTCGCTCACAGAATATAGGCATGCCGCATATCATTTTAATCATTGGAAGCTCCTTGTGTGTGCTGGTCATAACAATGCAGATAAGACGAATTTTCAGCAAAAAAGGCACCCAACGTTAGCAGAACTGACCAGGAGCTGCATGGCCTATTGAGGCAAGATGTATGTGGAAACATTTGTATCCAAGCAGAGGCAGAGGTCACAGTGTTAGCGGCTGTGCGAGTGCTGTCTGGGCGTGGGTTGGTTGTGCAATAGTGTTCGGCATATGTGTAAGGGGCATTATGTGTGTCATGTATAAATGCATTAATAATGTGCGACATATGTGTAACAGGCATGATGTGTGTCATGTGTATAAGGGCATTAATAATGTACAACATATGTGTAATGGGCATTATGTGTGTCATGTGTATAAGGGCATTAATAATGTGTAACATATGTGTAAGGGGCATTATGTGTGTCATTATTTGTATGAAGAGCATTAATAAAGGTTGGCATAATGTGTAAGGGGCATTATGGTTATAAGGACATTTATCATGTGTGTCATGTGTAAGGGGCATTACTGTGTGGTATTATCAGGGGTGTCCTGAGAGAAAGGGGTAGGGGGTACAAATTACCCAGGCCAAAGTCTGATGGAAGGGCCCAGTGGGAGCCCCGGGCCCGCTCCCCTTAAGTGACAGCAGCAGCTGCAGCTCTTCTCCTCTGCCCAGCACACACTGCTTTGTGCTGGGTTGCAGTGTGGCCATGGAGGTGCTTAAAATACTATATTTTCTCAGGGTTTTTTCTAAGGGTATAATGTGAATAATGTGAGGAGTAATGTACATAAGGTAAAGTGGTACTACTGTGTGATGTAACGTGAATAAGGGACACCATCGCATGATATAATGTGAATAAAGTTGCACTACTGTGTGGCATAATTTGAATTGGGGGTACTATTGTGTGGCCATGCCCCTTCCCAGCAAGAACACACCCTGTTTGGGCTGCGCACCGAATGTGTGCGCTGTTTCTATTTAAAATATTGCAGGTAGGAGCACCAAAATGATGACTGTTATGATGAGGGTTGATGGTGCTGGAAAAGGGGAGCAGGGTCAGAGGCAGAACTAGTGGCGGTGCTAGGGGGCACCAGCCAAAATCTTGCCTAGGGCGTCATTTAGGCTAGGGCCGGCTCTGGTTCCGCCTCTAAAAGTGGTGTAGGGCTGCCTGATGCTGGCCGAAGGTAGCTGCTAAATCAGTGTTTCTACATTCAAAAAGCCCAAATATCTGTCTACATGGCCCCACAGTTTGTATTTTGCACATGTTACATTGCAGAATGGTTTACAGCAAAACAAGTAAAATTTGCAAACCGCATTCCATTGTGTTTGTGTCTTTTTCTCTATATAAATTAATGTGTGATTTATAACATATTGTAATGGTATATGACTATGGGATTGCAGTAAAGTAGTGTGGTATAACTCCTTGGCTGGCAAAGGTTGTGGATGTACATTTTCCAGCAGGCTCTGACACTCATGGTTTGGACTGTAATGGTTGTAGTGTGTCTGGCCATGCTGGAACATGTAGTTCCACAACACCAGTGAGCCATGTTTCACAGAAAACTTAATTGTTACATGTACCAAGAGTACTTAGAAGGTAGATATCAGCAAGGGATAGGTCAGCACCACCATGTGCATCTGTTGTGGACTGGTGTTAGGTTAAATATGGGTGGAAAGCGGTGGTACTGGTCAATAATTTGATAATGAGTACACTTCCAACACTGGTACATTTTGGAGTACAGGCCACATGTGCTTACCAGAAAAGCTACGCCTGCTGATGTATGTCTGCAACAACTTCTTTATAGCAAGTAACAGTACAGTACAATTCTTAGACAAAGTGGCCTGTGATAGCACCAAGGCCCATGAGGTCACAGACTGAGTGGAGGCTGTGGACAAATAGTAGAGGGCACACATTAATTAGTGCTGGACAGACACTACATAGTTGGCACCCACAAAATGGGCACAAGCATCTCTCACCTGCTCATATAACTCCGACAGGGTAATGGGGTTCAGCGTAAACATCCCCACAACCTGTTGGTCCGACAGGTAGTCCAGGTACAGGTGAGCACCATACATACGTGGGGTACCCAGTAGTGGGGGGGCAACCAGCCTCTTTTGCCCACCTTCCTCCCTCCTGCGTTTGCCCTCCAATTGGGACACATCACAGATAAGCAATTTTAAAATAGTCATACAAATCTACATGAATTAAACCCTCACAGGTGTCCTTACTAATGTTGGGGTTAAGGTAGGGGGGTTTGGGATTGATAATGAAGGCACCTGTGTTGAAATTAACCATGTGCGCACTTGACCAAAATGAGGTGTGTGCAAATGCGCCAAACAGAACCAGGTCTGAAAAAAGTGCGATAAATAGACACTGCAAAAGTGCGATTTGCAAATGCGCATAGCATTAAATAAGCGGTTTGTATAGTTTTGCATTGGAAAACATCTGGATGCGATAAAAGTGCGAATTAATCTCGCACTTTTGTTCCGCATACCTTTTGCGCACAAAATATGCGACTTTTGTCCCTTAACGCATCACGTTAAATTGGCGATTTCACTGAAAAATGCGATATCGCCATTTTGTGGTCTAAATAACGCCAAAAACAGAAATACGCAGAGCATAGAATGTCACCCTTACACACAAATAATTAATTGATGTTCAACACTGCACAGAAAACATTTCACATCAAACTAGTTGACTTACTGTAATTTTTTTTTAAAGTTTTTTTTGCCATTAAGCTTCGCAGCAAAAATATATATATATTTTTAATAATATGCAAAATAAAAATAAAACCAGACAGAACAAAATGTGCCATTAACTAAAACATCTGAGACACAACAGCTGCGTGCTGCGTGCTGCGTGCTGAAATCAAAGTCCACCCCAGCATAGGATCTGGATCATCCAGGAATTATGCTAGGCAGGATACACAACATCAAAACAAGACCTTACATTTCCAGAGTGTGAACTTGGGATTTTGGTACCCTTTGCACAGGAATAGAAAGAGTTTGCCCACAGGAAGTGGCCGTCAAAAGAAAAGGACAAGATTTGAGACCAAACCACAGACAAAGTCAATAAGGTGGCACCACATTATTTCTTCTGGCCTTTTTTGCCCTTGGATGGTGGTGACTTGGGGCCGGCCGGTCTGCGCCCTCATCGGACCATGGCCTGAGGAGGCTCAGCTGCTGAGGAAGGAGGTGGTGGTGGGTCCATTCTGGCAGCACGGGGTGGGGCAGCAGGGGAATTGACTGCCTGGGCCGCTACAAGTGCCCTGGTGGCTGGTCTGCTGTGCCAGATTGGTGAGCACTGCAGCCACCTTGTCCAGCACCACCACTTGCCGCTCCAAGCGCTCAGCGGAATCCACCCCATGCTGCCTAATGTCCATCAACAGCTGTCCTCAGTCTGTGTGGTGCGCTGCTCTTCGTGTGGCCCTGAATTGGAAGCTACTGGTGACAGTGGAGGCTCCTCCTCAGCTGTGAAAAGAAAAAAACATTGTCACCATCACATCAATATACAATGTATGTGAACAACCACAAGGCATTTGCTACATTTAACTGCTAGCTCTGCAGCAAAAACCTCCAATGTGAGCTCACTATCCATGTTCGCTACCCCCCTGATCTCAACCTCATCAATGACATCTTGTGCCAGAAGATCCAGGGGGGCATCTCCGGGTGTGCTGGAAATATAGCCCTCCAAATGCAATACGTCCCTTACACATTATGCAACACGGAATGAGACAAACTTCACATTACAGTATGCCACACATGATGAGCTAAAATTCACATTCTGACACAGGGAATGAGCTAAAATTCCCATTCTGACACAGGGAATGAGGCCGAGATTCACATTCTGACACAGGGAATGAGGCCGGAATTCACATTCTGACACAGGGAATGAGGCCGAAATGCACATTCTGACACAGGGAATGAGGCCGAGATTCACATTCTGACACAGGGAATGAGGCCGGAATTCACATTCTGACACAGGGAATGAGGCCGAAATGCACATTCTGACACATGGAATGTGCCCGAAATTCACATTCTGATAAAGGGAATGGCGCAAACTTCACACTATGCAACACGGAATGACGCAAGCTTCACAGTATGCAACAAGTAATGACGCAAACATCACAGTATGCAACAAGTAATGATGCAAACATCACAGTATGCAACAAGTAATGACGCAAATTTCATAGTATGCAACACGGAATGGCGCAAAATTATTTTATGTGGCTGGGGGAGAAGGAGCTCTGTTTACAAATGTAAGTTCATCCCAGTTGCTGCCTGTGATGCAGTTGTGTGGCCTCTTTTATATACTGTATATATATATATATATATATATATTTTTTTTATTATTATTTTTTTAAGGGGGCACACAACTCCATCACAGGCAGCAACTGGGATGAACTTACATTTGTAAACAGAGCTCCTTCTCCTCCGGCCACATAACACAACCTATGAAAAAAAAAAACCTGTGGAAAAAGTTATCCCCCACATGCAGTGCACTTAACTTACTGTGTGATGACCGCCAATTGGGTGCAGCTTCCCTGCTGCAACTGTGTTCTGTGCTCCAAGTCCCGCCACTGCTGAGCCTCCAGTCCCTGCTTGCCACTATGCGTGCTGCGCTCCGAGCCCTGTCCCACCGCCACTGAGCCTATGAAGCTAAGCTTCCAGTCGGCTCAAACATGGGCTTCCTGCTTCTCACTTGCAGTGTGCGGGTGATGTCACACATGCACCCCCGCACTGAATCCCTGGGAACGCTGAAGCCTCTGTTCTGTGTCAGAGGCTTCAGCAACTATGTGTGCGCAGGGTACTTGATCACGATCTACCCGCGGGACCACCGCGATCGACGGGTAGATCGCGATCAACCTTTTGGCCACCCCTGATGTAAATCAACTACATATGTAATGGTCTCTTCTACCACTCATCATTACTAGCGAAAAGTTAGCATTGTGGCTGGTATGATCTGAATCAATATAAGTTTGCAGCTTCCTGATTGTGGACTCCATAACACAGCATGAAACTATCACATATTGCAACCCATTGAAGGGAAACGACATCCACATGTTTAACGGCCACAGTTTTGGACATATTACAGTATGGTGAGTTAGGCCACACATTTTTTTCCCTCTTTTTGGGACACACAATTATGGGTGAACCATCACATACACCACAGGAACCCAAACACGGTCCTCAAGGCACCCCAACGGTCCAGATTTTAGGTATATCCATGGCTCAGCACAGATGGTTAAATCAGACTGACTGAGTTACTAATTAAGTCACCTGTGGCCAAGCATGGATATACTGAATACCTGCAACGTTGAGCTGCCTTGAGGACCGCGTTTTGAAAAATGTGACATATAGAATTATTGTCCATGGTGCAAGGTGTCATAATCACACCACCTGGACAGCACTCCCCTCTATAAATGTGCTCACATGTGTAAATGAACTAACGACATATCAACAAACACACCTTTATCCTAAAAGGTCTATCAAATTTTTGTTTTGTAACACAAACAACTACATATCAGTTAAAAGCACACACTTGCCTTTTTTGCACAGTCTTCACATCCCTGTGCAGTGGTGACACCTTATTGATTTCATCTGCAATTTGGCCCCAAATCTTCTCCTTCGCAGAGGGGGGGTCAGCTTCCTGGTGGTTAACGCGATCCATTCCCGTGCTCGGGGTACCAAAATCTGAAGTTCACTCTCCATAAATGCAAGGTTCTTGTTCTTTTTGTTGGGATTCTGCCTACGCCGTTTCCTAGAGGATGCAGACCCATTGGTGGGGTGGCCAGTCACGTCAGCACGCAACTGCTGGGTCTCAGATGTCTCAAGTAATGGCACATCTTGTTCTGCCTGGTTGCTTGGCCCCTGTTCAGCCTCAGAACTTGGGCCTGCCTTTGGGTGTGAGGCTGCCCCTTGCTCTGAATGGGACATTTGGGCTTGCCTCTTTCCTCCTCAGTTCCTCTGCCATCCTGCGTACATTTTCTGTCATAGACACCAACTTGGCTAAAATGATTTCAGGGGTGGCCCCGTCATAACTGGAGTCAGACATGTTTGCAGCAACCTCTCCTTCTAGGCAGTCACCTATATATAGGCTAAATACCACCCATTTTCTGCATCATTTACGCCGAAAATACGGTGTAAATGACGCCGACCTAACGCACGTGTGCATGTGACAGATCACACACAGGTTAAGTTGAATGTGTGGCTCATGGCCCACTGTTGAAGTTTCATTCCTAAATCAATATGAACTGAGTTTCGGTACTTGTTTCCTATCTGGGCGCCCACGATCAAAATCGCGGTCATCGGGGGTAAAAATCGCGGTCATCGCGGGCATCGCGGGTAAAATTGGATGGTCGCGATGCCCGCGATGACCGCGATCACCGCGATTTTCCCATAGGGAACAATGTTAAAAAGGCTGATTGACCGCGATTTCACTGTTAAATGGCTCAATTGACCCGATTTGGCCATATTAACCCTGAATTAGGCCCAATTAACCCTTAAATGTCCCCACCAATTTTTGACGCCACCCCACGATCCACGCCAACCCGAAGCGTGGCGAGCGCAGCGAGCCCGCGAGGGGCGGCGGTACGCATCCTCCGACCTTTTCATGCCCTACTATCCACTAGGGCGTGGTGTGAGAATATAATAGTGTGGCGAGCGCAGCGAGCCACCGAGCCCGAAGCGTGGCGAGCGCAGCGAGCCCCGCGAGGGGACGCGGATACCTTCACTGTGAAGGCCGCGAGGGGACGCGCATAATTGTGCAGGTATCCGCGTCCCCTCGCGGGGCTCGCTGCGCTCGCCACGCTTCGGGCTCGGTGGCTCGCTGCGCTCGCCACACTATTATATTCTCACACCACGCCCTAGTGGATAGTAGGGCATGAAAAGGTCGGAGGACGCGTACCGCCGCCCCTCGCGGGCTCGCTGCGCTCGCCACGCTTCGGGTTGGCGTCGATCGTGGGGTGGCGTCAAAAATTTGGGGGGACATTTAAGGGTTAATGGGCTCTGTGGCCCATTTAACATTGATTCCTATGGCCAAATCGGGTGGATTGAGGCATTTAACAGTAAAATCGGGTCCATCGCGGCTTTTAACATTGATTCCTATGGAAAATCGTGAGCATCGCGTCGCGGGCATCGCGGGTACATTTATGGCCGGCCGCGACGCGACCGACACGATTTCCAAGTTTAACATTGGTTTCAATGGGAAATCGCGGGCATCGCGTCGGTCGCGTCGCGGCCATACATAAATGTACCCGCGATGCCCGCGACGGGCGCCCAGATAGGAAACAAGTACCTGAGTTTCTTTGTGTGTTTTAGGGATATGTAGGAATCTGGATCGAAAAGCCATGCCAGACTTTACCCAAAAGGATAGCAGAACAGGTATCATTAGGTGATATGTACATATGTTTCTGAAAATACGATTGAATACAGATGCAAATTATTCGCCGAACAATTGCTTGCAGACAGGGCCAGCCGGTTCGTTTTTCCTGTCGTATAATGTATAATTCATTTGTATGATTCGCACACTACAGGGACAGTATGGGTAAGCATGTGTATGCCTGTGTTGATGTTAAAGTCTGGTGTAAATTTAAACGCACACATACTGTTAATATGGAAAGGATTAATAAAGTTTATACCAAATAAGAATGTTTGCAACCAATCAGTGATCAGCATAACTTATATATGTACTTGCAATTATTTTCTGTGCCTTTGCCAATATGACTTCGACGAGGGCAGCACCATTTGCCCGAAGGGAGCTGCTGGCGCTGGTCCAATTAATGGACCAGCGCCTGGGGTCCTTGGGCCCTTATATATCAAATGCGCAAAGCGACGGGCGTATGATGCAGCCCGGCGCAGGATATTGGCCCGCATGGCGTCTCGCGGACCATTGCCCAGCTGGAGCGGTGGTGGTCAGACCTCCTGGGAAGGATCCAATGCTACGTGAGGCGGTGTAAGTAATTTTATTTTCAAACAGTGTATATGTGTTTGTTTGCAAATGTTTAAGTCTGTATGTACAGTATGTGTTTGTGTATGTATGTGTGTGTGTGTGTGTTTTTTTTAAACAGAATAATAACATAGAAATTATGTTTGTTGTTTGAATTAATAACCGTTTTCTTTTTATACTTTTAATTTCATATCCCACCACCTTCAATAACACTTCAATCAACATTCACATTGCAGCACGTGCCATGGCATGCATCAGAGCAAGACAAGCTCGCCAGCAGGAGGAGGAAGACGAGACGGCAGCTGCACCTGCTGGTGCCCATCCCATCTCTACCTCCCCTACGGTGTGCGCATGGGAGAGGGGGGGGGTGTTAGTGCACCACGTTTCCCCCGAGCTTTATAGTCCCCACTGCAGTCTGCACACCCATGTACAGCAGCCACCTTCATGTCCACGCAGGCCCCCGTTGATTGGTGTCCTGCTGCTGCTGATGTGCAGGAGACAGCAGACAGCAATCAATGTGGGCCATGCTCAGACATGTGCTGTCTTTTCTTACTGGCGACAGAATCACCTGCCATGCTGTTCCGCTCCGTCTAGGTATGGGGGACGCTGCTGTGGCTGCTGGAGGGTGAGTGTGCGAGGGATGGCCACCAGGGAGCCAGCGTGTTTAACCGATGTGAAAGCTGAAGCTGAGTACACTAGACAGCGGGGATAAGGGTAGGGGGTCTCTCCACCCAGATAAAGCCAGCCCTAGGCATAGTCAAATGGTAGGGGCATGTATTCCATGCCTAGGGCCGGTTCAGCTCAAGGTTGGATTGTTCCACCAGCAAAGATCTTCTCAGATAATCCCTTCAGGTCCCATTCAAATGATCCCCCTCTCAGGGCATGGGGACAGGATACCTAGTTCTGCGGCCGTGATGTATCTGCGACTGCGTCTCCTGGGGTACTGCGTCTCCCCTGGGCAACGAGCATGCTATCTCCCCTGGACAATGAGCATGTAATCCCCTTTGGGCAACAAGCATGAACCACCCCCATGGCAATGAGCATGAAATCCCCATGGCAATGAGCATGAATCCCCTGGTATCAAGCATGTAACTCCTAGTAGCATGTAGGTAATCAGCACTTATGAGGCATAATATGTAATAGACATTATGGTGTGTAGCATAATGTGTAATGGGCATCACAGTGTGTGGCATAATGAGTAATGGGCATCACAGTGTTTGGTATAATGTGTAATGGGCATCACGGTGTGAGGCGTAATGGGCATCATGGTCTGAGGCGTAACGTGTAAGGGGCATCACGATGTGAGGCGTAATGTGTAATGGGCATCACGGTGTGAGGCGCAATGTGTAATGGGCATCACAGTATGAGGTGCAAAGTGTAATGGGCATCACGGTGTGAGGCGCAGTGTGTAATGGGCATCACAGTGCGAGGCGCAACGTGTAATGGGCGTCACAGTGTGAGGCGCAACGTGTAATGGGCATTACTGTGCGCAGCATAACATGTAATGGCCATTACAGCATTTGGTATACTATGTAGTGGGTGTGTGACATGTTATAGGCATTATGGTGTAAAGTTTTGGTGTGCACCTTCAGTGTACACTGTCCCTGTTGTCCATATTTTACAAAAATGTGTCAAGCCCTGGCATAATGTGCATGAAGGTGTGGCAGTATGTGGAATGGGCATTATGTGTGATGGGCATTATGGTGTGTGGCATTATGTGTAATGTGGCATTATGTGTACATTTTAGCAGTGTGCCATCAGCGCGCACTGTCCCTCTTTCTAGTATGTGGGGGGAATGATTCATTCTGAAGTGCATATACATAAATAAGTCACCTTCTATTTAGTTTGCACTGATGCCCAGTAGGTTGCGACACCCTCTCCAATGGTGCACCCCTAAGATAATGGGCTGTGTACACCTATGACAGTAAAGTTAATACATATTTATATGGATTCAGTACTGAATCCCGGCGGTCGGGATCCCGGCGTTCAGAATCCCGACGCCGGAATCCCGACAGCCCAAATGCCGACAAGGGGGGGTCGTGGATCGCCCCCCCTTGCGGGCTCGCTGCGCTCGCCACGCAGCGGGCCCGGTGCCTCGCTACGCTCGGCACACTAATTTATTCTCCCTCCAGGGGTGTCGTGGACACCCACAGAGGGAGAATGTGTCAGGATTTCGGCCGTCGGGATTCTGGCGTCGGGATTCTGAACGCCGGGATCCCGACCGCCGGGATTTTAACTGCATCCCATTTATACCATGGTCACAAAGTACAGCTTATATATACATATTGTATACTATGATCACTTAGTAGTTATCAATCAGTCTTTAGTTTAAAATATTTATAATAATGAATCCTTTTATACATTCCAGTATTAACATTTGTTTACAATTACATGACACAGCCGTATTTAGGATCCTGGTTGGTATATATATATTTTAATAATCCATTATCCATATCCGTTATCCATATGTATTCAGTGTGGTCCAAAAGTATCAAGGTAGGTAGTCTGCACATGAGCGTATTTGTGCAGACCACCATTCATTGGATGGAGGGACGGCGGCGGGAACAGGGCTAGCCCATGGGAATGCCCGGCGTTTTATGGGTGTCCTCATGAAAATGCTGAGCATTCCCATGGGAACGCAGGTGGGTCAGTGCCTGTCGGGGGTCGCCGGCTGATCCCACTGAAGGTCGACATAGCTTAGGTTGACACCTAAAATAGGTCGACGTGGTTGAAAGGTCGATACAAGCATTACTTCAATGGTCAGGTTGACCGATAAAAGGTCGACATGGGTTCTTCACTCTTTTTTAGCCAACATGAGCCGACAGGCGGTATTTCATGCTCTACCATCCACTAGGGCAGGCCTTCCCAACCACGGTCCTCAAGGCACACCAACAGTGCAGGCTTTGTAGATATCCAGGCTTGAGCACAGGTGAATTAATTAGTATCTAAGGGATTCTGATTAAACCATCTGTACTGAGGCCTGGATATCACTAAAACCTGCACTGTTGGTGTGCCTTGAGGACCGTGGTTGGGAATGCCTGCACTAGGGTGTGGAGAGAGAATATAATAGTGTGCCAAGCATAGCGTGGTATCATGCCATAGCATGGCCAGTACAGCGGTGCACCGATACAATGTCGACATTCAGGACATTTTTTTAAAAAAACCTATGTCAATCTTTTGACTATTGACCTAGCCATTGTTGATGTAATGCTTGAGTTGACCGTCCATTTATGTCTACCTTAAGCATGTCAACCTATTTCAGGTGTTGACCTAAGCCATGTCAACCTTCTGTGGTCAACCCAATGCATGTCGACCTTGGGTTGGTCGACCTAATGACCCATAACCCCATTGATGTGTATGGAAAGTAGTCCGATAGCGTACAATATTTCATTGTATTAGGGTGATCACCTGTTATCAAGTTCAATTCCATGCAACACTCCCCTGTTTTGCCTTTAGTAAATTCCTAAATTTGTAAAAATAGCAACTTTGGGCAAAAATTTACATTTTCTCTTAAGGCCCAGGTTATTTTTCTTTTTCTGCAATTCCACATTTTAACACAAGATGGCATCAACATGCAAGCTGATAGTAGAAAACATTGAAAGCGTGTTTATTAAACACGTGGGGGGAAATTTAATAGGATAGGATGAGAGATTCAGAAAGTGAGAGATTTGGTAAGAAATCGCCAGTTTTTTTTAAAAGCGGCAATCATTTACACTGCAAAACCAGTTTGATTTTGACGTGTAAATGATTGCCGCTTTAAACAAACTGGAGATTTCTTACCAAATCTCTCACTTTCTGAATCTCTCATCCTATTAAATTTCACCCAAGGGGTTATCAATTTTGATTGATAAAAATTGCTCTCAACCGATTTTAATCTTCCAGGGCTAAAACGCAAATTTGATAACAGATATTTTTCATTTTTAAATCTTAGTAAATTTGTTTTCACCATAGAAGCCCAACATCGAATAAGATTGCTTTTAATTGATCTGAAATCGATCAAAATCAACCTTAAGTAAATATACTCTAAAGCAGGGGTAGCCAAATCCAGTCCTTGAGAGCTACCAATACCAATAGTTCACATTTTCAAGATCACCTAGTTCATTACTAAATGACACATTATAAATGATCCACAGGTGGAGCTAATCACTTCCTTGTGATTCTATGAAGAGAGCTGGAAACCGTTAACTGTTGGTAGCAAGATCATGTCACGGCGCCCCCCCCCCCTCACTTGGAAGTTCCAGGGCCTCATAAATTGGGGGCAGAGGGCTGCGCTGGTCGTGGGGGAGGTCCTCTTACCTCAGTGCCAGTGGCGTAACTATGTTTTGGGCGCCCCCCCGCCGTTAGGGGGGGGGGGCGCCCTGCCAAGCACCCCTAATCCCCCGCCGCCCCGCCGCCCATGCAAACCCCCCCCCCCCCCCCAATCCCCTGCAGCCTTACCTATCGCGCTGGTCCCGGCGGCTCCGTTCTTCTTCTGCTGAGGACCACCACAAAATGGCCGCCCCCATACAGCAGACAGTTTCAGAGAACTGTTTGCTATATGGGGGCGGCCATTTTGTGGTGGTCCTCATCAGAAGAACGGAGCCGCCGGGACCAGCGAGATAGGTAAGTCTGCGGGGGATTGGGGGGGGAATGTAACTATAGCACCGCAGCCCCCGGCGCCCCCACATGCACAGCGCCCCCCCCCCCCCGCGGTGGCGGGGGCTGCAGTGCTATAGTTACGCCGCTACTCAGTGCCCTGTTTCTGGGCCTCCAGCGGGTCCAGGGCACAGTTTTGGCCGCGATCTGGCCGTGGAGCTCGGCTGCCGGGTGCCCGCAAAAATCAAGGCCGCGGCTTGGTGCTGATGGTAGGCCTCAACTTGCGGGGAATGATCACACGGACCCCTGACTGCACAGGACGTGTACTCCCCGCTGGGCAGGCGAGTAATGAGGAAGGGTGCAGGTCACTAGGGGGGCCAAAAGCAGAGTTTTATGGGCAGTTTCTGTGGGAGCTGCATGCACAAGCGTCCTGCTTCCTCTATGGCCATGCGTATATTCTCATATGCATATGTGCAGGGCCACTGTGCGGATGCCTTCGGCGACTTACACAGTCGTCGTGGAGTTCACATGGGGAGAGGGATGGAGACGGACAGGGAGACAGCGCATGAGAATGCCCAGCATTTCCTGGGCGCGCCCACAAACATGAACACAGTCGGGCAGCTGCCTGCCGGGATAGGGCGGTTGATATAGCACAACATCAGTGCCCGCCATGTTCTCGGAGCCGGGTACCGCAAATATAGGTCTGTCAGGACAGACTTATATTTGTAAACATGGGAAAAAATCATTAGATGGTCGTGTTAGAATGCAGCGCCCGGCGTCTGTCTCCATACACTGGTTTGGTGTGCAGCCTAGCAGACTGCCTTGTCCCCTTGCAGCCACTGTAGTTAGACGTCACCCTGAGTGACAGCTCGCTTAAGCGTATAGCAGGGCAGAGACCTCTGACCCTGCTGGCAGCGTTTCCTTTCCTGTAAGGAAGTCCCCGGGTGATAGTGTGCCTCAGAGCGTGTGTGACATCCTCCATGCTGTTTTTTTAGCTCCACGTGCACCGGAGCGCACAAGACAGAGCCCCGCTGTAATCCCATTACAAGCGTGACCTTTGCACAGGGACATCCATCATCATTGGCAGCAGCGACGACTGGGAGAGATACTGCAGCGTAAACCAGTTAATTGCCATCAACCCTGCACAAGCTAAACGCTACAGCTAAGTAACACCAGAAACTGTGATTCCCATGCAATCAGTTGTATACTGCCTGAAGTTAACTACCAAAGTACTGTTATACTTTGCAAGCCTGTCACTTGAATAAACCTCAAGTTGGTTATATCTTCTAAGTGTGTCGTCTAACAACCACACTGCACGTATTTATAGACACTCTGCCAATAGGTCGGTGACCATCAAATTATTTTGCCCCCATACACTCCCCTTCAAATGGATGTTTATGCTAAACATATAGAAGTGCACTGATTAGCCTACTCCACAGGTTCTCAAAGTCAGTCCTCAGGACCCCACACAGTGCATGTTTTGCAGATCTCACAGATCACAGTGAAATAATAATCAGCTCAACCTGTGGATCTTTTCAAATATGTCAGTCAGTAATGAGTGCACCTGTCGGGTGACCTGGAAAACCTGAACTGTGTGGGGTCCTGAGGTCTGAGTTTGAGAACCACTGGCCTACTCCATACTTTGCTATAAAAGAAATGCTTCAACTCCACAACTTCTCAGCTCTGTGTGGCCAGACTTCTGGATTCTTGCCTTGCACACTTGCTCTTTGGTTTACAAATTGGGCATGAAGGAAACAGATGGTTTGTATTTCATAAATTACCTCTATTAATTTTATTTTACATATTGGATGAATAATGTAAATATTCAGGTTGTGGAGACAGTGTATATAGGTATAGGATCACAAAATGTTTGCAGTGATAGATGAAAAGTCTTTAAAGAGAAAATATGATACTGAAAAAAAAAGCATAATATTTGCCTTTGCTTCTCATTTTTTCAATATGAGAGACAATGGTCTACTCAGCTTGGAGAAATAGGGTCTAATTCAGATCCGATCGCTGGGCTGCTAATTTTTGGAGCCCTGCGATCATGTATACGCCATCCACCAGAGTGAAATCCTGTCCTGTACAAGCCTGTGATTGCGATTTGCTTAACGGGGCTTGGGAACATTTTGCAGGCCTACGAATGGCTGCAAATCCATTCTTAAGCAGCTCACCATAAAATGATTTTTCCTGTATAGTCTGTGCGTAGCCCAGGATTTACTCAGTGGCTGCGATAGAAACAGGTTGGTTGGGTTCCGAGCTGATGTCACATGACTGGGCACGCCTGTGTTTTCCCTGACACTCTCAGAAAATGTCCAGTTAACACATACAAGTGCTGGTTTCCTGTCAATAAACTTGCATAAAGGCTCGTACACAACGTACAGATTTTCTATCTGGTGGGAACAAAAACTTAGAAATGTATGGGAGCATACATGGGCGGATTTAGGGGGGGGGCACCCCCAGGCACGTGCCCCCCCCCCCCTGTCATTTCCGACTTTATATATTTTTTTTAATCCGTAGGGACACGCAGCTTCTGGCCGACGCACATTTATATGAGCCTGCTGTGGAAGGCTCTCGAATGCTGCTTAGACACACTGACACGAGTTGGTGCTGCTGCAGAAAGCTTTCCGCAACAGCACCAGCTCATGTCAGTTTGCGACAGTGGCGTCACTAGGGGGGTGCGGGGGGGTGCAGCCCGCACCCGGGTGTCACCCTCCACTGGGGTGACACAGTGGCGGAACTATAAATTTTGCTCCCCCTTGCCAAAAAAATTGTGGCGCCCCCCCGGACTCCTCTCCAGCGTGTTTCCCCAGTGTGTGATTGATGACAATGTACAGAACGGTTTTGAAGGAGAGGGTCAGGTAGGCAACCGTGAACTACTGACTTGACTAAGTCATATCTATAGGATTCCCTTAGTGGCC
This sequence comes from Crinia signifera, assembly GCF_055691185.1. NCBI lineage: Eukaryota > Metazoa > Chordata > Amphibia > Anura > Myobatrachidae > Crinia > Crinia signifera. The sequence continues at coordinate 397,447,284 of NC_139217.1, read as the reverse complement.
AAAAACTCATCCAGTTTTGATTTAAATTCATTAACAATAGTTGCTGTAAACATCCCCACCAGCAATGAGTTCCAGAATGTCACTGCTCTAATGGTGAAGAAACCTCTTCTTAATTCAGTATGGAATTTATTTACCTTGCGCCTCAGTACATGCCCGCGTGTCCTCAGTATCGGCCTGTAAGTGACCAAATCATCTCCCAGTTCCATATGATTCCCAATCCTGTATATGCGTACTGCAGGCTGTACGCATGCACGGTCTATTTAAAATTGTCTGACCCGTGAAATTGCAGCTGTGCAATCAGGTCTGAATTGGGCCCATAGCTTCAGAAGGTGCAGGAGGTGTTGTTGAAAATGGTTATGACACACCTTCATTTTTGCAACCACTTCCCATTACCTCCCTCAAATACTCCCTGACTGTCAATCACACTGCAGAAAAATCATCCGTGTGACCGTCATATGCTGCTTTCACATTGTCTAATTGTTTAAGACCCTTTATTTCGAAACGGTATTTGAAACGGGTCTGAGCCACTAAACCCCTTTCACATTGCATCTGCAAACCGTTTTAAATAGCATGTTATACCATTGACACATTCAACCCGTTTAACCCCCAAGGAACACGTTTCAAGCCATAGAAATAGAGCCGTTCACACTGCATAAAAAATGACTTTGAAACGGGTAGGACACCGGTATTTGTTAAACGTTAAAGCACCCTGGAGCTTTCACACTGCAGCTCTACCCGTTTTAAAAGGCAAAAAAAGGCAATATACCGTTTAAGGGCTGCAGTGTGAAAGGGGTAAAGTCCATCATAGTACACGTGCATCCAGGGGTAAAGTCCATCCATAGTACACGTGCATATGGTTTCTCAGCACCATAGGCAAATATTCTGCGAGCTTCCCCCCTTCATACCCAGACGCTGGGTAAGAACCATATGGCTCATCATTCAGTCTAGGGCTAGCAGTTATATTATATTTATTTATTTATTTATAGAGATCGAGAGTCATATCTTTGCACTTGGCACTCCACAGATTTAAAAAAGTATGCAAAGCCTACTTAGCATTACATCTTCAGCAAAGGATGCAATATGAAAGCATTGAACACTGATATGCTTTTCTGCATACGCAAATACTTCTTTGATATGCACAGAGTGTCACTAATAAGTTTAGGAGTATGTTTAAAATTGACCCATCCACAGACTTTACAGATATATATATATCAAAGCAGGCTTGCCTACCCTCCCGGAATGGCCGGGAGCCTCCCGGAAATCGGGTCCTTCTCCCGGCCCCCCGGGAAGGTGGGCAAGTCTCCCGCATTCTGGGATTTGCCCCGCTCCATCTTTGCCCGCTGGTTAAAATTACATGAAATCGCGGGTACGCGGGGAGGGGGCGGGGCTTAAATGACGCGATCGCGGCATTTCGCGTCATTTCGCGGCATTTAAGCCACGCCCCCTCCCTCTCGGCCCGCGAATCACGGGGGTTTTCGTCATGGGGGGCGGGGCCAAGTGATGTCAGCCTTGCTCCCGCCCCCCTGATGTGTTGCCTCTCCGGGCTTCTCCCGGAAAGGTGAAGATAAAAGTAGGCAAGTATGTATCAAAGCCTGTCAGCACTCACACTACAAGATTAGCCAGCCCCAGCACCCAAAGGAGGAAAAGTACATGTACAGCAAATAACATCACCCCAGAGACATTTCTTAAATGCAAAACAAGGTGTGTATTGAAACTATTTCAGTCGCACAGGCAATTTCCTTCTGAAATGGACAAAACCATGTGCACTGCAGATGGGGCAGATGTAACTCATACTTGCCTACCTGACCCTCTCCTTCAGGGACACAATGCTCCAGGCTTGCCTACCCTCCCGGAATGGCCAGGAGCCTCCCGAAAACCAGGTCCTTCTCCCAGCCTTCCGGGAAGGTGGGCAAGTCTCCCGTTTTCTAGTGATAGCCCCCGCTCCCCCCTTACCCGCTGTTTTAATAACCATAAATCGTGGGTCCGCGGTGAGGGGGTGGGGCTTAAATGCTGCGATCGCGTCATTTAAGCCCTGCCCCCTCTCCACGGCCCGCGAATCACTGCATTTTTTCGGCATTGGGGGGTGAGGCCAAAGGATGTCAGCCTTGTCCCCACCCCCCTCTCCCGGAGAGGTGAAATCAAAAGTAGGCAAGTATGCAATGCTCTGTTCCTGGACTTTCCTAGTAATGTATGATTACCATCACCTGTGGGGAGCTAGGTAATTGATAAGAAAGGTGTTTCACCACAGGTGATGGTAATCATACATTAACAGGGAAGTCCAGGAACAGAGCATTTTCTCCTTGAAGGAGAGGGTCAGGTAGGCAACCATGATGTAACTTGTGCAGAGAGATTAGATCTGGGTTGGGTTTTACTTCAAAGTGAGAACTATATTGCAGTATAAAAATAATGCAGCCAGTATTTACCCTGCACAGAAACAAAATAACTCACCCAAATCTAAATCTCTCTGCACATGTTACATCTGCCCCACCTGGTTTTGTCCATTTGAGAAGGAATTTGTCTTTGCGAGTGGCACTTGTTTTGCATATGCTCCTGGAGTGCAATTATTTGCAGTATACAGTGCACACACACACACAAACATATGCATAAACATATACAGATATTCCTCACTCAATGACTTAGCTGTTTATCGACCGCTCAGGCTTACAACCTGGTCTTCTTTTATCGACCGCACTGCGACTGCTCAGACTTATGTCCCTGCCCACTCGGACTTACGATCTGCCCTTGCGTCCTGCATACCCATTCGTACTTACGACCCACCCAGACTGTTTAGTGACCGGTGCTGTGCATGTTTTGCAGCGTCTCCGTGACTTGTCAGAGAATAGGAGGAGTAGAGGAGTATTTTATTTAGAAGTGTACTTGTATTATGTATTTTTATACAAGTTCGTTTAATGACCAATTTGTTTAATGACCAAGTCGTAGGAACGGGACCAGGTTGTTAAGTGAAGAATGCCTGTACTATATGTGATATATAGATGTGGCCATCTTTAGGCAGCTGACACCTCTCAGGCACTAGAGAGGTGCAACTGATGAAGAAAAAAAACTCTTACAGGGGCCCTCCGTGAACAAAACCTTCAACACATAACTGCCCGGGACATCACCGTTGCCACCAGCAACCCTCCCATTCCTGAACACTGTCACTACAGACACTACAGATAGCACACACCATGTTCCTACTAAGGCAGTGATGGCTAACCTTGACACTCCAGCTGTTGTTGAACTACACATCCCAGCATGCCCTGCATCAGTTTTACTATTTGGCCATGCTAAAATTGATGCAGGGCATGCTGGGATGTGTAGTTCAACAATAGCTGGAGTGTCAAGGTTAGCCATCACTGTACTAAGGCCTCTGCAGACATCCCCACCAGCACCCCCTTCCCCCAAACACCGCTCCTGCCAATAGCACCCTTGCCTGGACAAATGGACATCACCGCAGACAGCACCACCGACAGACAGCACAGAACACTGTAACTAGTAATTTGGTTTCCCCCAGCCAAAAAGTTTCTATGAAACACCTTAATGACAATTACAGAATGTCACACACCTTAATGTTCGTAAGACAATATGCCACACACTGTAATGCCCATTAAAGAATGTCACACACCTTAATGTTCTTAGCATATTATACCACACACCGCAATGCCAATTACACATTATGTCTCACACAGTAAAGCCCAGTATATAACAAATTGGGAATGTTTACACTAGAGAAGAGATGTTTAAGGGGGACATGCTTAACATGTACAAATATATCAGGGGCCAATATAAGGAACTGTCCAGCGCGCTTTTTTTTTTTATTAAGTTTTTAAAAGTAATAACAAAGTTGGTACATAACAAGAAAGTACAGACATAAATAAAAAAGTACAAAATCGTATTTTCTACCCTTTCTTTGCCTCTACCACGCAACGTTATTATAGAAACCTGTCAAAACTACCACCTCATGGGAAAAAAAACACACACACACGCAAGCCTAAACTACTTAGCTGGACTCGACTTGATGTAATGTTTGTCCAGCGCATGTTTTACTGCAAGGAAGGACTCTAGGACATGTGGGCACGAGTTTAGATTAGAAGAGAAAAGATTTTGTTCCCTTAAGGTGCGTACACATGGGGCAATGTGATCGCTGGCAATCATATTGCTCAGTGTCCTGTTTTCATCGGCGACCATCTCGCTGATGAAAATGACACACTGCTGGAGAAGAGGCAGGGGAAGTCGCTGGTTGGAGGAGCATGCTCCTCCGACCAGTGACCATTAGTGGGCTGAAAATGGGTGCGTGCACCTGGCGATTTATCGCCGGTGCACACTCCAGTAGCTGGCAATATGGTCGCTCAGCGACCATATTGCCAGCGATAAGTGTACCGTGTGTACACAGCTTGAGAAGGAAATATTTTTTCACGGTCAGGGCAACTAAACTATGGAACTCTCTTCCTGGTGGGTTGGTGTCGGCAGACACAATAAATACGTTTAAAATAAGGTTGGACAAACATCTATTGAGTAAAAACATCCAGGGGTACAATTAAGAAAAACAATTTAATAATAAAATTTAATAATAAAATAAAATATCAGTATTCACTACATATAAACAAGGGTTAAGCTAATAAACCAAGGTTGAACCAGATGGACGCAAGTCTTTTTTCAGCCTTAAATACTATGTGTATTTCCCTATTGCCATGAGGGGGGCACCACAAGTTTTATTGGCAGGGGGGGCAAAATGTATAATTACGCCACTGGGGGTAAGAATTGCATTAATCGTGCCTTCCTCCATATTTACCCCTAGCTGACGATCACGCAGTCTCACGCACCCCCACCACTACCACTCTGTTCAGGTTGTTTCTCTATTTGTATATCAGAGTGTACTGGGAGATTAAAGGTGTGCACACACAGTGCAATATGGTCGTTGAGCAATTTTGACTTAATATCTCTCAGCAATATATTGCTCTACCTCATATTTACTAGAAATTGCTGGTCGCTGGTGCACAGTGCATCAGCAATATTCAGCCATAATCGAATACCATGCTCCTGCGACCAGCGACCATTTCGGGCAGGCAGCGGGAGCACGCTCCTAGTAATTTATCACCACAACACAAAAAAACCCACTGGCGGTATGGTCACTCAGTGACCATTAAGCCAGCGATAATGTCTTAAATCGCACCGTGTGTGACTATATAATCTCTGTCCATTTGGGATTCAATAACCCTTCTTTAAATTTGATTTAATAACAAGGAACACTTTTTTTTTATTTTTACATAATAACATGGACAAAGTTAATGTCTGCTGTAGATGAACTGCATCTCTGCTTGCACAGCACTATTAGCAGGAATATCTGTGAAAAGTTAATGAGCCGTTGTTTCCTGTTGAATGTGTATGTTTAATATTAACAGGTTTAAAGACTCATCTAAGGCATAATTCACATTAGTTATGCCAATCCCTGCTCTTTAATGCAAGTCAGCAAGTAGCTGAAATTACACATAAAGAAATAACATTTGTATCTATATTCGCTTATGTTCCTGTACAAGAGTATCCCAATACTACAGTGTATATTTGGGGAAATTGTTACCTTTGGCATACCTCCCAACATGACCCTCTGCAGGAGGGACACATTGTTCTGTTTCTGGACTTCCCTCTTAATGGATGATTACCGTCACCTGTGTTGAAACACTTTTCCTATCAGTTAACCTATTTAATATAGGTGATGGCAATCAAAAATTAAGAGGCAAGTCCAGAAACAGAGCATTGTGTCCCTCCTGGAATGGGTCATGTTGGGAAGTATGCCTTCAGTAGCGCATGCAGGGGGGTTTCTGAGTACCCAGAAACCCCCCTAAGAGTCTAAGGGCCCTCAGCTAAAAGCTGAGGGTCCTCTCTTTCCATGGGTATAAGAATTGTAAAAATCGGCTCTTGGGACCCGGAGATATCTGACTTCAAAGCAGCGGTCCCCATCCAAGCCTGTTAATTGTTATTCCCAGTCAGATATTTAAGGTTCTGTCTGACTTAGAGTTTTTCTGAGGGTATATTTCAAAAGCTGGGACTCTTCCCCTTTGAGGGACACTAGTAGCTTGTCTATACTGTTCCCAGAACCAGAGATATCAGTCTTCCAGCAGCTGGTTACTGCTCCAGCTACACACACCTGGTATATAGTTTTATATACTCGTTGGCAGATTGCTCTGCCTCCTGAACTCTGATCCCCTAGTCCCCAATACCATTTGGTAGGTGGGATTCTCTAGTTTTGAATTCCATTAAAATCTAAGAAATCTATTTCTGGGAACTGGAGATATCTGCTGTCCTCCCACCAGAAAATTATGAATAATGAGCCCACTCCACTATACACCCCTCCTCTGCATATTAAACATCCTCTACCACCCTGGAAGTTATGTATCAGGGCTCCTTCATTCAGCCCATTGCCCCCTTCTCCCACTCCATATCCCACCATCTGTGCAGTAAAGGGGTAATTAGTGGAAATTACTGATCCAGGCCCAGTGGCGTAACTACATTTTGGGCGCCCCCCCGCCGTTAAAGGGAGGGCGCCCAGCCACTTACCCGCCGCTCCCCCAGGTAGCCGTCAATGCAGGTGGGGGGGACGGACGCTGCGGGGGACACAGAGGCGGCAATTACTTACAGCTGAGGCGGGCAGGGGGAGACGGGAGCTGTCAGTACGGAAGGAAAAAAAAAAAGCCCATACAATGAATGGGCAGCCTGTGATTGGCTGAGCGCTCTCTCAGCCAGTCAGCAATTGGCTGAGAGAGCGCTCAGCAGCCAATCACAGGCTGCCCATTCATTGTATGGGCTTTTTTTTCTTCTTCAGTACAGACAGCTCCCGTCTCCCCCTGCCCGGCTCAGCTGTAAGTAATTGCCGCAGCTGTGTCCCCCGCAGCGTCCGTCCCCCCAGCCGCCTTCGCAGCGTCCCCCCCACCTGCACATGTAAAGACTGGGGATGGTGCGGCGGGGTGTAACATAACTATAGCACTGCAGCCCCCGGCGCCCGCACATGCATAGCGCCACCCCGCGGTCGCGGGGGCTGCGGTGCTATAGTTACGCCCCTGTCCAGGCCCTACATGCAGAGCGGTTGATATAATACCCCCTACCACCCGCAGGACATCAAAGCTTCCTCCACCTCTACCGCTGGAGGATAGGTAGGGGCCCCAATACATTGCTATGCCCAGGGGTCATACACTGCTGTTGACGCCTTTGTGTATATATATATATATATATATATATATATATATATATATATATATATATATATAAAAAAAAAATATTATTATTATACATTTGGTCTATCTATAATACTTTAACTGACCTGGCATATACTGGGTCACCTAAGTGTCCATCTCCATGCTTTGCTCCACCCCTCTGGAAACCCCCTTCTGAAAATCCTGTGTTTGCCACTGGCCTTTGCTAAAGCTGGCCCAGGTTTGCCTACCTGACCCTCTTGTTCAGGGAGAAAATGCTCTGTTCCTGGACTTTCCTGGTAATGTATGATTGCCATCGCCTGTGATGAAACACCTTTCTTATCAATTACCTAGCTCACCACAGGCGATGGCAATCCTACATTACCAGGGAAGCCCAGGAACAGAGCATTTTCTCCCTGAAGGAGAGGGTCAGGTAGGCCAGTGGTTATCAACCTCGGTCCTCCGGACCCCCCAACAGTTTACGTTTAACAGGTCTCCACACAGAATCACAAGTGAAGTAATTAGCTTATAGAAGAAAAATCAAATCCTAAACTAAATCGAATGGTTTTTGTGTCACTTTCGATCTGCATTCGATTCGATGCGCGCTCCCGTTTTCACAAAATCGTACAGAAAAATCTACTGTGCAGCCAAGGAAATATCGAATTCGATCTAGTAAATCGAATGTGTACAATGTACCATGAATGTATATCGAATTCGATATCTAATGCAAAAGTACAGATCTAATGCCAAATCGAATGGGAAGATCTCATGCCAGATCTAATGGAAAATCAAATCAAAAGCAAATCGATGTCTGTGTACGGGCCTTAACTTGGTATAACAGTTGCCAGACATCTCCCTGGTAAATAAAAAAAAAAAAACATGATGTAGAGCAGCAGCTCAGATCTTGAATTATCTGCAAAAAAATAGAAAAAAAAAACCCTGCAAAATACTTTCACAAAACTGCAGTAGCACTAATCAGGGGACCTAAAGCAGTACCAGCCTCCTCTCTGTTCCTGCAAGATGTTCTAAGGCTGCGCAGCCAGTGATGTTGGACAGGTTAGAAGTGTAAAGGTGCATACACACTCTACAATTTTTTGACCAGTATCATTAATTTTGGCTCTTCTGAACAATATTGATCAAAGTATAGTTCAGTGTGTATTTTACGAACAATGATGCGTGTACCCACAGGTCATTCATCAAGGTGGTTCGTCTACTGTGCAGGCAAGTGAATTTCAGATGTCTTTCACAAAAATCTATAGATCATTTGGCGTTCATCATTCGTCGTTTGTCGCATTATTCAGTGTGTATGCACCACATTCATACATTCATACTTGCCTACTTTTAAAAACTGGTTTCAGGGAGATTTTAGTTGGTAGTAGAATTTTGCACAGTGCTCCATTGCGTGTCATGCTCCTCCCAAAGGGCACATCTAGTTACATATATGGAGAGATTGTGAAAAGAGATTGTGAACGTGGCACCTATACCCCTTTCACACTTACAGAGCCGGGTCATACCCGGGAATGTGTTCCCGGACGCTTCCCGGGAATGTACCCTTTCACACTGCACTCAGACCTGGGATCGACCCAGGACAGCCCCATTCACGCTGATCCCAGGAAATCCCTGCAAATACATATGCATGTCATTAGAAATGGACTCCAGGGCCCTGAAAGATGACATCAGCATTTGTAAGCCCAAGAAAGCTCCAATCAGCAGCTTTTATGAAGTCCTGTGTACCCAATCCTGGGTACGGGACCATTCACACTGACCACATCCCGGGTCGATGCCGGAATCTACCCAGGTCAAGACCTGGGTAGAAATCCTGGAATGCACATCCTGGGATATTCTTTCAAGACCCTTTCACACTGAGCTAAATCCCGGGTTGATGCGCGTTCATGTGCAAAAACCCGGGATAAAATTGCCAGTGTGAAAGGGGTACTAGAAGCGTGGGCGTGCACTGCTACATAAGAGAGGAATCTTTTAAATGATTTATATTCAAATGTAGATGAGCCCCAAAGCAGTTAGTAAGAGCTCTATACTTGGTAAAGTTTTGGGAAATGGTGCTGATCAGGGCCGGCGTTACCCACTCAGCAGCTCCTGCAAAGCAGGGAGGCGCCATGCTGAAAAGGCGCTGTCTCCCTCCCTGCTCTGCTAAAGCTGCCTCAGCCCTCACTGTCACTGCCTCCTGCACGCCGCCCGCAGCGCCTGTCTGACAGTGGGCAGGCGGCAGTACAAACAGCTGCTCCCTGCACTGCGAGAGCACACAGCCTGCACGCTGTCCGCAGTGCCTGTCTGACAGCGGGCAGCAGCATGGAGAGGCTGAGCAGCTCCCTGCACCGCGCACACACTGTCCTCCTCCTGCGACCTGCCCCCTCTTCCTCACGACACTTGCGGTGAGGCATGTAGCGCCGGTCTGTGAATGCCTGGATGACATGTCATGTCCGGATCCGCCCCCTACCCATTGCTCCCTGCACCTGTCAGCTGTCAATCAAATGACGAACAGGCAGCAGTGCCACCTCCCATTCCTTCCCTCTTCTCAGTGTGCTGTGCCAGTGCCACTGCCAGTCCTCAACACTCAGCCCCCTCTATCTCCTCCCCTCTTCTTCCATCTCTCCCCTCCTTTCCACCTCAGTCACGAGAGGGGTGTAATGGCGTCCTCAGCATCCTGCCTACGCAGATAGAAGAGGAGGGACTGCACAAGAGTTAAACAGCAAAAGAACAGGGAGTCTTTTATTATACATGTTTATAACAATTTTTTTAATAATTGTAGATATTTTTTATATTAATTTAAAAACTTTTTAAATAATGGGCTGGGCTATGTGTCTAAAGGTGGCCATACACTCTGCAATAACAGTGTGCGATGCAATGTGCGCTCTTGCGGGCATCGCACAGTACAAAAAGTATGTACTTTTTGTACTGCTTTCGGATTGCATCGCACACACATTGCATGCATACCGTGCGATATGATGCAATCTAACCCATAACGTATGCGATTCTCGCAGCGTGTATGGGCACCTTTAGTGCCTGCAACATTTTGCGGACACAGCACTGAGATGGTGTATGCATACATGTACATGCACCCGAGATCCTCCATAGGATCGCATGTTGCATACGCTCCCACAATTGGACTGCAGCTTGTTGTAATGGCAATGTGAAAGGGCGCAAAATTTATGGTTTGCAGGAGGGCGCTGGACACCCTAGCACCGGCCCTGGTGCTGATGATTCAATGTAAATGTATCTATCGCTCATTCCTTTTTCCCCAAAAATGTAACAGTGTAATGTGGTCGAGGTGAAATGAGGGAGATTGCTAGACTAATGAGGGAGAGAGGGAGATTGCTGCTTTTTCAGGGAGTCTCCTGCACAATGCAGGAGGGTAGGCAGCTATGACCACGTCTTCCGTCCGGGACACTGGAGAAGTTCAAGGGAAATTGATCTTTCACTGCATACATCATCCAGTGTGTATGCACCATTACAGGATCTGGGGTGGGGTGACGATTACACTGATCAACCAACCCCTAATACTGACACTGCTCTAGGCCCAAGCTAATAATAACTATCTATCTCAAAGAGCACACTATTATTTCTACCCCAACCAAGTGAACTGTTGAAATAAAGAAAAATTAATAAACAGAAACAAAATGACTGTATATATGGATCTCATTACTACTGTACTGTATATACAGACCATTTAATAATTAATATCATAATGAAAAAATACACATTAGTTAATAATGAATACAATTCTATATTATTATTTTTTTATTACTTCAGAATACCATTACCTATTTACACAGTGAGGCAAATAATCAAGAGACTTAAACTGAACAAACAGAACAAGAAGAAGCATGTGTGAACCTGCAGCTGCCATTCTATGATTGTGAAGGCACGTGTGTGCAAAACAGAATATATGATCTGCAAACTCCTCTAGGTCTAGCGAATGATGATAGCCACCAGGCAACAGCTGCTGGGTACAGACAGATAGCGGCCTCCAGAAGAAGGCTGAGAGTGCAGACAGCAGAGCTCTATCGACATGACTGAGATATATCAATACTGGTCAGATTTATTTCAGAACACTGATGCTGCCCATACGCTTGTGAGATATTGCATGCAATCATTCGATTTCGACCACATCTGTTTGATAAATTGAATGATTGTGTGCACATTTTGTGTACCATGCAACGCAATGTGCGGGCACGCCGGTCGAATCTTGTGTCTCATGATCTTATGTCCCGCACTAATATTTATCGAATTGTACGTGCAGTTGAATGCTGTTTTGTGCGCATTTCATTTTTCTAACTGCGACGTTTGATTTCTGAAGATTTCTGCTCACTTCCTGGCCACTCCTCTTCCACCCACTGTGCACAGATTTGTTTAATAATGTGGTGTGTTTTTTACAGCATTCGATGCAATCGCATTCAATCATGCGATGCCACCCATTTTTTTTTATCACAAGGGGCATTTGATAAATCGCATGATTGTATGCACAATTGTATGCCAAAAAAAGCATTTTCAATGCGATTTATGGAAAGGTGAGCTGCAAGGGAAATTAAACCCAATATTGCGTCGTATGCAATTGCACAAGTGTATGTGTAGCATTGTAATTTTTCTTACAAGGCCTACACATGGGGAGATTTGCCTAGCATTCTGAGAGATGCTAAATTGCTCAGAACACTCAGCAAGATCGCCCAGCACACAGCAATGCGCCAGTGCTGTGTGCTGAATGATCTGTCAGGGCCAGTGTTCTCTGGTGAGAATACTAGCTTTGACCCAGTGGCGTAGCTTCGATTTCAGCGCCCCCCCCCCCACCACTACAATTTCAGCCCCCCCCCCCTCTGTCCACTCACCACTTTTTGCCCGCTGCCGCCGCCTGGTCCGTTCCTGACCCGCCGGGACCTGCAGATCCTCCTGTCTGCAGTCTTGGCGCTCATCCTGATAGAATGTCACATTTAAAATGGCCACCGCCTTACAGCAGACCATTATTTAGGATGCAGGAGGAGGCCGCCGCCTCCTCTAGCATCCTTACTAACCATCTGCTTTGAGGGGGGGCAGCCATTTTGCAAGTGACTTTCTTTCGGGAGGAGCGCCGAGACTGCAGCAGGCAGGAGGATCTGCTGGTCCCAGCACGGCACCACCAGACGCAAGGGGCTGCCATAACAATACCTTCTGCCATGCGCCTCCAAGCCATCGCGGGGTCTGCGGAGGTATAGTTACGCCACTGCCCTGACCAATTAATATCCAGCATGCGCATGGCTGTCGCTATGGCCCCTATACACGGAACTGATGTAGAGGCATTTTCATAGCAATCTAGTGAGATCTGCCCTGTGTGTAGGGGCCATAACTAAAACGGAACAAATTACTCAAGTTATTAAAACCTTATTAAGTAACTTTGATGGAAGAGATCAGTTGTTGTTATTAGTAAAATAAAAAAAATCTAGTCATCCCCTTTGTCAAGAAAACATGTTGGGAATGTGCAACACTGTTTCTAGGTTTCATAGAACAAATAAAGAGCCTGATTCAGACCTCTTTGCGTGGCTGCAAATATGCAGCCCTGCTGATGATCGATAGGCCACCCATGCTGTGTGCATTCGTGTGGTCCCCCTGGAAACGTAGCTAGCCATAGCTAGCCAACTCTGGCCATTCGCAAGATGATTGACAGCCATCTGGAATTTGTAGGTGGCGCCGCAGTGTTTTTGGATGTACTGCCAAAAACCGTAGGCAGGCCCAACCATTGGTAGGAAGGAACACTGATGTCACCAGCATCCCTGATCTCCCCATGGCCATCACAACATCAAGCAATTCTAGGATTACTCAATCGGCTGCACACAGGGGAAATCCATTCGATGGTAAGCTATTGAGAATTCATTTGAATCTGTTTGCATGGCTGTGAACACATTTGCAGCCGTGCAGGGGCAGGGTGGCATTTACCTAAACGCTGGGCTCCGAAGATTGGCAGCCCAGTGATCAGGTCTGAATAGGGCCCTAAATCTGCATTTCATAGATGCCACGTACGTATGATGACCATACCTCCCAACATGACCCATTCCAGGAGGGACAAAATGCACTGTTCTTAAACCTCCCTCTTATTTTATAATTGCAATCACCTGTTGTAAAGAGATTCATTGATTTGAATGGTGTTTTCAACACAGGTGCTGGGAAGTCCAAGAATAGAGCATTCAGTCCCTCCTGGAGAGAGTCATGTTTGGAGCTATGATGGTGACTGAAATGGCCGCACCTTGTTATTGCATAAATAAATTATAATATCTCAGATTCTCATAGAGGCTAAAAAAAAAAAAGTAAACATCATGTACAGTAGGTGTCAGCATAATCAGGTAAATAAACCACAGGGAAATAAACCTCAGGGGCTGTGCCTAATTTACACCCCTCTTCTTATCGGTAGTTGAAATGTTTTATGAAAATAAAGGATAAATGCACAGAATAAGACCTGTAAGCAAAAAAGGTTAAAGGTTTGACTTGCTAAATTTGTGAGGGGATGCAGTCAATTTACCTACAATCAAAATCCCGACGGTCAAAATACCGACATTTAAAATACTGACACGGTCAAAATACTGACACGGTCAAAATACAGACATTTAACTTGTTCATACTTTACCATCCCAGTGGACATGGAGGGGGAATATAATAGTACGCCAAGCGCAGCAAAGCACCGTGCCCGAAGCATGGCGAGCATTGCGAGCCATGTGAGGGGACGTGGTACTACATTTGACTGTCCATGTCGCACCGACATGTGCCGACAGACGGAGTTTAATGCCTTTCCATCCACTGGGGCGTGAACGGAGAATAAATTAGTGTGCCCGAAGCATGGCGAGCGCAGCAAGCCATGCGAGAAGACGTGGTACACTCATACGGGTTTCATGTCGACCTATGTCAACATACAGACCAAAAAAATATGAATAACTTGTGTATACTTTTTGACCTGTGTATATTTTAAATGTCAGTATTTTGACCGTGTCGGTATTTTAAATGTCAGTATTTTGACCTTGTCTGTATTTTGATCGTCGCTCAATGGTTGTTGGTATTTTGACCGTCGGGATTTTGATTGTAGTTATATCATACCGAATCCTTCGTGAGGTTACAAAATATGCCAGATTGATGGCACTCTTCTCTTTCCTAATGTATTTGCAGTCAGCTATTAGCTAATATTGAGCTTGAACACCTGTTGTGAGATACAACCTATAATTAATCAGGCTCAGTTTGACAAGTTCAAGATCTTTTGCAATAGCCTATTCCTCTCAAGGTCAGACTCTGCATTTAGGGCAAATGTTTGCATAGTTTTTATAGCTCAGTGCACATGTTCCATTAAATGCCATATTAATAAATGAACCCAAAGAATAAAAGTTGTAAGAAAAGCAAAGATCCAAGGGCCTTATTCAGATCACATCGGTCCTGCGTGCATTTTCACGCAGTACCGATGTTGCGCGTCAGCGCATGCACAGGCGGGTATCTGCGCATGTTCAGGCGTATGGTGCATTTATCCAATTAGGGTACCTCATAACATATATATTTATTTTTAATGAAATCAATTACTTCCTAAATGACACTTAAACACATTACTTGCACTTTAGATTAACCCTTACATCATGTTAAGTTTAAAAACTTCATTGTTGCCCCTTAACCTTTGTTTTATGTATGCATACTATTTATTAATTGCAAGGCAAATGCAATCATTCTAAAAGGTCAAATTGTGATTTACACATAATAAATGTCAAATACCTACAGTTTAAAACACAGTATGTGTGTGTGTGTGTGTGTGTGTGTACATCATTATGCATACCCGCTGTTCCCAGTGGAACTATTGTATCGGAAGTATAGTGAGAATCAGGGACACCTCAATACAGTTTAACAATTATTTATTTACAAAATCATTAACAAACAAGAAATTATACTTATACCACGTTCCTCAAAGGCAGTTACAAGAGATAGCCAGTCCAAACAAGAGAGTCCAAACATAGGGTGTATTTCCAGGGAGCCTCCTCTCACTGGCCCTTATTCTGATCGGTGCGGATATTCCCGAATTCTTACGGTGCGGTCCGCACGCCACGCTGTGCTGCCGCGTGCGGCCATCGTCCGTAGAAACGCCCACGTGTCCTCCGCATTCGGACGGACTCACTCTTTAAGAACAGGGCGTGTTTACGGACGAAATACAAACCATACGTGTGCGGGGGAAACACTCAGATTCTGCACGGTATTACAGAGTATGCACGGGAATACCGCATCCAAACGGATGGCAAGCGGTGCTTCCGCACGGAAGCGGTGTATTTACGCAAAACTACTCACTATTATGTCTATTCTGCAATACATCACATGACCCACTTATTCAATTACCTATCCTCATACAAAAATGTTTATTTGGAATTGGAATCAATTAGATGCCAATATATCCTTACAAGCATGCCTAACACATGCATTGCACACATTAACCCTTCCAGCAATTGAAGTGCAATGGTTTGTATTTGACCCTGTGTAAAATATTATGAACAATCTACACATATACTGTTTAATGTGCAAAGAAAACCAACAACTTTGAACTTGCATAAAAGATTTATTGTGTTGAAAATTAAACATTTAAATAGAAAAGAAGAAAAAAAAAAAAATTATAGCAGCAAATCACGGAGGTCCTGAAGATCGGCAATTAGGAGCCGCAAATGGTGGCCCATCCGCAGGAGGGCCCCACGAACCCCCTCATCTGCTGGTACCCCCTCATCTGCTGGTGTTGTGGCATCTGTGGGCATGTCAAAGGGGCAAAAATTAGTCATGATATTCATGCATACATTTCACATACTGCTACATAAATTGCAGAAATGCTAGGTGACATGTGTATATATATATATATATATATATATATATATATATAAATATATATATATATATATATATGTAGAGAGATACAGACACACATAGATAAATAGATATGACACATACATATATATATACATACATACATGCAAACTTATTTACTAAATACTGTGTTTTTGTCCCTCGACCCTTTACTCTGCAGAAGACATAACAGTCATAGTGTTTCTTCTCATTCACAACCCACCCATGACTAACCAATGACAAGCATGTCATGGCCTCCGTCAATAAGAACTTGTCACAATCTCCTCAGTATAAGTTCAGTGATGGTTCGTGGCATGGGAGTTATGCAAATGTCAGGAATGCACAGTACACATCCTCAAAATCATAATTCATTCTAAACCAACCTACAATTCTGTGAGGGGAAAAAAACAATCTGAACTACAGGGGGTGTTTAGGTAGAGGAGGCTCCAGGGACACTGTCAACTTGTGACTCCATTCCAAGGTAGGCCGGCCCATACTCCATTTATAGCATACATCATATAGTTTATAAATACCATTCACCTAAAACATATATTCCGCTATATGATGGGACAGAATCTACGCTTGCAGCAGGTGAATTGGTACTTATGTAGTAACTGGGCTGCCGATTTTGAAATCGGGTCCATCGCATCGCATCGCACCCGACCATATCGCATGCGATGCGATGCGATGCGATGGACCCGATTTTTCCATAGGATTCAATGTTAAAATGGACTCTGTCCATTTTAACATAGAATTCAATGGGAAAAGGGGTCCTTTTCATACCCCTACTATCCAAGTGGGCATGGAGTTGGATATAAACCTGTGGCGAGCGTAGCGAGCCACCGAGCCCGAAGCGTGGCGAGCGTAGCGAGCCCCGCGAGGGGACACAGAATACCGTCCCCTCGCGGGGCTCGCTTCGCTCGCCACGCTTCGGGCTCAGTGGCTCGCTACGCTCGCCACAGGTTTATATCCAACTCCATGCCCACTTGGATAGTAGGGGTATGAAAAGGACCCCTTTTTCCCATTGAATTCCATGTTAAAATGGACTCAGTCCATTTTAACATTGAATCCTATGGAAAAATCGGGTCATCGCATCGCATCGCATCGCATGGTCGTATGCGATGCGATGCGATATCGCATCGCATCGCATCTGATTGTATGCCTTAACTTAAGGCATACAATCAAAAAATCGGCAGCCCAGATACTACATAAGTACCGGTGAATTTAATCCACAAATGATACACTCATCCCTTTACTCCAGGATCCTGTTTAACTACAACGGTTATGTGGCAGTCAAAATGGAGCTCCAAGCCATCCCACAAACCGGTGTAATTAAGCGGTGTCCTGGATGAAAGGGATGCCTTGGACACCCCATCTAACCCGTACCTGTATCTGTAGCTACCCACTTTGGGTTCTGTATTAATAGTATTGTAACAAAATTTATCATCACCAGTGCTACATAACAAATACCAGTACAACTAATTCATGAATGATGCATTATGTATACATACCGATCTGTTGGGCCTCCACCGCCTCACACGCCTCCTCCCCCTCTGATTCGGCCGACTCCGTGACAAGCGTGGGCTCCTCAGCCACCTCCTCCGCCAACACCACCTCCTCCACCTCCTCCTCCGCCACCACCACCTCCTCCTCCACCTCCTTCTCCGCCACCACCACCACCTCCTCCACCTCCTCCTCCGCCACCAACACCTCCTCCACCTCCTCCACCACCACCTCCTCAGGCACCTCCTCCTCCTCCACCGTCTCCTCCACCACTTGCTCCTCCTCCTCCACCATCTCCTCCACCACTTGCTCCTCCTCCTCCACCTCCTCCACCACTTGCTCCTCCTCCTCCACCTCCTCCACCACTTGCTCCTCCTCCTCCACTTGCTCCTCCTCCTCCTCGACCATCGCCGGCACCTCCTCATCAGGCTGTTGCACCTCCTCCTCGGCCTGGCCTGCCTCGGCCTGTTCCCGTGCCTGTCGTGCTTGGGTTCGTGCTGTGTGGTAGAAAACAAACATCATTGTCAATGTAGGGTCATTGGGGCACATGTATTTATCCATAACAAGAGATACATGGAAGGGTGATAATGATCAAAAACGATGCTTGAAAGTTGCTCCTTACTGTTAATGGACTCCAAAATGTGACATTTAAGTTATTATGTGATTGTTAGTAATTTGTTCAATCATTACAACCCTTGCATTTATCAATGTTTAACACATATTAGATCTGGCACATTGTATGCATCAGAATCAAGAATGCTATGTAATTACATATAAAAGCCACATGACTGCATGTTAACCAGGAAGAAGCACACATAACAGTCTATGGACTTGTAAACCCATGGACACCCACTTATCATGAGACAATTTGTATTGTGTATATATGCTATGATGTAAGTGCGAAATTTCATAGCGAAAATACTCACAAACAGCTATCTCCCTCCTGATCTCTTGGAGAAGCTGGGGCTGGCGCCTGCGGAGGTCTGACCAGCGCCTCTCTAACTGGCCGATGCTCCTCCGCACCCGGGTGCGGGCGTAAATCCGGCGCCCTGCCGCAGCATAGGCCCGCCGCTTCTGCACATTTGTTATAAAGGGCCCTGCACGGCCCAGCCTTGTCTCCATGACGGAGACCAGAGCCCTCAGTTCCGCAGGTGAAAACGGCTCTGCTCTGCGTGTCTCCGCCATGTTAACAATGGCATCAATCAACCAATCATATGCTTTCATTGGTTTATCACAGTTATTTGTGTTAATAACTTTATTGTTCATCTTTACATGAACAGCGTCTCTGCGCCAACACAAATGGCGAAAAATTCGCATGCCTTCAAAACGGTAGTGCTGATGTATGGCAATGAACAAATCTGATATATATAAAACACAGTGTGTATGCACTTTGCAAATCGAATAAGGCATCGCACCGCCAAGCAACGCGTGCTATAGCTTAGCAACGCCTAGCTGTACTTCGCATTACTTACTCTATGCATCTATGTGTAAGCGTACATTTATGTTTAAAAGACACATACACATACTTGCAGGTATCCTGAGTCCACCATTATACACCAGCGCTGCCTGGCTGCCTGGCTGCCTGGCTGCCTGGCTGCCTGCCTGCCTGCCTGCTCCTTGAAATTTCAAAACATGTTAATAAATTCAAATATCATATATATATATATATATATATATGCAAAGAAATCATACATCAACACCGAAAAAAGTCACCACCACATTACAGAATAAATCAATGTACTCACCAGACATCAGTGATAGTATCAACTACAAGAATGAAGATATAACAAACACATAAGATCCCTTGCACAAGGTATAATAATGACCACCTATATTGTACTTCCACCAAAACTAAGCACATATGATAAATATCTCCTATTTCTTGGCCATTAGGAGGGCAGGCTGGCTAATTGTCGTTTTGTAAGACTGACAACTAACACACTGTACTTATTTGAAGGGGTGATTTTTAGAACAATTGGTGTGTTCTGGTCAACTATATAAAATGTACCTGAAGAATCTTTGCGCCACAGAGTCCCGCAGCTGGTATCCCCTCCGGCATTCAGGGGCGCGGGATGGGCGCATGGGCGGATCTTGCGGCTCAGATGGAACCTCCCACTCATCAAAGGGTATCTCACGCCGCACAGCAATGTTATGGAAAAATACACACAGGCCCACGATCCTCGACACCATTTCAGGCGCATACTGTAAGTCACCACCAGTGCGGTGGAGCACTCTAAATCGACCCTTTAAAAGGCCAATTGAGCGCTCCACCACTTGCCTGGTGGCAACATGCGCCCGATTGAATGCCTCCTGTGGGCCTGGTGCTGGGTAGCTGTACGGCGTAAGTAGCCAGGGCGTACATGGGTAACCGGAGTCACCCAGAACCCACGCATCACGGCCTTCCAGCTCTTGTAGTCTTTGCCAAATCCCGGTTTGTCGGATGACATGAGAGTCATGGGCACTTCCGGGAAACTTCGAGTTGAAGGCGAGAATTTCCATGGATGGGCCACATACCACCATCACGTTCAGTGAGTGGAACAATTTTCGGTTCCTATATATCTTCTCACTTCGAGATGGAGGCACAAATGGTACATGGGTGCCATCCACAGCCCCTATCACATTAGGGAAGCCAGCAATTTGATGGAAGGCCTGCTGGCTTCTGCGCAGGGTCTCAGTGGCAAATGTCATGGCCATGAAGTGCCCCTTGCGCCTAAACATGGCCGACGTCACACGCCTCAGGATTCGGCAGAAGGCCGGCTGAGATATTCCAGCAAGTACTGCCACTACTTGTTGGAATGATCCTGAGGCGCAGAAATGCAACACCGCCAGCAGCTGTGTGTGAGGCGGAATTGCTGTCGTGATCCCGTGAAGAGGTTCCAGATCACTCTCAATTAACGAGAGCAGATCCAGAATGACATGTGGCGGTAACCGGTACCTAGTAAGTACCTCATCATCGGGCATATCAAACAGAGTCACCCGTGTGCGATAGATTCTAGCACGTCCTGGCCTCCTTGGGCGACGAGTGGGGAGAGCCGCAAGTGCCCTTAGCCTCCTTTCCATGAATGCCATCATTGCTTCAGCAACCTATAAAGAAATGAACATAAATAATGATGCACCTATGCACATAATGGCCATATCCGACAACAAATAGATTTGTAGGCTTCAATACGTACAATAGATGGCCGCCCCGTCAAATTGCGAAGATCCATTTGACTCTATAATGATGTAACAATAATATGAACTCAATACACACCGTCCTAAACACACAGATGCTTACAACATCGAACTACTAAACACTACTTGAGTATCAAAGGTGTCTGCATTTGTTGCCGACATCATGTACTCTGACACATTTCACCTATTGCTGGGACATGTTGTCCTGCAATAGATGGACACACACAGGTTTAAGACCTGTGAGTGAAATAGTGAACATGTGACATGTTGCAATAATGCTACAAAGACTTTGCTGGCCCAACAATCTGTAGTCAGTGAGGCAATGGTGCATACATTCATACACTTACATTGTTAATGGATATCATATCTACAAGGACCATGGAAGAGCTTACCTTAGACCCTGACAAGTACAGATCTGGAGACAAATGATTCTAGCAGCAATTCACTATTTATAGGCCTCTCACATGTGTTGTCTATAACAGTAGTGATGAGTATTGCATGACTTGTGGCCTGGATTTTCTAAGGGATTGGGCTACTTTTAGATTGCAATCAAACTCAACAATACCACAGTAGTCATGAACCAAATGTCATGTCATGCTACCAAATAGCATGTATATTGTGCGATAGTCACAGGTGTATCCGAAGATTCTATGCAATTTTAGAATTGGTGACCAATATTTCATGTAGAAGTTTCGCCAGGTTTTACACAATGGAATTTCCGCAACGTATGCGGCGCGAAAAAACCACGCCGTACGCAGGCGGCCGTTACGCTCGCGCACGGAACGCAGCTGCCGCTGATGTACGCCAAACAGGATACACAAACAGTATATAAAGGTGTATTAGAATGTGACAAAGTTGCTGCTAACATGTCTGGATCCCAATCAGAGGTGGACCAAGAGTTGCAGCTACTTTTTGACAAGATGGACTCCAGCACCTCCTATGTGCCACTGCACAGGCAGCCAGTGGGAAATGCTGAGGCTGCTGGCCCTTCTCCAGCAGGGCAACCTGCACCGGGCCCTTCTCCAGCAGGGCAACCTGCACCTGGCCCTTCTCCAGCAGGGCAACCTGCACCTGGCCCTTCTACAGCAGGGCAACCTGCAGCTGCCTCATATGCAGCCTCAGCAGAATCATTTGGAACACAACCGGGGACTTCACAAGATACTACCATGGGCAGCACTTCAAGTACAGCGCCACGTGCCAGTGGGCGTGGGCATGGACGTGGCAAGGGGAAAAAGAGGCCAACAGAGGAACCAAGTTCCCGAAATAAGGCATATGAAGCACAGGAGCTTGCCATCCTGGTTCCGCGAGCACGTGATTGGATTGAGTGTCCACCGGAGAGGCTGACACACACACGCCGATGGAAGATTTGGGAAGACATAACGGCAGAGATTAATGAAGTGGCGCCACAAGTTCGTGAGACGGAGCACGTCAAAAAGAGGCAAGTTGTTTTGTGATACATGTGCCCAGTAATAGACAAGTAATGTTTGAATTCATGCTTAGATGGATTTGGCAAATGGCCGGTGAGGTTGGTACGATACACAGGCATTATTGCCATGTTATTTAGTTGAGAGTTAGAGTAGGGTCAGTGTGAATGTGTATTGTAACGGTTGATATCATAGTTGAATGTAATGTTATCTTTTTGACATTAAGCACATGTCGTAATATGTAGCACAGAGCAATGGCTGCAACAGCAAACATCTGGAGTGACTTGTATTAATATGTCAACTTACATTGCAGGTGGCACGACTTCAAAACCAACCTGAAGAGGAAGATGACCAAGCGGTGGGAACACAGCCAGAGATCTGGGGCCGGGCCCATGCCATCAGGGCTAGAGTTCACCCCCCTGGAGTTGATGGCCGAGTGCTGTGTAGCAGTTGAGGAGGTCAGGGGGGTGAGCACGATGGATAGCGAGGCCCCAACTGAAGTGTTTGCGTCTTTTCTGGAAGGTAAATATTTGTCATGCCATAAGCTTGTGCAAGTAATTATCTTACAATGTGTCCTAATTGTGTTTATCATTTTCAACAGACACCCCACTGCTTGGTGAAGAGTCTTCTCAGGAGGTGGAGGAGTCCGTGCCACCTGGCCCCAGTGGTAGGCGTGTGCAGCAGCAGCCATCGGCCCAAGCCGATTATGCCAGCTTGGCCCAGATGCTTGGGGACATTAACCAGCAGGGAGAGTTGGCATCAGAACAGATGCGTAGGACCGAGGAGATCATGGCGAGCTTGGTCAGCACCCAGCAGTCCATCGCTGGGAGCATGCAGTCCATGGCTGAGGCGCATCAGGCCATGGCTGCAAGTGCTTAGGTGCTGGCCGAGCAAGCCACGCGTCAAAATGATCTCCTCCTCCACCATAATGAGCTTATGGTGGAGCTAGTTGACAGCAATAGGGTCCTAATGTCATCCGTTTATGGTGCATTACCACCAGCAACACTCCCTGCTGGCAGGAGGGGTAGACCATCCACCCCCTCACCAGCATCTGCTCCACCTGGGCCAGCATCTGTCCGTGGCCGAAGAGCTGCTGCACAGGCCAAGGAGCCTACCAAGGGCAAACGTGGCCGCAAATGAACTTGTGGCTGCATTAATCTCCACCGTTATGTGGTCCCAAATCTTTCATTGTGCTGTGTGTGTCAGCTTCTTGTGTCCAATCACGTGCTGAGGGTAACCAGATTAGCCCTTGCTTCATATGTCATTTTTGGTTCCCCTGTTGCCCTCTTTTGCCTGCCATTACTGTCTGCTGTACTTGAAGTGATGTTGCTAAGTCCCTTTGTGTTCCAAATGATTCTGCTGTGGTTATGAATGTGTGCAATTAGATTTATTTTCTATTATAATTTATTTATGTACATTCCTGACATGCTTTTTGTTATTTATTTTGTTTTATTTTTTATTGCTTCACAGTGTCAGTGTCTGTGAAATGTATTTAAATAAATTTCTTTACTTTACCAAAATTGTGTGGTTTAATTAGTACATGTAGAATACACATGTGTATTGATAGGATTAATATTCAGTGATGTCCATTCTTAGCAGTTTAAAAGTGTGGGACAAGTACAGCATATGTGTGTGTTTAGTAAAGGTTCCTTGAAGCAGCAATAGTTTCAATTAAAGCACTGACAAGCGTCCTATTAGTGAGTAATGAGTAAAGGAGTCGATTGTATTGGGTTCAGGTGTTAATGCTTGTAGTCATTAGGCGTTCCGTTCGCCTACCGCAAGACCGAGTGGTTTCCGCAAAGCAATACTTGACTTATGGACACCGCACATTTCTATCGGTTTTGGTCGCGTGCATTCGGAGTGCTATCCGAATGCACGCCCCCCAACATAAGTGTACTCCCCCGTGTCCGCCCATGTTTCCTCCCAGTTTTTCCCACTTTGAAACTACGCCCATGTGTCATTCCGCATGACGCCCATAATACGCCCATATTTCCAGACTGATTGCGGTGCACAGTTTTGAACGGGATTTGCCCGAACAGGTACGGAGTCAATGCGTGGCACATGCGCGTTGCGTTCTCCACGCATGCGCAGACGCCGTAAAGACGCTATCCGAAAGTATGCGGAAAAGTACGCATCAATCAGAATAAGGGCCACTGTGTAGTCCTGGATCTGTGGTCAGTCACAAGCACCCTGTCCTCAATCTTAGGTCCAATGGAAGCTCAAAATCAGTCTGTAGTGACCCTGTATTTAAACGAAATCCTGGGTGGTTGTCAAGGGATCATATCCACATATACATTAACTTGGATCCCTTGATTAGTGAATGCATATTGACAAACCCATTGTTGTATAGAATTTTAATTCAGGTCAACTATCCTGTGTATTTAGAATTGTAGTGAATCTTGTCAAATGCTTTGGTATATAAAGCATTTGACAAGATTCTACAGTACTTGAGCTCTGTAAACCTGTATATGTTTACATCAAATAACGGTATTGTCTGGCTTCTCCTGTAACACAATGTGGCAGTCTAAATTCTGATTAACACACTATAGCTACTAGTCTATGTATGAACAATGGTAACTACAAAGATACAGAGACATTCTTATAAAACAGATATAGAGCTATATAACACACATATACATAGAAGACAAACAGTTTACCCTAGACTAAAAGTCAACACGGTTACACCCGCTAACTTTATTTTTATTACAAATAT
The DNA here is from genome assembly GCF_055691185.1 of Crinia signifera. Taxonomy (NCBI): domain Eukaryota; kingdom Metazoa; phylum Chordata; class Amphibia; order Anura; family Myobatrachidae; genus Crinia; species Crinia signifera. The sequence goes on along the minus strand of NC_139217.1, from coordinate 397,422,454 downwards.
TTGAATTTTGTGTCATGCAATGAATCGGTCACTATAATAAAGGTACTCTAGATCGCTGTGCAAACACACACACATACACACCACCACACCACCACACCTTCAACACCATTTATTCATTACCCTTCACTTTATTACAGTTTATGCAAACACACATCTCTATACAGTATCTACCTTTTGCAAGTGGCATAAATATATAACACAATTTACACATATACTGTAAAATTAAACAAAAACACACAGACAACTTCTAACTGTCATCAACTGTTTATTTTTATGAAAATTTAAAGAAAAATTAAATTAGGAGGTCCGTCAGGTCCTGCAGGTCTTGGGCGAGCATTAGCAGGTGCTCCCTCATTCTTGTCACCACGCTCACCACGCTCATCACCCTGTGGAGAGAACCCCAAAAGGCCGCATTGCATCTGCAAGGAATCAGCAGCCGGGACACCGCAAAGAGGGATCGAGTTTTAGAGCTGAGAACTGGCAAGTGATAGCTCTCAAGAGCTTAAAGCTACTAACCCATATTTTTTTTTTAAATGTATTAAATATCAATTAGAATTCTAATCTGAATCAACGCTGTCTTTAAATCTTTTCTGTGTTCTTACCTATCAAGGGGTGGAGTACTCCCTTGCTATAGATAGCTGCAGACTTGGACCTATTTTAGAAATAGATTTGCACTCTGTCATTTGTGCAAAGTATTATGGGACTTAGGGCCTTATTCAGATCTGAGCCCAGTACAAATTTGTTTGGGAAATGGGCAAAACCATGTGCACTGCAGGTGGGGCAGATGTAATCCAATCAATGTTTCGCAATGTTAAAGGATAATAGTATTGTAGAGAAAGTTTACTGGCAAAAAAAACAGTAAAATTGGCATCATGCTAAACACCACACATCGTGGCAAGGAAAGGCTCAGACCACAAAGGAATGCTGGGAATTGTAGTTTCACAACAGCTGGAGAGCCACAGGTTCTGTTAGGTCTGCACTAGAAGAATGCCTATTACGAAATCCAGCGTCAAACGCAGTCAGGCATCTTCTTCTGTAACCTAACATCAGAGCCAGATTAATGTCTAAATTTGCCTGGAGCTGAAAATTATCAAGGGCCTATTATGTGCAATAATAGGGGTTGTGGCCAGCACCTAATAATGTGGGGGGGCATGGCCAGTGTTCTAGTTGGGTGGTCTGCTCATGGGTGTGTCTCTATTTGTGTAACTACTTTCAACTAATTACATATGCCTGGATAAGGCAGTGGGTTGGCATAGGAAAAATGCAGGGAGATATATTGGCGGGAGCCCTCCAAAGGTGCACCCACAGGATGCTGATGTCCTAAGATCATAAGATACTTGCGGGGTGAGGCGGCACTCCAGTCATAAAAAAATACTGAAAGCCAAAATGTGGTAGAAAACATTTCCGCACCTTTTATGTGGTCACCTAAGTTTACCACACCATATACCGAGATGCGGTCAATATGTCGGCAGTCGGAATCCCGACGGTCGAAATCCCGATGCCGGAATCCCGACCGCCGCAATGCCGGCACTTTGTCCCTCTTTGGCTGTCCACGACACCCATAGAGGATGTCACGCTCCCCCGGACCGCGGGGGTCTCTTACCGGGTCCGGGGTCCAGCGTGGGGTGGCAGGCGAGTCCGGGGCCCGGGGCGGCAGCGTCTCAGCGGTGATCTGAGACAGCCGTCCGGGCAGCATGTTCCCGGCAGCAGCAGGGATCTCCGTGCGGCGTTCACTGCCGCGTGCACTTCCGAGTTGGCGGGCACGCGTCCACTAGGGGCGCGCGCGCCGTGCTGAGCACAATTTAAAGGTACAGGCAGGAAATTAGGCAGCAACCTGCAGGGATTAAAGGAAGTCCCTGGCAGGGGAACTCTGCCAGAGTATAGGTTCACACCTGCTCCAGCGTCCTTGTGTATTGTATCCTGACTTCTAGGGCCAAATGTAATAGGGTGAGAGTTTCAGAAAGTGAGAGATTTTGGGAGAGTTTTCCCATGTTTTTTAAAGCAGCAATCAATTACACTGCAAAACCAGGGTGATTTTGCCATGTAATTGATTGCTGCTTTAAAAAACATGGGAAAACTCTCCCAAAATCTCTCACTTTCTGAAACTCTCACCCTATTACATTTGGCCCCTATTATCATACAGACCCCGGCTTGTTCCTGACCATTCTCTTGTCTTATCCCACTGTACCTGCATCCGAGTTACCCCGTGTATGACCTTGGCTAAACCTCCTTGACCATTCTCTCAGTCTCATCCCAGTGTCCCGCGAAAAGTGCTCCCAGTGAATGACCCGGCTCGACCTTGGATTCTCTCTTGTCTTCTCCCTTGTGTACCTTCTGACCGTACTGTTAACGACCCGGCTAGACGACCACGTTTCCATATTCCCATAACCACACCAACTCACACGGGAAACCTGACCAGGGGGTCGCGACCGACGTGTCGGGCGCCGCTAAAGCCCAAATCCCGCTTGGAGGGGTCACTGGCAGAAAACCCCTGGCACGGTTAGACTCCGCACCCCTGTGTCAGGTCGAGCCAATTCCCGAGTTGGTGGGAATCGTACTACAATTTGTGACAGAATACTCTGGCCCATTGGAATATGGATCCAGCCAGTGGTCCGTCTCCTAAAGAACTCCTGGAACACTTGTTAACTAGAGTAAACAAGCAAGAACAGGATCAGGCACAAATCATGCAATGTTTGCAGACACTGATGCAGCGTATGGAGGCACCGCCGGTCCCTCCTCCTCCGGCACCAGCACCCCCAGCCGTTGTATGCAACGCTGCTCCTCTCCGAATTCCAAATCCCACAAAGTACGGCGGAGATCCAAAGGAATGTCGAGGATTCCTAAACCAATGCCTTATCCAGTTTGAAATCCAGGCCGCGTCCTTTCCTTCGGAGAGAGCGAAAGTAGCTTATATCATCTCGCTACTGACGTATCAAGCCTTGTCTTGGGCCTCACCCCTGTGGGAGAAGAATGACACAGTGATCAATAATAGTACTGATTTCATCGCTGCGTTTCGCAAGGTGTTCGATGAACCAGGCAGGGTGACGTCGGCTGCCTCAGCAATTCTTCGACTGAAGCAGGGAACCCAAACGGTGGGACAATACACGGTACAGTTCCGGACCCTCGCATCCGAGCTAGGGTGGAACGAGGAGGCTCTGATAGCCACATTCACGCAGGGGCTCTCGGAGAGAATTAAAGATGAACTGGCATCTCGGGACCCAGCAGAATCACTGGATGAGCTTATCTCCTTGTGTACCCGGGTGGACCTTCGCCATCGTGAGAGGGAGAAGGAGAAGGAGCAATCTCGGAAGTTTAGCTTCAAGCTGGCACCTCGATTTATCCCGCCGGGGCACGCCTCTTCTTCAGCACCCTCAGTCTCAGATAATCAACCAACCGAGGAACCCATGCAGATTGGGAAGTCTCGCCTACCACTCGCTGAAAGGGAACGGAGATTCAAAAACCGTCTTTGTCTCTATTGCGTGGAGTCTGACCATCGTCTCTCCAGTTGCCCTAAACGTCCGGGAAACGACAAAGCCTAACTGACAGTAGGGGGGTCAGCCTGGGCGCATTATTATATACCCCATCTCGAGTCCCCGCAGTGGGATTCACCATAGACATCACGCTACGGAATCAACATTCCTCCCTGGTGCTAAAGGCCTTCCTAGACTCAGGCGCGGACGGCAACTTTATCACAGCACAAACCGTTAAACGCCTGGGAATTCAATGTCAAAGACTGGCCAATCCGTTGCATATTGTGGGAGTGGATGGAAACAAATTACCGTTTTCAAGCATTTATTCCAGCTCCTCTTTGGTCCACATGAAAATAGGAGCTCTTCATCAAGAGCTTATTTCTTTCTTCGTACTTCCTTCGGCAGAGAATCCTGTTATTTTGGGATTACCCTGGCTACAGTTGCACTCCCCCATACTCGACTGGAGGAATCCACAAGTACTGGCGTGGGGTGCGGAATGTCAGGGGCGGTGTCTCACCAATGCATTATTTCCTCTACTAAATTAGACCCCGAGGTCAAGCTTTCAGCACCCTATCGGGCCTTTCTGGACGTATTCAGTAAGAAGGAGGCGGAGAGATTACCAGCCCATAGGGATTGGGACTGTGCCATCGATTTAATACCCGGGAAGTCGCCTCCACGCGGCCGGGTATTTCCGTTATCCATGGCTGAGTCCCAGGCAGTTTCGGAATACATTAAAGACAATCTGGAGCGGGGCTTTATCAGAGAGTCAAAGTCGCCTGCTGGTGCTGGCCTTTTCTTTGTAAAAAAGAAGGATGGGGGTCTTAGACCATGCATTGATTATAGGGGACTTAATGCTATTACGATAAAGGACCGCTTTCCCCTTCCCCTAATTTCAGAACTCTTCGACAGGATCAAAGGGGCATATGTTTTTACGAAGCTGGATCTCCGCGGAGCATACAATTTGATCCGAATCAGACCGGGAGATGAGTGGAAGACGGCCTTTAATACGCGTGACGGGCACTTTGAGTATTTAGTAATGCCGTTTGGTCTTAGCAATGCACCGGCAGTCTTCCAAAGGTACATCACCAAATCTTTCAAGACCTCTTGAATAAGTTCGTAGTCGTTTACCTAGACAACATTTAAATTTTTTCTAAAAACCTCCAAGAGCATCGGCATCATGTTCGCGAGGTACTGTCCCATCTTCGGGAACACCAGTTATACTGCAAACTGGAGAAATGCTCCTTTGAACAGCAGGAGATGCCTTTCCTGGGGTTCATTGTTACAGGCACAGAATTGCGGATGGATCCCAAAAAGCTATCCGCGATATCCGACTGGCCCCAGCCTATAGGCTTAAAGTCCATCCAGCGATTCCTGGGATTCTGTAATTTTTACAGACAGTTTATCAAAAATTATTCATCCGTGGTGGCCCCAATAACTAAGCTTACTCGGAAAGGAGAAAATACTAAAGAATGGTCCTTGGAAGCCAAACAAGCTTTTTCTTTACTTAAGCAGCTCTTTGTATCCGCTCCCATCCTAAGACGTCCCGATCCTGATAAACCTTTTTTTCTAGAAGTGGATGCTTCATCAGCAGGGGTTGGGGCAGTCCTTTCCCAAAGGGATGATGCTAATAAATGGTATGCCTGCGGTTTTTTTTCTAAGAAATTTCAATCTCCCGAACGAAATTATGCAGTTGGAGACAAAGAATTGTTTACCATCAAACTGGCCTTACAAGAATGGCGACATATTTTAGAAGGGGCAAAATTTCCAGTAACAGTTTATACGGACCACAGAAATTTGATGTATTTAAAAACCGCTCATTGTCTCAACTACCGGCAGGCTAGGTGGTCTTTGTTCTTTGACCGATTCAATCTCATTCTAACCTATCGTCCAGGGTCCAAAAATATCAAAGCGGATGCTCTCTCTCGACTCTTTGGGCCAGCTTCTTCGGAAGAATTGGAAGAGCGGAAACCTATCCTAAAATCATCTTGTTTTATCGCCTCCTCCAGGAAAATTAAGATTCCAGTCGGGAAGACTTTTGTGCCTTCAAGTTCACGAACCAAACTTTTACATTGGTACCATTCCTCTCGCTTCGCCGGACATGCTGGCGCAAAAAAAAATATGGAAATCCTTTGCCGTCACTACTGGTGGCCTTCGGTGAAAGCAGATGTTAGGAACTTTGTGGCTGCTTGCGACACTTGCGCTCAACACAAATCCTCTTCGCAAGCTCCGGCCGGGTTACTTCAGCCTCTTCCAATCCCCAGTCATCCCTGGGTAGATATCTCAATGGATTTCATTACTGAACTTCCTGTTAGCCAGGGCTGTAACACTATTTGGGTGGTAGTGGATCGTTTTTCCAAGGCAACCCACTGCATTCCACTAAAGGGTCTTCCGTCTGCTCCCAAGTTAGCCGAGATCTTCATTAAAGACATTTTTAGGCTGCACGGTTTCCCCCAAAGTATTGTTTCAGACAGAGGAGTTCAGTTCACTTCCAAATTCTGGCGAGCCCTATGTTCCTCTTTTAACATTAAACTTAATTTTTCTTCGGCCTATCACCCCCAGAGTAATGGACAAACCGAGAGGGTTAACCAAGACCTGGAGAAATTTTTAAGAGTGTATATTTCAGCCAATCAAGATAATTGGGTGTCTCTTCTTCCCTGGGCAGAGTTTGCCCACAACAATCTGTTTCATGAGTCCACCGGCAAGTCTCCTTTTTTCATTCAGAATGGGTTTCACCCTAACCTTCCAGAATTCTTTTCCAGATCTTTCAGTACATTACCAGCCGTTCAACAGACGGTTAAAAGATTTCTAGACATTCGGTCAGAAGTAAGGGAAAACTTGACTAAGTCCTCTGATCGTTATAGGCGTTACGCTAATTATAGAAGAAGAAATGCTCCTCAGTTTAAACCCGGTGATAGGGTCTGGCTTTCCACAAAGCACTTACGACTCAGGGTTCCATCCATGAAGCTGGCTCAGAGATTTATTGGTCCGTTTCGCATTCTCCAAGTAATCAATCCTGTGGCAGTAAGACTCAAACTTCCAAAATCCCTTAGGATTCCCAACGTTTTTCATGTATCACTTCTCAAACCGCTTATTATCAATAAGTTCTCCACCATTAAACGCCCTGCCACTCCTATTCTGGTAGGTGATCAGGAGGAGTATGAAATAAATCAAATTCTAGATTCCAGGATCTCCAGAGGAGTCCTTCAATTCCTCATTGACTGGAAGGGATTTGGCCCTGAAGAGCGCTGTTGGGTTAGGGCATCCGAAGTTCACACTCCTCAGGCACTTCTCAACTTCCATCGAAAATATCCCAACAAACCCTTCATAGGGTGTTCGGTGCCCACCCCTAGAGGAGGGGGTAATGTCACGCTCCCCCGGACCGCGGGGGTCTCTTACCGGGTCCGGGGTCCAGCGTGGGGCGGCAGGCGAGTCCGGGGCCCGGGGCGACAGCGTCTCAGCGGTGATCTGAGACAGCCGTCCGGGCAGCATGTTCCCGGCAGCAGCAGGGATCTCCGTGCGGCGTTCACTGCCGCGTGCACTTCCGGGTTGGCGGGCACGCGTCCACTAGTGGCGCGCGCGCCGTGCTGAGCACAATTTAAAGGTCAGGAACAGGCGGGGTTCTGGAGTCTGCACTCAATTGTTAGTATTTATTACCCTGTATTGTCGGGTGTTAGCCGCTATTTATATTGTTGTTTCGTGTAGCGGGGGTGCTATCCTGACCAACTGGGGGTCATTAATCAAAGAGAAAGAAGAGAAAAAGACAGTTGTTTATGGATGCACTCCTAGTCTTGAGAGATGATTGGCGGGACACCTAAATAAAGATTGAATGGTGGTTACAATCGTTTGGCTAGCTTGAAGAAGCACCTAAGTGCGAAACACGTGTCCTAGACCCGTGCTAGACAGAATTAATAGGATGTAAATTGTATTATATGTGATTATGTTGTGTTCACTGTTTGTCCAACTTTAGCCTGAAATCGCTCTGACGCACTGTTGGCATTATAGAGCAACTGTTGCTCACGCAGCCTCCCCCGCAGAGGGCAATCTAAAGAGGCAACATTAGATATTAGATTAACCTATAGTACCATACCTGGCCAATATTAGGCAAATACTGCATACCTTAAGGGACCACTCAAAAATTGAGTGGCCAACAGAGTGTGCAGCAGGCAAAATTCAAAAGTGTACCTATAGGTCATACTAAAAGCAACTAATGAAGTCGTGACATAGCTACTTAAAAATCTCACTGGTAATTTAACCAGCCAAATCAGTGTCAATTCATACTGTTATAACAAATCACCAGCAGGGGTCAGTAGCAACCAGTGGGAACGCTACAATATATATATCCTAAACTGTTCAATTAAAATCCTGGGCAAAAAGCCAAAACAGGAATAAGAACAAAAAGCACCCATTGCAGGCTATAAAAATTATATGTGTACACTCCAGAGATATTATATGCGGCCGGATCTCTATATAGTACTGAGTTCCAAACTTATGTACAGCCAACATGGTATAGAAAATCACCAATAAAGCTGAATGATACATTCTTTGTATATACATTAATCTGAGGAAAATGCAGTAGATACCCAAACTACATACTGTGAGATAGAGCCAAAATTAAGGCCAAACCATAAGCTCAATGAGATGCCATATGCTGAATAAAACAGCTTAAAAGGCACATGTGACATATAACTGAGGAGGTAATAATAAAATGGTTGTGATATAAAACCGAACTTACAGCCAAATTGCAAAGCACATTAAAAAGCTAATTTTTAGCTATAATAACTATTCTTTGACGAACAAGAAGAGTAAAAACAGCCAACCGTGACATAGTGCCACATATAAGGCCAAATCACGGATATGCGCCTGCCTACGGCCAAATTATAAAGTACATTAAAAGGCAAAATCATAGCCACAACAACTATCCTCCGACAATCAATAACAACCAACCGTGACATAGTGCCAATAATAAGGCCAAATCACGGATACCACAACTTGCCAAAACGCTGATAAATACAGCTAAATAGGCACTGATAATAGGAGCCGATAATAAACTACAGAAGAGTGGTGTGACATAGAGCCTAATAAACGGCCAAATCATACACCCCATCCTATGTAAGACGTTGATACACAACCAAGCAGTTACATACAATCAAAAACTAGAAAGTGGAACATATCCTCAGACAATAAATAAATGATATGGAACTCAGAATATTTACTTAATCCAGCCACCACATGCTGATAAAGAACCTTAAATACCTGCATTGAACCGCATTAACTAGACCGCAGGAGTGTTAAACTAAATACACACCAGGCACAAGGGTTGGCAAAACAAGTGAATTTACTCACACTATATATAAAAAACTCCTCCTAACAAGAGGCATAAACCCTTAGTCCACAAAAGATTACAAGATCGACAAACAAACAGTGAGACACAAAAACAAGCCACAAAGGAATATTACCTAAATTACGAAATATTTAAATCATCCTATGAAATCTGTCTACACGTTTTAAATTCTGTCCAACACTAACCTTTATTTTCCATCACTGTATATATGTATGTTGGTATATTTTAACCTCTCATTTGTTCGCACATTTTTGTGGAGTACCCCTTGTCAAATTGTATACTAATAAAGACATTAGAGGTCCCCACGGTTTTATGTATAAAAAAGAAAAATACATTCTAATTATTGTATTCATTTCTCAAGACTAGGAGTGCATCCATAAACAACTGTCTTTTTCTCATCTTTCTCTTTCACAATTTAAAGGTACAGGCAGGAAATTAGACAGCAACCTGCAGGGATAAAAGGAAGTCCCTGGCAGGGGAACTCTGCCAGAGTATAGGTTCACACCTGCTCCAGCGTCCTTGTGTATTGTATACTGACTTCTATTATCATACAGACCCCGGCTTGTCCCTGACCATTCTCTTGTCTTATCCCACTGTACCTGCATCCGAGTTACCCCGTATATGACCTTGGCTAAACCTCCTCGACCATTCTCTCAGTCTCATCCCAGTGTCCCGCGAAAAGTGCTCCCAGTGAATGACCCGGCTCCACCTTGGATTCTCTCTTGTCTTCTCCCTTGTGTACCTTCTGACCGTACTGTTAACGACCCGGCTAGACGACCACGTTTCCATATTCCCATAACCACACCAACTCACACGGGAAACCTGACCAGGGGGCCGCGACCGACGTGTCGGGCGCCGCTAAAGCCCAAATCCCGCTTGGAGGGGTCACTGGCAAAAAACCCCCGGCACGGTTAGACTCCGCGCCCCTGTGTCAGGTCGAGCCAATTCCCGAGTTGGTGGGAATTGTACTACAATTTGTGACAGAGGGAGAATAAAATAGTGTGCCAAGCGTAGCGAGGCACCGGGCTCGTTGCGTGGCCAGCACAGTGTGCCTGCAAGGGGAGCGATCCACAGCCCCCCTTGTCGGCATTGCGGCGATAGGGATTCCGGCGTCTGTATTTCGACCGCCGGGATTCCGACCACCGGCATATCATACTGGACCTCATATACTCCTTATACAAATCATGCAACAAAATAGTAACCCCTTTATACTGTACTTGCCTCTTACACATTATGCCACATGGAATGAGCAAAAATTCACACCGACTGAGCCGAAATTCACACTATGGCACACGGATTGAGTCAAAATTCACGTTATGCCACACAGATTAAGGCAAAATTTCCATTTGCCACATGGATTGAGCCAAAATACACACTATACCAAACAGATTGAGCAATAATGCACAATATGCTTCATAAAAAGGGACATTGTGCACCAAAGGCGTGCATTCAAAATTTACACCATAATGCCATTGCATGTTAAACCACACAGCATAATGTCCATTATGTATTAAGCCAAACACCATAATACCTATAAAAAATTATGCTACATAAGTGCTGCTTACCTATATGCTCATTGCCAGGGGTTCCATGCTCATTGCCATGTGGGATTGCATGCTCATTGCCAAGGGGGAATACTTGCTTGCCGTAACTGGGGGGCAGCCGCCGCCGGGTAGAAATGACAGCCGGACAGAGAGCAGGGGACTGCCCAGCTGTTTTCAGAGCAATGCAGGTCCCGGCTATTTGAAATAATACCCCTTTCACACTAGAAAATGCAGGGATTTACCCAGGCTGGCCCCTATTACACCAGCCTAGTTCCTGCATTTTCTGGTGTGATGAGAGAAAACTACCCCCCCCCTTTAAACAACCAGCTATATCTTCGGAGTCAACTGACCCATTTACATGTGGGCTTCGAATGATTTCCAAATGATTTTGGTCCTGTGAAACTGGGCCATTTGGTTCCAGAGAAATCTGTCCTCAAACAACATGAACAGCCATAAAATTACATTTCAGAAACGAAAAAAATCGGTTTACCCACAATATCTCTGGAACCAATGAACCCATATGGACCAACCTAGTATCAGATTGAAGTTCCAGCAATTTGGGTTAGACTGAGATCAAGCTCAAGCTTCTGTGATGTCGTTGGAACCAGGTGGGGGTTGGAATTAGCGGGTCTCATGTTATCCTATGGGGAAAATGTTCCAGCTTTGCCTGGCGGTATCTCCAGTTCCCGGGAGGCTAGCAACACGGGGCTGGGCTTGTTGGAAAGCCCTGACCCTCAGCTCTCCTACTTGGAGAGTGGGCCTGGAGCTGTAGCTCCATCAGGCTCATTGTTAATCCGGCCCTGCCTAATGGGCCCCTTACACTTATGAGATTTTGTGAGATTTGACCCAATCCAGGTGGATTGAGTCAGTTTATCTGACAAAATCTGATGTGCCTGATGTGTAGGACCCAATGCACAATCCCGTGCCATTTGGTATAACCAAGAGATTGTAAGAGATTGATCCTCCTGCACATAGGATAAATCTCGAGTCAATCAGGTTCAATTTGTTGAACAATAAGTTGAACAAGTGTAAGGGGGCCTTAACATGATGATGATGATGATGCTACAACACCTTCTCTGCTGCAAAAACTCAACTATTCATCATAATTTAGATGTGTAAAATAATAAATAATATAATCAATAAATCAATCAATCAATCAATCATCTTACATTTTCTTAACTAATCAACCATTTAAAAAAATGAATACAATGTTAATAGTCAAGGATTCCTGAAGGGTGAAAAAGAAAACATGAAACTTAAGGCCCATACACAATGGGCGATTTCTAGCTGAAAGCCGCTCAGTTTTGCCGTTTGAGCTGCTTTTAGCTCAAAAGCCACCCAGTGTGTATGGCCTGGCAATAAGCGGTGAGCGATGATGTGCAATCCCGCATCATCGCCGGCTGCCGCCGTTAATCTGCTGGTATTACTAGCAGATGAGCAATGGGGTGGAAGCAATGGGGTGGATGCTGTGTGCATGCACCGTTAAAAGTTAAAACAAACAAAATCTTTCTGAATCAATCATCTTAAATTTTCTTAATCATTTAAATCAATCCTTTACCTGCCTCCGACTACATACATACAATACTCCACTTCCATATCCCTGTACTGCCCTTGGGCCCCTGATCTATTTCTTGAATAATAAAAACATTCTTGTTTTTTATCAGGGTCGTACGGTTTATTACACTACTATCCTGTCTGCCATGGCTGTGTTGCAATGTTTCATACCATACATGTATATGATCATTTTTTTACGTTTCTTATACTGAAGCTTTGGCATATAACAACAAGGCTATATTCTTTTAAACTGCAGCGTGTTGTGCCGCTGCTCTAGTGCATATTTTTGCCAGCCAGCCTTTATACAGGTGTGTTTATTCTTATCAGGCATCTGGAGGCAAAATAAAGGATGATGCCCCCATGTCCAATGGTTTTGGGGCAGCTGGAAGGTTAAGGGGGTGGCAAATTGGAAGTAAATTGATTGCAATGTAATGGGAGCTGGGTACGTGCATATAGTATTATTATAATGTCTGGTCGCCACTTATATTCATCATTGTTCACCCCTTCCTCTCCATGCCCACACTGTGCTCTCCTTCTCCCATCCACACCCCACACTATGCTCCCCTTCTATCTTCCAGGGGTGCCGGATGACCTCCCGACAGTCGGGATTCCGACAGTCAGTATCTGACATTGGAATACTTTCTGTTTAATGCCCGACAGTCGGGATCCCGACTTACAGCGGCTATTCTTCCTTGTGGGGGTCCGGAAGGGGCTTTGATGCGCTCTTTCCCCTGTCAGAGTACCGGCAATCAGGATTTCAATGTCAGTATACTGACTGTCGGAATCCCGACTATCACCCACAATACTATACACCCTTCCACATCCTACATTTGCTCTACTTTATCTATTGTACTCCCCTGCTCCCCATCCACATGCTTCTCTGTGCTCCCATTCCCACATGCCTCTTTATGCTCCGCCTGGCCTCTTCTCACATACTACACTGTCCTCCCCCTGGTCACATCCCACGTTTCTCTGTGCTCCGCCTGGTACCTTCCCATAGGCCTATCTGTGCTCACATTGGCCCCTTCCCACACGTTGTAGCCTCACAGTGCTTCCCTTCTTCCCCACAACCTGTGGCTCTCCAGATATTGTGAAACTACAAATCCCAGCATGCTTTGTCACAGTTTTAGCATTCCCTTATAGCAAAACTGGTAATGCATGCTGGGACTGGTAGTTTTACAACAGCTGGAGAGCCACAGGATAGCCAGGCCTTACCTAGATCTTCATCATCATCAGTCCGCCCCAACCTTCCACTCCCACAATTGTGCCCCCCCACCAACTCAATAGGGACTTGCATCCACACAATCACTACCTGCAAGGAAGGTGCCCCCACGGGCTGCTGCTGATTGCTGCACTGGGCTGGACAATAGACACTAAGTACAGAGGTGGGGGTGGGAATCCTGATTACTTGGACCTCGCAGCCAGTGATCTGAAGAGCCTGAAATAACAGACAGGGTTTTTATGTCATTTTTATATGTGCTAAAATCTGCATGCCGGGTTACTGCTGCGGCGTGTATCGCCAGCAAAAGCACCAGGCAATCAACTGTGGCAGTTAGGAATAGATTGGCTGGTGCGTTATCACCTTCCACCTTATCTCCACTTTATCTCTTTACCAGGCTTAATGGAGCAGCTCTCATTGGGCGATTCTTTCCCCAATTGCCGCTGTGCGCCATCTGCCAGAAGGGGGCGCGCACGAGACACTGGCGCACGTCATTCTGACTGAGCTCACCGCCGCCCTTTGCCGGCTCCCCGCCGCTCCCCATCTCGCCCGTAGCATGTGAGACTCTCGCGTGTCCCCGTCAGATGGAGCGCCTCTCTGCAAGCCTGCGCTGGCAATTCCCTGAGCTGGCTGGGAGGCGCTCCATCTGTACATCTGACCCATTGGGCGGGATGCTCTAACATCCACCACCCCACTGCGCCACACATCGCTGGCTACTGTATCGATGCATGATCACATTCTACTTTATCTCCACTTTATCTCTTCACCAGGCTTAATACATCTACCCCATTGGGCTACATGTATTAAGCCTTAACAAGTGAGAAAGTGGAGAGTAATAAAGAGTGATCAGGACCAGCCAAACAGTTCCAAACTGCCATGCTACAGGCTGTGTTTGAGAAATGATAGTTAGGAGCTGGTTGGCTTGTCTATTACCACACTTTATTACTCTCTAATTTATCACTTGTTAAGGCTTAACACATGTGGCCCATTCTAACTAAGGCCCTCATTCAGATCTGATTGCAGTACACATTTGTTTGGAAAATGGGCAAAACCATGTGCACTACAGGTGGGGCAGATGTAACATGTGCAGAGAGAGTTAAATTAGGGTGGGGTGTGTTGAAACTGAAATCTAAATTGCAGTGTAAAAATAATGCAGCCAGTATTTACCCTGCACAGAAACAAAATAACTCACACAAATCTAACTCTCTCTGCACATGTTACATCTGCCCCACCTGCAGTGCACATGGTTTTGCCCATTTTCCAAACAAATTTTTACTGTGATCAGATCTAAATAAAGGCCTAACAGTGTTAAAGAGAAAATTATATAGAAAGAACAAGACTCGTCTGGGGATTTAAATCTATGAAGATCTTACCCACCTTGGATAACGCTGGAAAAAAATGTAGACATTTTGCAGGTGCATACAGCATATACCTATATTATTATTTTGTAATTCTAACTAACGTCAGACTCCTTGGACCACTGGCTGTGAAATCTTACGAGTTATCAGGTATCTGTTCTGTGTCAGCGGTAGGCATACATCTTCACTCTTATCTATCACAGGTATTTTTGTACAATTTCAATATAAATGCAGTGTAAATAGATTGCAATTTCAGCCACCATATGAGTGTAACATGCAATTATGACCTAAAACTTCTTAATAAAAACATCTCATCAAATATTGTGTATAGAAACCACTTGTTTGCGTATAATATATGATTAATTTCCTCCTTCCGATCAGTTTTTAATATAACAGGGAATGGCTGATAAAGAAGAAGTAGTTGCATGTGGCATACAAGAATCTGCCCACATGTGGCCAGCTATTCACTGGAATTTCTGTTCCGGCTACTAACTAGCCTTACAGGTTCAGATTCCCTGAAAGGGGACGTGGCTAAACAGCAAAATCATAATAACCATTTTATTTTTCAGATTATTTCCACTATCCAGAACCCCTTTGTTCTTCTTTTGTATTCCTCTTAGCAACTCAATGCACTTATATTCCAACCTAGTGCCCCTTTATATGCCAGTCAAGAGCCCCATCATGCTCCTTTATATTCCTCGGAGCACCTGCATGCCCTT
Organism: Crinia signifera; assembly: GCF_055691185.1. Classification (NCBI taxonomy): domain Eukaryota; kingdom Metazoa; phylum Chordata; class Amphibia; order Anura; family Myobatrachidae; genus Crinia; species Crinia signifera. The sequence goes on along the minus strand of NC_139217.1, from coordinate 397,407,249 downwards.
TTATATGCCTCATCGCCCCCTAGTGCATTTAAATGGCAGCCTATTGCCCCATATTGCCCCACTATATGCCTCATCGTCCCCACCGTACACCCATATGCCAGCCCAAAGCACCCTCATGTCCTATTATAATGTCCTCATTGTCCTCCTCTGTAAATGTCACACTCAAAGAGCAATTTTGTGATTAGTGTAACAAAGCTTTGATTGTAGGCTGGATGGAAACATGATTTCATAGTTATCAATGAGGTGTATATACTGCCATTCTGTAAATGGTTGTGCCAAGTATTTATCTTGGAACCCACAGGTTGCATCAACAGTGAGCTCATAAGTGCATTTTAAAAGGCTACATAAACACACACAGTACTAATATTACGCCATAATAGTGGTACCCAGCCACAAGTAATAGTGATACCCTTCAATTAAGTATGTAAGTAAAAGCAGGGAAGGTGACATCACCATGCAAATTAGGAGCCCATTTACCACATTTGCAATACAATCCTGAGTGCTAACATCTCATTGCATAGTTTGATCATATCGGGTGAATGTATCACCCGGCCCTCACAGGAACAGTGGCTGGCAATGGTGTGGGCTGCTGCAATAGAGGGGTCAGGCTGGAGATGCACTGACATCACATACTGCACTGTGGAATTCCCAAAGGCATCCATGTGTGACAAGCAAGTGTTTTCACTCTGGACAGTACTGCTTATTTCTGGAATGTTCCTAGGAATCTTAGATGGGTAGCAACCCTAATTTATCTCCATTTAGCTTAATTATGGTGCTGAAGGTAGCTACATTCAGTCAGTCTATCTGACTGAAAAATAATGTGTTACATTTTTATATAGTTTACTAAATTAATCACTGACAATTATTTATAATATAAGCAGTAACTTTTGGGCCCATCTTTTGTCAAATCCGTGCCTGTCCATGCTCTGCACCACTCCTGCCTCCATTATCAGTTGAGTCTAGATCCAATTGGGCTAAAGGACCTTGCCCCTCCACCTGCCCTTACCCTAACCCATTGGATAGTAGACCCAGGGCCGGTGCTAGGCGGGGGGGTCGCCCCAGCGCCCACCGTCGCACTGTTGAGGGGGGGTGGATGATGCGGCCGCTGCAGGAGGGGGGGTGGAGGATGCGGTCACTCAGGGGGGGAACGGTGCGGCGGCAGCCGCCGAGTTTGCTGTGGGTTGAGGGAAACCCGCTCACCTGCCGGGTGCCTGCTACGTCGATCCTCAGCGGCGTTTGTCAGGGGTTGAGTAGTGATGCGGCGGCAGCCACTGAGTTTGCTGGGGGGGAAGCCGCTCACCTGCCGGGTGCCGCGTCTCTCCACAGCGGCGTTGGGTGGGTGGGTTGTCAGAAGTGAAGTGACAGGGGGAGGGTGTGATGCATTGGCAGCCAACGAGGTTGCTGGGGGTGGCGGGGGAGACGCTTAGCCGCTCACCTTCATCCAGGGGGGTTCCCAGCTCCAGACTAACACCCTCCAGTGGCCGGCGCCCTAGGCAAATGCCTAGAGCTGCCTAGTGGTGGTGCCGGCCCTGAGTAGACCCACAGCCTAACCCAAACCTTGCCAAAGGTGTTGTATCGTAGTCCAGCAGCCTAATGCTGGCCACACATCAGACCAACTTTTCTCCAACCATGCAATAAAAATATTGTACTGGATGGGAGCAAATGTAATATTTACTTCAGAAATTTGCTCCCAAAATCTGGAAAAGGTCACTCAGACAGAGTACTGTAGTTGAACCTGTTTGATTTAAGCAATTTGACTGAATGTTTTTGTCCATTTTCCTGGGTTTGTGAGCACATTTCTGATTGTCATTTGCTCCCATCCAGTACAATATTTTTATTCCATCCAAGCAACAAGTTGGATGGTTGGAGGAAAGTTGGTCTGATATGTGGCCAGTATAACCCTAAATATGCTGATGACATAGGAGACGTTTTGTTAAAAGTATGCTTCTCTGATATGCTGCTGTGACAAGTAACATTAATCATCTGAGTAACTCAATTTGTCCAAGGTATTTACTTAGCAGAGGTCAGGGAATGGGGACAACATCCCCCATTTTATAAAATGCTCACAGTTGGAATCCAGCCCTGATCCCAAATGACTGTTGATCTGAGTCCTCCTGCTCATGAAGTAGATCAATAACCATCTGAGATATCCACAAACCATCTTTAAATTAGGTCCTGTGTGTATAACCAGAGGCAGGCATCCATTTTTATTATAGTTGTCTACTGGTATATAATTCAAAGTAGATGTATAGTACATATAATAATTATTATAGCAATATATGTCGGCAGGATCGATGGTGCTCCCTAGAGTTGTGAGAAGACAAAATAGCAACAATAGACAAATACAACTATTTTTTATGGGGCACTATTATCTGCTATTTAAATATTCATAGCAGTGTGCTGATTAGTACTAATTATCCAACAATCGTCTTATAATCAAATGCAGTTTCATACAATAATTGGAGTAGATGCTTCCTTTAAACGGGTCCGGTATGATATGCCGGCGGTCATAATCCCGGCGGTCGAAATACCGACGCAATGCCGACAGGGGGGGGCGTGGATATCCCCCCCCCCCCTTGTGGGCTTGTTGCGCTCGCCACGCAGCGGCCCGGTGTCTCATTACGCTTGGCACATTATTTTATTCTCCCTCTATGGGTGTCGTGGACACCCATGGAGGGACAAAGTGCTGGCACTGCGGCGGTCGGGATTCCGGCGTCGGTATTTGGACCACCAGGATTCGGACCACCAGCATATTGACCGCATCCCCTTTAAACTTACCAACAATGATATGTGTCTAGTTATATTGTTGAATGTTATAAATATTCACAGTCTGGTTAAATCAAAGTAACTGCGTAGCAAATCTGCAATTTAAAACATAGTAATTATGTGGTAATTCTTGAATATGAAAGCTTTTCATACCCTTTAGCAGATAACAAAAAGCATGGAAATATCTTATTAAGTGAGTGAAATGGAGATTATAGATGTTTTTAATATATACAGTCATTTTTGGCATGAAAGGATGGGTAGAATAGATTAAAGAAGGAAGGATACCACAGTATAGTGTGTATCAGGCTTCTACTTTTCAGGGTCTGTCACCTGACATGAAACCCCCAATGAGAGAGCCTAATGACACACTGTTTTACAGAGAAAGGAAAATATGCTTCTGCTTTTAACCCTTTTGTGAGCATATAGGGTAATGGGAGTGCAGGTAGGATGATGCTAGTATCATCCATTTATTTTCCTCCATAAGGAGGAAATTTTGGGTGAAATGTAATAGGATGAGAGATTCAGAAAGTGAGAGATTTGGTAAGAAATCTCCATTTTTTTAAAAAAGCGACAATCATTTACACTGCAAAATTTTTGCAGTGTAAATGATTGCCGCTTTAAAAAACCTGTAGATTTCTAACCAAATCTCTCACTTTCTGAATCTCTTATCCTATTAAATTCCTGCCTATTGTATACCATAGGAACCTCTCAAATATGAGAGTATAAACTGGTCAACATTTGTGCATCCAATGCTGTTACAAATCTATGCACTTAAGTATGTGGAAAGCAGTTACTCGAGTTAAAATTCAATAAACTTCTACTTTCAACCATCATATATAATACATTAAATGGTTAATGAGAGATTTGATATGCACTAAACCAGAGTGCAGAGTGCTTCTACTGTTGACTGTTAACAATCGTTCCTGGTCACTAAATTGAGCCAATGACAGCACAGAAAGTAGTAGGGAAAAGTAGATAAGTAGATATGATTGTTCCTGTTCAGGCCAATGCATGAAAGATTCCCTAAAGTGTGGATGTATGGGATCCAATTACTCCATTATAGAAGCCCTTGGTTTAACCACCGCCTATGACATGTATGTTTCACCTGAGCGGCTTTGTCAAGGAGAATATTATATATTTCTGACAGAGAAATACTTTCCAGTTGATGTCACTATAAATGGTGTCCACATTGTAAAATGTTGATTGTTTCCTCAATCATAAAAATAAATATTTATTGGCCCTATTCGCAATCACTTAATATTGGCAATATAATAATTAATAAACAATAATGGACTATTAATCTAAGTACTAATTAACCAATTGAACTGAACAGTGATAATTAGATTGCACCCTGACTAGGAGAGTCATAGATGTGCATCTCTTATAGCTAGCACAGGGCTGATGTACGTGCAAATACTAGTGATGACAGTTGTGGTAGCTGGAATAAAATCAGTGGACGTCATACTGACTAGCTTTGAAAAAGCAATTCAGGATGATTGTGAAAATAAAACCTATGACTGCAGGCGTGTACTGCTACGTCTGTGAGGCGTGTCATAAATGTGACTTACATACAATACAGTAAGATCTATTTGATGATTTAAGGGCTTGTTCATGTACTTTGAAAAAGGCCCAATATTGTTAATGATGCATGCTCCTGCGAGTTGTCACGGACGGCCGCGGCGGGACACAGCGGGTCCGGTACTCACCTCTCCGTGCCCGCCGCCTGTCCATGCTGTGTCTGAGGTCCGGGTGCCATGCTGGGTCCGGGATTCGGGCGGCCGGGGAGTGCTGCATGCTGGGGTGGGTTTCCATGGGTCCTGGGGGAGTTGTGACTGCCATCTTGGAAGTGGGCAAAAAGCAGATTGGCCGCCAGGTTAAAGTTTCCTGCCTCCCTGCACTGTCTAGCCAATGGCAGCCGCCCACTATGTATTTAGGGGATCTGCCCTGGTGAATCAGTGTCAGTGTAATAGTCTTCTAGTCGTGCGCAGTTGGTTACTTCTGGTAATCTCTGGCCTCTGCTGCTTCACAGCTCAGTCCGCCCTGCTAATGGTCCCAGGAATTCTGACCCTATTGCTGCTGCCTCTTGCCTCTAGCCCGTGTATCCGGTATTGTCTGCCTGGGCCCTGCGGCACGCTGCCTTGGTACCCGCGAGTCTGTCGCAAATATCCGTTATCCTTGTGATTTGGGACATTCAGAGACTTTCCAGCCACAGTTTCCTTATAAATTCATTGGTCTATCACCCACGTCTTTCCGTGCCAGATTCATTTGTCCTTCCATCTACTCCAGTCTTTCACCATAACCACCTCATCAAGTCACCAAAGCTCCTCTTTCCCGTGACTCAGTCCTCCGCCATACCACTGGGTACTCCGTGAGTTATTGCAAGAACTTATTGCATTCATTATTATTTCCAAGGCCATATCCTCAAAGACGTTATTTGAGACTTTCCTTGTTGCAGCCTTTTTTCAAAGCCATAATTTGAATAAGTGATTTGCTTTCTATTTATGAAACCTTCTATAATAAAACCAGCTCGTTTTAACCCTACAACATCTGGTCCTAACGTAGTTCCTGAGCACCACACGAACCCACTCAGTCCTCCGGCCGTGACACGAGTTCATCAATGATCCCCTCTGTCACCAGTACATACTGTAGAGTCAAATGACTATATAGTCAATGACAGCATACTCCTGGATGTGGTCACAACAATATCATTTAATGTGTTGGTACTTGTGTATTTTGGCGGCGCCCCCGATGTCCGTCGTACGACGAACAGATCGCATCGCATCGCATGCCATGCACCCGATGGCATGCGATGCGACGCGATTTTGACCCCCTATACGACCAAAAATCGTATAAGCACCCTAAAGGGTGCTTTTGAGCACCCAAATGGGTGCTTACAATGTTAAATGCACCCCCACGCCACCCCCCACTATAAACGTGAACCCGAAGCGTGGCGAGCGCAGCGAGCCCGCGAGGGGCGGCGGTACGCGTCCTACGACCTTTTCATACCCCCACTATCCACGTCGGCGTGGAGTTGAGAATAGAATAGTGTGGCGAGCGCAGCGAGCCACCGAGCCCGAAGCGTGGCGAGCGCAGCGAGCCCCGCAAGGGGACGCGGATACCTTCACAGTTATACGCGTCCCCTCGCGGGCTTCACAGGTGTCCGTGGCGACGCGGACACCTGTGAAGCCCGCGAGGGGACGCGTTTACCTGTGAAGGTATCCGCGTCCCCTCGCGGGGCTCGCTGCGCTCGCCTCGCTGCGCTCGCCACACTATTCTATTCTCAACTCCACGCCGACGTGGATAGTGGGGGTATGAAAAGGTCGTAGGACGCGTACCGCCGCCCCTCGCGGGCTCGCTGCGCTCGCCACGCTTCGGGTTCACGTTTATAGTGGAGGGTGGCGTGGGGGTGCATTTAACATTGTAAGCACCCATTTGGGTGCTTAACATTGTATAAGCACCCATTAGGGTGCTTATACAATGTTTAATCGCATCGCATCGTATGGCATCGTATGCCATGTACAATGGCATACAATTTCAAAATTGTATGCCATCGTGCACTATCGTACGATATCGCGTCGCATCGCATACCATCGTATGTGTTATGGTATGCGATGCGATGGGCGCCGCCAAAATACACAAGTACCAATGTGTTTCCACTGTATGATTTGCTCAACGAGTTCCAGCCATTTCAAATTAAATCATTAACAATATTGTTCATGGACGAGATCGTCGAATGTGTACCCAGCTTTAGACCAACTTCTTTTATGGTCACTTAAATGATTAGCAATCTATCTTGGACAAGAGCCTCCACTTTCTTGAACGTGTCAAAATCATTGATTGAGGTTCTCTTGGATTGAGGCAAATCTGAGAGGGACAAGTGCCCAGTTTCAAAGTTCCCTTTTCAACACGAAATAGTATCATATGATGGAACTGTATGACCAGAAACAGTCACAATATTACCATGTGTCACAGCAGGCTGGGTTGGTGGGACTGGCAGGAGAGGAGGTAGTGGTAGGAATGAGGTGAAAACTTGTGGTGATTGAATTTAGTGCTTTCTCATGTAAGAAGACTGAAGGAAACCTTCAAGAAGACTTATAGAATGTTTAGGAATTTTATTTTAATTAAGGATTTCAAAACAGTTTAGTGGGAACTATAATTAGGGAAAGCACCGAAGTTCAACTAATGTCTCTGGTGAATTAGGAGAATAGATACTGGATCAGTGTCAGGATTTGTCAGGTACTGGGGAATGCCACTCACTGGTTGTAGTGAGGATGCTATGAAGACTGTAAAGACTTTGGTACTGTGGCTTGAAGACAAAGATGCAGAATACTGTAGAGACTGTGGTACTGTGGCTTGAAGACGAGGATGCAGAATACTGTAGAGACTGTGGGACTGTGGCTTGAAGATGAGGATGCAGAATACGGTACTTGTGTATTAGCAGGGCGCCCACTAAGCTATTTGCTTAGAGGGCTATTCTGCGTAGTGAAATGGCATTGCATGCAATTTTTCTGTGCAATGCAATGCGATTTTTCATTGTATAAGCACCAATACCATGAGATGGGATGGTACTTCATTTTAAAAGCACCCATGCACACCCTCACTATCCACGTCACCCCGAAGCGTGGCGAGGGGACACGGTTACGCATCTTCCTGACCTTTTCATAACCCCACTATACACGTCGGCGTGGAGTTGATTTTCTAAAAGGTGGCGAGCGCAGCGAGGCCAGCGAGGGGACGCGGAATACATTTAACGTAATCCGCGTCCAATCGCGGGGCTCGCTGTGCTCTCCATGCTTCGGGCTTGATGGCTCGCTGTGCTCGCCACACTTCAGAAAATCAACTCCACACCGACGTGGATAGTGGGGGTGTGCATGGGTGCTTTTAAAATAAAGTACCATCACATCTCATGGCATGGGTGCTTATACAATGAAAAATCGCATTGCGTTGCATTGCACAGAAAAATTGCATGCAATGCGATGCGATTTTCCTACGGTGCCATACGTATGTAAATTGGGCACCCTGTAAATACACAAGTACCCAGAATACTGTAAAGACTATGGGACTGTGGCTTGAAGACGTGGATGCAGGATATCAAAGGGAAAAGAGGAGGCTGCCAGGACTGGAGCATACCTTTAAGCTGGACTCGCGACAACGTGGTGGTAAGTAAGCGGACTCTGCGATACACTTAAGACAGCGGCTAAACAGGAACAGCGAGAGTTAACCTTGGAGCTCAGGGCTGCAGCACCTAACGGAGGTTAGCAACTAGAAGCACTGGCACAGAGGCTGGAAACCTAATCCCTTAATAGAGTGAGGGCTGACCCATTTAGGACCAAGGGAATAAGGAGAGGATGGACTAATCTGGTCTCCAACATGGTGACCCCATGTGAAGAGGACACATATCAGATCCCAGATTTAGCCGTACCCCGTGCCCTGTATGTTCTGACACACCCTGGGGGTGTTGGACGAGACGCTGGTACCGGACGCATCTCTATGACGTCTTTGCAACCCCGCCGGGAGATGCATGCAGGAGACTCACCTGAGCCGTTTAGTAAGGTAGTTAAATGTTTGTCTTGCATTGTTAGACTGTATGTCATCAGGGATGTATCCAACCAACCCGATATTAGATTAATAAGCAAACAATTAAAAACACCTTGAGCCTTGTTTTTAACTGTTTGCTTATTAATCTAATATTGGGTTGGTTTGATACTTGCCTGATGAATTATTGTAAACTGCTTGGGGGCTTATATATATTGGTGTAATCAAAAAATCAATAAATGCTATCCCTTGTGGAACTTTTAATATTTTTTATACTTCTCATAGTTCATATTGTCTATGCATTTTGCGCAGCCTAAATTTAGATGGGTCAGGTGTACCCTAGTATGCTGATCAACTGACACAATCTGTGGCTTGATATTCCAGCAGCTTGATTATCCATGCCCTTGCTGACTTTTTTGTCAAAGTTGGTGCATTACTAGCTGAATACACTAGGAAGTGACGACTGCCTTTTGCTATAGCCATGTAGTTCTTTCTTTATACACGGTGACATGCAAGTGACACGCATCACCTATTCCGGGTGCCGTATGTTAATACACGCGGCCTCGGAACTGAAGCTGGTGCTGTGCACACGTGATCTGCTGTGACATCGCGGCTACCCTCATCTCATGGAATGCAGTTGTGCTGCAAACGTCTAGTTCCGGGTACCGCTACTTAGGTGTGACGGTCTCGGGACTTTTAGATAAGCAGACTCCTGCACCCTGTTATATACCCATAACGTCCAGGTACACTATGTGTCTCTTTACCCTTTAGCAGTCCAGGTATATTACTTCCTATTGATAAGTGTGTTGAACAATAGCTTGCTGGTTGATACATTATAAGCACAGCTGTCTGTGTTGGGAATGATTATGCTGCTGGGTGGAGACCTGCCCACACAAGGCTGATATGTATTATACTAATGATAGGTGCTGATTAGTGATTGGCTATGGTATATATGAGCCCCATTGCAGTATCAGTGTATGCTTGGCGGGGCTTGCTGACACACTGAATTACTTTGGCTTGTCTTGAAAACGGCCCTAAGGGGTTGACATGGATTAAAATGATGCCCTGTGATTAAAGAGCAATTTTACCTGCAAATGGTGATGAGTGCCCTTTCTGGTTGTACTGGAACTGTTGGTATATATATATATATATATATATATATATATATATGGTGCAGGGGGGATGGCGGCACTACACCCTGTGTCAACTGGAGACCCCTCTGGCGGTCATTCAGTTTGGAGGGCACCGCCAAAGGGTATTTAACCCCTTCCCCTTGTTGGGATACAAGCCTAAAGGAGTGCCGCACCACAGCTTCTATATATATATATATATATATATATATATATATATATATATATATATATATATATATATATATATATATATATATATATATAGTTGTACTCATAAGTTTACATACCCTAGCAGAATCTGTGATTTTCTGGCCATTTGTCAGAGAATATGAATGATAACTCACAAACTTTTCTTTAACTCATTGTTAGTGGTTGGGTGAAGCCATTTATTATCAAACAACTGTATTTACTTTTTTAAATCATAATGACAACATGATAATGACTACCCAAATGACCCTGATCAAAAGTTTAAGTTTTCTTAATACCGTGTATTGCCCCCATTAACATCAATGACAGCTTGAAGTCTTTGTGGTAGTTGTGGATGAGGCTCTTTATTTTCTCAGATGGTAAAGCTGCCCATTCTTCTTGACAAAAAGCCTCCAGTTCCTGTAAATTCTTGGGCTGTCTTGCATGAACTGCACATTTGAGATCTCCCCAGAGTAGCTCCATGATATTGACGTCAGGAGACTGAGATGGCCACTCGAGAATCTTCACTTTATTCTGCTGTAGCCAATGACAGGTCGACTTGGCCTTGTGTTTTGGATCATTTTCATGTTGGAAAGCAGATTCCGGTCTGATGATCGCAAATTTTCTCCAGTATTTTCTGATAACATGCTGCATTCATATTGCCATCAATTGCCTTGTTGGCTCCTCTCCATATGTAAACTTTATGGTTGTGGCCAAAAAGTTCAATTTTGGTCTCATCACTCCAAATGACTTTGTTCCAGGAGTTTTGAGGCTTGTCTCTGTGCTGTTTGGAGTATTGTAAGCGGGATGCTTTGTGGCATTTGCGTAGTAATGGCTTTCTTCTGGCGACTCGACATTGCAGCCCATTTTAATTCAAATGCCTCCTTATTGTGCATCTTGAAACAACCACACCACTTTTTTTTTTCCGGAGAGTCCTGTATTTCAGCTGAAGTTATTTGTGGATTTTTCTTTGCATCCCGAACAATTTTCCTGGCAGTTGTGGCTGAACTTTTTGTTGGTCTACCTGAACGTGATTTGGTTTCCACAGAATCCTTCATTGTCTAATTAGAGTTTGAACACTGCTGATTGGCATTATCAATTGCTTGGCTATCTTTTTATATCCCTTTCCTGTTTTATACAGTTCAATTACCTTTTCATGCAGATCCTTTCACAATTCTTTTTCTTTCCCCGTGACTCACAATCCAGACACGTCAGTGCAGCACTGGATGAAAGATGCAAGGGTCTTTCAGGAGACCAGAAACTCACTGACCTTTTATACACACACACACTGATTACAAGCAAACAGATCACAGGTGAGGATGAATACCTTTAGTAGCCATTCAAACCCGTTTGTGTCAACTTGTATGCATGTTATCAGGCCAAAATCTCCAGTTTATGTAAACTTTTGATCAGGGTCATTTGGGTAGTTTCTGTTGTCATTATGATTTAAAAAGAGTAAACACAGTTGTTTGACAATAAATGGCTTCATCCAACCACTAACCATGAGTGAAAAAGAAGTTTGTGAGTTATCACAAATGGCCGGAAAATCACAAATTATTCTGCTAGGGTATGTAAACTTATGAGCACTACTGTATATACTGTGTGTATATATATATCAGGGACATTGGTAGACTCTTCAGCGTGTCAGGGAGATTGCTGCTTTTTCAGGAAGTTTACATGATAATCAAGAAAAACTAGATATAGAAATCAGGTGCAGATAAGTTTTTAAAACTAATATAAATTTAAAAACAAACAAAGTATTTATAAGGCAGCTCCCAGTGGGATCCCTAAGATAACCCAATAAAAGGCAAACTAAACTAATATTATTCAAAATTAATAATTGTAGAGAGTGCACTGAATGATATTTATTAAAACAATTTAAAAATGACTCAATTACAGAATTAATCAATTAATAAATCTAAAGAATAGATTATCACACATAGGCAACCGCCTCAACCTGTCACAGTTTGGATGATAGGGGATGAAGACCGGTGACTCTTACCCACTAATTGTTAGATGTTGAAGTGTCCAAATAGCGGGGAGCTTGTATTATGGAAAGATATGAAGAGTAAACAGCGGCACGGCTGGATACTGTAGCTGGATACCGTCTCGTCTATCGGTGTGACGCTCCGTGGAGAGAGTCAACACCGGGAGTGACTGGATATCAGCCGCACTCTGCTAATGTGAGACCCAGCGCAGGCTGTACCTCTCGGGGGTCCTTTTTGTAATCCAAGTCAGTCAGGGTTCGCCGCAGGTCACCCTTCCGCTTGCAGGATATGCCGACACTGAGGGAGAAGATGGTAGTGGGTTTGGAATCAGCTGGATAGGTGGCAGGTGTGAGTGGATGTCAAGTGGTCATCCCAGGCTTAACGCATTTCTCCATCACGGAAATTAGACGGTTTCCTCAGAAGATATGGGAGTGTGTCTGGCTGCTTATTTTAAAGGGTGAAACCACCAATCATTAAAAGGTCTTTGATTAGAGTACACCTGTGCTCAGAGCACGCCTTCAATTTGGGTAAGAGCCCGGTTTGTATCATTTGGATTCATCATTAAAAGACAGACCATTGTTTTACTTTGTTTCTTATAGTTTACATAATAACATCACATCAAACAATAATATTAAATAGAATAAAAATGGCATCATTGAAGGTCACAATATATCTATTGTTCTACACAATCTTATTTGGAAATGACATATATTTATCTTTTTATATATATATTTATTTATTTATTTAACTTCATATATTCCTAAGGCTCACTACGTCAGTATAAGGAGCCTGTGGCGCATTGACAGAGCAACGGACAGAGCAACAAAAGCATGTCTCAGCCTCCAGTTCGAATCCCACCAAGGGGGTTGGTTAAGTTTTATATCAGGAACTATTAAATATTCTTTTTAACATTTGTATTTTTTTATTATCATTGTTTTGTTAATTCTAATTTGTTATTTTGTTCTTAGCAAATATTGTAGAAATCTTTGGTTACACATTTGTACACTGATACATCTTATAATGAAGTTTTATTTGTATACATAATTCCATCAAATAAAAAATTATATAGGTGCATAAAACAATTATCGTTATTTGATCATAAATTCTGATGATACGTGACTAAGGTTATTTAGGCTCCATAGTACGTTATGTACTATGGAGCCTAAATAACCTTAGTTGAGTCTAGGGGCAGCCTGACACTTAAATCTGGCACTGCTCATAATGCTCATCCCTGTAGCCAGCCCACTCTCTCTCACACCTGCACCTGTTCCACCTCTCTCATGCCCGACCCTGTCCTTCCTGTCACACCTCCCCCTTATTCCTCCTCTCACACCTCCCAGTATCCCTCTTACACTCTCCGCATCGCACTGAGGAGAGATGCTGAGATATTTCATACTCGGCGCCTCTTCTCAGAATGATTCTATTGGCCGCCTAGCGGCCAATTAGGAGCCAAGAAAGTCGGCTCCTGATTGGCCACTAGGCGGCCAATAGAATCATCCTGAGAAGAGGCGCCGAGTATGAAATATCTCAGCATCTCTCCTCAGTGCGATGCAGAGAGTGCGGGGAGCGCCGGCAGCTTGAAGATTACCTGGACTATGGCGGACCAAGAGAAGACATCTTCACCACAGGACCAGGTGAGTAGGATTTCCTTCCACAGCTCCACCATGGATTACTTCAGACCCGGACACCGCCATGGACCTGGAGGACGACACGGAGCGCTGACATGGACCTGGAGGACGACACAGGACACCGGACACCAGGACAGAGGGCTACTTACGGGATCAAGAAAGGTAAGTATCAGTATGTGTGTAATGGATGTATTAAAGTTTTATTTTCATTGTGTCAGTGTGTATTTATTTTACTATTTCTATTACTGTGGAACTACAAGTGCCAGCGGGCCCTTTAATGCCCCGCAGGCTGGGACTTGTGGTTCTCCAAGTCCCAGCTTGCGGGGGAGGCTTGCTGGGACTCATAGTTCCACAGCTTTAAACAATAGTTTTTCATCTATTTTTTTTACACTGAAATCAGCCCGGTGACCACAGCCCAGGGTTAGCGGGGACAGCACCAGGCTTCAGCCTGGTCAGATAAGTCTAGGAGGGGGGGGACCCCTTTATTGGGGGGGTCTCCACTCCCCCAGGGCCCCTGGCCAGGCTGACTGGTCGGTAGGGTGAATGTATATAATAAGTGTCCCCCGGCTGTGACATTACCCTGCTGACTGGTTTGGCCTGGGGCTGGTTCTTAAAATACGGGGGACCCCTAGTCATTTTGTCCCCCGTATTTTGGGAACCAGCCCCGGACCTGGAGCCTGGGGCTGGTTGTTAAAAATGGGGGAACCCCTATTTGTCGGGTTCCCCGATTTTTAATTACTGGCCCCGGCTCTTTCAGCCTGGTGCTGGTTACGGCTGTGGGGGGGACCCCACGCCGTTTTATTTATTTATTTTTTCTATTTTTTTACACCTTGCAGCCTGCACGGATCTGACTGATCCGTGCAGGCTTAAAGCAAATACGACAGGACAATCAAGGTGTATTTTCCTGTCGTATTTTGGTGCCTGTTTTACAACAATTAGCAGCCGTATTATCAATACAGTTGCTTAGTAAATCAGGAACCACCATTCTTTTGAATGGTGATTCCTGTCGTATTCTATCGATGGTGTAGATATTCGTATTTGTAAATACAAATACGAATGTCCCATCTTTAGGAATACGAATTGCTGTTTTTTTGGGATAGTAAATCCCGAAAATACAAATGTGTAAAAAATAGGTGTATTTCTGCCTACGAATACACCTATTTTTTACGAATTCATATTAGTAAATTTCCCCCATAGTGTGAGGGGCATTATGGTATTTGGCATAATGCGGTGTGTTGTGTAAGTGGCATTAAGGCATGTGGAATTACGGTGTGTGGCGTAATGTGTAAGGGGCATTATGGTGGGGGGGTGCCCAAAACCATTTTGGCTTGGGGCAGCAAAATTTATAGTTATGCCACTGACTCCACCCCCTTAATCGGCTCCACCCCTTTTGTAGGGCTGCTTTCCCAGATTTCCCAGGCTGGTTTTCCATCCCAATCCACCCTGTAGGCCTCCCCCTCTCTGAAAGCACCCAGGCCTATTATATATTATATACTAGCTGGAGTACAAGGTGTTGCCGAGGATTTAAGAATGTTTGTTTACAAAAATCAGTTAAAATATTAAACACACAGAATAGATCTGAAATGGTAGTGTCTAGATCCCCTTCAGTTTTGTAAATTTTCCCAGGGATCTAGGGGGTTATTCTGGTTGATTCGCAAGGCTGCGAAGTCGCAGGCTTGCAAATCCACCAAAACCCACCCAGCGAATGAACGCCCACCCGCCCCCCTCGCAGCGCGGGTTCAGGTGAAATAATAATGTGAACCCCGTGTGCAGCCATACTACTACACATAAATTCATATCCCACACTCACAAACAATAAAATATATATAAATGGTTTTAATTCACAGCACATAGCTTAAATGATAAAACACAATCTTTTCTGTACATATTTCGCATCTGTGTGTTCCGTCTCTCATACGCAGCGCTTCGGTTCTTGTATAAAGTACGCAAATTGTAACAGCTGAAAGTTATGGAAAAAATACATATTTAATGATCACATTGCCACGAGGACAGAATATTTGGGAGATCCGGATATAACAGGATTGCACAGCTTGACTTCTGAACCTATGACGAAGCCGGTGGACAAAGGGACAGCTGTGCATTCTACTGCACCAATCAAGGAGTAGCGAAACCCGACCTCCTGGCCAATGAAGAACTTTACTATCCCCTTTTGTTCGGACACTATGTAATGATGAACCCAATCTAAAATCTTTCTTCTGCTACTTTCTTTCATATTTAATGATTACATTGCCACGAGGACAGAATATTTGGGAGATCCGGATATCACAGGATTGTACAGCTTGACTTCTGAACCTATGACGAAGCCGGTGGACAAAGGGACAGCTGTGCATTCTACTGCACCAATCAAGGAGTAGCGAAACCCGACCTCCTGGCCAATGAAGAACTTTACTTTCCCCTTTTGTTCGGACACTATATAATGATGAACCCAATCTAAAATCTTTCTTCTGCTACTTTCTTCAATCTTGGACTGTACTCTGGATAGAATACAGGATACTCGGATCCAAGTTGCGCCCACGTGTTGAGAAACGGTAACTGTTCATTTCCTTGCATTTGTATTTTGTACTGTGAAAAGAATGGTAGACTGCGCTCATTGATGACAGAGTGAGAAATTTTTAAAAAAAATATATATAGTAATATTTTAATTACACAAATAGCATGCTATAATAAACATATAAAATACACCGTATATAATAATAAGGTACACTAAAAGAAGGGGGGGGAGGGGAAATGGTTGAATAATTTGAAATAGCTGCGTCCACTTTTTAGAGTGATATCACCTGATTTGAGTCCATAGTCCAATGGGTGACCGTTTAAATTGAGGAGCAGATGAATTATCAAAACCTGGCCACGGCGGTACTCAGATGTAGTATTTCTTCCAATTTGTAGTAGGGGGTAGCGATCCTCCCAATTTGGATAGGAAGTATAGGTAGAGTGTCCGCTGTAGAGCCCTGGGTGGGTATTAGATAGGCGGCTTGCCTTCAAGAGGTGAGTGCCTCACTCCAGGTTGAAAAGGCCAGTGATGGTGAGCAGGTAGAAATCTCCAAACGGTTTTCAGTGGAAAAAAGGTTGCAGTGGAAGGCAGCGCTTAGTGGCAGTTAGGAGCCTGGACCAACGCGTTTCACTGCACAGAGCAGCTTTTTCAAGGTGGTTTGAAACAGGCAAGGGTAGGGGTATTTATACCTGAAGTACTCAGGTGGATCATGTGCACCTGTGTGCAAAACAATCAGTTTGGCACAATATAAAAACAGTTAATAACAAATCTCATAATGAGCAGGAGACAAACCCTAATATAGATACATTATACAAGGCAAAAAACGAGCATTATTTCATTCAGAATAAGCACTTTAAAGTTTATAGTGCTCCGGAGTTCTAGTACTTCCGGCTGAGCACTTCCTGTTTGTGGCTGGAACGCATATGGAACGCATAGCGCTGTTAATACAGCGCTATGCGGATGTTATGAAATAAACAGTCCAAGGTTTTAAATAGCACAGCGGTGGGATACTATAGCGCTGGATATGAGAGGGATGCACTCATATCATGTGCATATGATCGTAAAAAAAGCGCTATTAGGCAGAAAACTTCTTATTACTGACAGTGCAACCTGTAAATGATTCCCCGCTATAGGGAAAAATGGGGCTAGTTATAAAGGGCCCAGGTATTGCTGGTATACAAGGACAATATTATGGTTTAAGTCTATGCGGACCAACCACAGCAGGTACATAGCTAGAAATACAGACAGATCATATAACTATTCTGCTATTGCTGGCAGTGTTGCCATCTGCAGTATTTCTAGTGTGTCAAAAAGGCGAGCCATGTTTTTACATACATTTTAAAAATATAGAGATGAATTATATACTAATATTAGCAGAAATCTACATAAAAAATGATGAATAATGAATATAAAATTAGGCAAATAAAACAAGTGGGTATAGGTGAACTAAGATAAAATGCTGGGCAGAAAGTACATTCAGCGTATTTTAATCTATTTTAGACAATTTTGATCAGACAAAGAGAGGGAATAGGTAACTTGTAGAACAGAAAGCAAGGTAATGAAGCATTTCGCATAGGGATTCAGTATAATTCATTTTGAACCATCAATTTATTATTTAATCATATACATTATTATTAAAACAAAAGGGTGGATATGAATATTTAAGAGAGGAGGGGGGATTCATGTTTGTACTTATGAAAAAGGTACACGAAAGGAGGGGGAGGGGAGGAGTAATAATATTTAATTTCAGTAACAGTGATAAACATTAATGCAATAATAATCCGCAAAAATAGGAATAAAAAGAAAGGGATAAAAAGAAAGAAAATTGGCAGGAGAACACAGGAGGAGATCGAGTGTTGGGGAAGATATTACAATACAGCGTTCAGTTCCACTGCCTCGTTTAGGCCCTCAGGGTGGATTGTGTGGAGCTGAAACATCCAAAACACTTCTTGTCTACTCAACTTTTTGAATCGGTCTCCACCTCGGTGTGTAGTGGGTATCATCTCAAGGCCCATTATACTAAGTCCCTTAGGGTCTCCTGAGTGAAATTCAGAAAAATGTCGCGATACACTATGCACCAATAGCTGCTTCTTAACGTTTCTCCTGTGCTCAAGAAAGCGTATTTTTAGGGAACGGGTAGTGCGACCAACATATCCTAACCCACAGGGACACTGTAGAAGATAAATTACATATTTTGTATTGCAATTTATAAATGAATCGATTTTGTGTGTTCTACCTTCTCTACTTGTAATTTCAAAATTCGATTTTTTCGGTATATGATTACATGTAATGCATCTGCTGGCTCCACATTTAAAAAAGCCATTTTGTTTGTGACCTAACCAGGTGGAGGTAGGTTGGTCAATGAGATCGTCTTTAAAAGGCCTTATGAAGCTAGGTGCCAGCATGTTTTTAAGTGACCGGTTCTTTTTGAACACGAAACGGGGATTTTTTGGCAATAGATCTGTCAAAAGGGGGTCTTGTTTAAGAATGTTATAATTTTTATCAACAATTTTTCGAATCTGGGTGGAATGAGTATTAAAAGTGGAAATGAACATGATTTGATTTTGGATACATTTGGAGTTATCATCTTTTTGATCTTTACTGTTTATATTTTTATTTTTATTATTATTTTGGTATTTTAGAAGATCCTCTCTCTTCATGGATGACACTTCAGAGAGGGCTTGGTCAATAAGCACTTTGGGATAACCCCTTTGCAGAAAGGACATTTTCATGTCTTCTGCTTGGTGGCTAAAGGCATCTATGTCAGAGCAGTTCCCATACAGCCTGATAAATTGCCCCTTGGGGATGCCCTTTTTCCAGGGGGGGTAATGCGCACTGCTATAGTGCAGATACGCATTAGCCCCAACTTCTTTGGTGAAGTTCGAGGTGACGATTTTATCACCATCTGCTAGGAGGGTCACATCCAGAAACGAAGTCCGCTTAGAATCAAGGTGGTGAGTGAAGGTTAAGTTATAAGGGTTGGAGTTAAGGTGTTCAACAAAAGAAAGTGCTAGAGTGGGGGGCCCATCCCAGATAATAAATAAATCATCAATATAACGGCCATAGAGGACCAGGTTCGCCCCAAATGGGCTATCCCATATAAGATGTTGTTCCACCTCCCCCATATAGAGGTTGGCGTAGCTTGGAGCGAACCTGGTCCCCATGGCCGTCCCCATCACCTGTAAGTAAAAAGTGTCTTGAAACAAGAAATAATTGTGCTCCAAAATATAACTAATTGAATCGGTGATAAAGCGTTGGTGTCTCTCCCCCAGATCCCCATCGGACACAAGTCTCCTAATTATAACTTCCTTACCGAGTTGATGGGGGATGTTCGAGTATAAACTCGCAACATCAAGGGTGAGGAATAAGTATGAACTTTTCCATTCAATATTTTGAATTAGTTGTAAAAAGTGGATGGTGTCCTTGATGTGGGACCTGAGGGTAGAGACCCTAGGCTGTAGGAAGGAATCAACATAAAAGGAAAGGTTGGAGGAAAGTGAATTGATACCCGAAATAATAGGACGACCCGGGGGTGCAGTGAGGGATTTGTGGATTTTAGGAAGGTGATAATAGATAGGGGTGAGGGGATGATCGCAAAAAAGAAAACGGAGTTCGTCTCTGGAGATGACCCCCTCACTAAAGGCATTTTTAAGTAACTCAAAGAGTGCGGCACTGAACTCCTTGGTAGGATCCTTATCCAGGACTGCATAAAAATTGGCATCTTTAAGCTGCCTATTGGCCTCCATGATGTAATCCTTACGATCCTGGATGATAATTCCGCCCCCTTTGTCAGCCTCTCTTATTATTAGGGTATTATCCTTCATAAGTTTTTTGAGGGCACGATGTTCGTTTCTTTTCAAATTAGATTTCTTCAATTCTATTTTGGGGTTAATGTTTTGACACATGTTTTTAAAATCATCCAGGGTCGTTTTATAAAACGATTCAACATTAGAACCTTTTGATTTCAATGGAAAAAAGTCAGATTTAAGTTTAAATTTGTCTCTGCAGATGTCATAAATTTTAACCGGTTCAGAGGTTTCTGGGTTTATCTCCTCTAGTAGCTCCGTAAGGGCAGCAAGGGCAGGTGCATCTCCTTGGTCCAATATAATGGCCGCTGCTTCGTCTTTATTTTTATAGAGGACCTGTCTAGCAAAATACCTCTTGCGGCAGAGTCCTCGAATGAATCTATTAAGTTCGACGAAGAGATCGAACATATTTGGGGGTGCTGTGGGTGAATATTTCAGCCCTTTTTCCAGCAGAGAAACTTCTGCTGGGGTTAGGGTTTTTGAGGAGATATTAAAGACTGATTGTTTTTTAGTAATTTTAAGTTTCAGCTTCTTCTGTCTCTCCTTTTTTCCCCCCCTTCGCCCTCTGAGTCGTGACTTCTTCCCCTTTTTGGGGTCCCTAGATTTTGTTCCCTGTAGGGGTTTGGTTCTCCTTGTTTTGGGTACCTCAGATCTAAAAAAACCTCCTCATGTTCAGTCCGAGAAGTATGGGGTGGGTCCTTGGGACGTGCTCCCAAGGATCTCAAATCTTGTGTGATTAGGGGATTGGCCCTTTCCTTTGATAAGGGGGGATAGTTGGTATCATAAATAATCTGGCGATGTTTATCAAGTATTTGCGAACCAGGGTGGGTCCCCTGTCTTCGCCAATAGTCACCTGAATTTTTTCTCCCTGGGTTATTAGGTTTTGAGAAGGATTTTTTCCTATATTGTCTTTTCTCTGAAAAATGTCTTACATTCGGAATAGGTATATGGTTGGGATCCATATCTCCCCTCTTGTTTTTATTTTTATCTCTATAAGATCTTACTGTGCCATGTTTATAGTCCTCAATATCTCTTCTAAATTTTTTACTTTTCATTTCTACAACTGATTGTTCAAATTTCGTTATTCTCTCGTTTGTTATTTCATCTCTCTCTCTATACTCCTTAGTTTGTCTAGAGGTATCCATTTTAAGTTTCAGTTTGTTAATTTCCTCTATTGTCCTTTCTGCCTGCACTTTTCTATATCTAATTACAATCTTTATCAGTTCAATTGAACAAGTGTCTAAAGTTTGTTCCCACTCTTTCTGGAATTCAGACTCTGGCTGGAAGATTGAGGGCTTAAACAGTCTTAGGCCTCTGGGAATGATGTTATTTTCCAAATATTTTTGTAAGTTGGTATTGTCCAGCCAGTGTTTCAATTCCGTTTTTAATAATTTTTCTAAATTCATAAAATCATCTCTAAGTTCGTAATTAGTGTTTTCCTTTTCAAACACAGGTTGTTCCCAACGGGAAGCATAAGTTTGTCTCCTGCTCATTCTGTCATCAAAGTTAGCGAAGCAACTCATACTGTCTTCCCCACACTCGACAATAAAGCAGAGAAAAAGTTTGGGGGTCAGTTACCTAGGTAACTGTAGGGGCGCCTGTATGAGTAGCTTTCGCTAGCAGCTGTCACAAAAAGGGGGTGTCAATCCCTATAGAAAATACAAGAAAAGAATGGTAGACTGCGCTCATTGATGACAGAGTGAGAAATTTTTAAAAAAAATATATATAGTAATATTTTAATTACACAAATAGCATGCTATAATAAACATATAAAATACACCGTATATAATAATAAGGTACACTAAAAGAAACATGACACAAACATGAATCCCCCCTCCTCTCTTAAATATTCATATCCACCCTTTTGTTTTAATAATAATGTATATGATTAAATAATAAATTGATGGTTCAAAATGAATTATACTGAATCCCTATGCGAAATGCTTCATTACCTTGCTTTCTGTTCTACAAGTTACCTATTCCCTCTCTTTGTCTGATCAAAATTGTCTAAAATAGATTAAAATACGCTGAATGTACTTTCTGCCCAGCATTTTATCTTAGTTCACCTATACCCACTTGTTTTATTTGCCTAATTTTATATTCATTATTCATCATTTTTTATGTAGATTTCTGCTAATATTAGTATATAATTCATCTCTATATTTTTAAAATGTATGTAAAAACATGGCTCGCCTTTTTGACACACTAGAAATACTGCAGATGGCAACACTGCCAGCAATAGCAGAATAGTTATATGATCTGTCTGTATTTCTAGCTATGTACCTGCTGTGGTTGGTCCGCATAGACTTAAACCATAATATTGTCCTTGTATACCAGCAATACCTGGGCCCTTTATAACTAGCCCCATTTTTCCCTATAGCGGGGAATCATTTACAGGTTGCACTGTCAGTAATAAGAAGTTTTCTGCCTAATAGCGCTTTTTTTACGATCATATGCACATGATATGAGTGCATCCCTCTCATATCCAGCGCTATAGTATCCCACCGCTGTGCTATTTAAAACCTTGGACTGTTTATTTCATAACATCCGCATAGCGCTGTATTAACAGCGCTATGCGTTCCATATGCGTTCCAGCCACAAACAGGAAGTGCTCAGCCGGAAGTACTAGAACTCCGGAGCACTATAAACTTTAAAGTGCTTATTCTGAATGAAATAATGCTCGTTTTTTGCCTTGTATAATGTATCTATATTAGGGTTTGTCTCCTGCTCATTATGAGATTTGTTATTAACTGTTTTTATATTGTGCCAAACTGATTGTTTTGCACACAGGTGCACATGATCCACCTGAGTACTTCAGGTATAAATACCCCTACCCTTGCCTGTTTCAAACCACCTTGAAAAAGCTGCTCTGTGCAGTGAAACGCGTTGGTCCAGGCTCCTAACTGCCACTAAGCGCTGCCTTCCACTGCAACCTTTTTTCCACTGAAAACCGTTTGGAGATTTCTACCTGCTCACCATCACTGGCCTTTTCAACCTGGAGTGAGGCACTCACCTCTTGAAGGCAAGCCGCCTATCTAATACCCACCCAGGGCTCTACAGCGGACACTCTACCTATACTTCCTATCCAAATTGGGAGGATCGCTACCCCCTACTACAAATTGGAAGAAATACTACATCTGAGTACCGCCGTGGCCAGGTTTTGATAATTCATCTGCTCCTCAATTTAAACGGTCACCCATTGGACTATGGACTCAAATCAGGTGATATCACTCTAAAAAGTGGACGCAGCTATTTCAAATTATTCAACCATTTCCCCTCCCCCCCCTTCTTTTAGTGTACCTTATTATTATATACGGTGTATTTTATATGTTTATTATAGCATGCTATTTGTGTAATTAAAATATTACTATATATATTTTTTTAAAAAATTTCTCACTCTGTCATCAATGAGCGCAGTCTACCATTCTTTTCTTGTATTTTCTATAGGGATTGACACCCCCTTTTTGTGACAGCTGCTAGCGAAAGCTACTCATACAGGCGCCCCTACAGTTACCTAGGTAACTGACCCCCAAACTTTTTCTCTGTATTTTGTACTGTGGCTAATAGTATTTACATCTGTTGTTTCCCCCCTGCTAATTAGATATTATTTCCTATTGTATAGTGATCTGTATATCCTGTTATTTGATTATATAAGTCTGTAACACCCTGTTGTCCGCTAGGGAATAAAATATATGGTTATGGACTTTATACCCTTATTACGGAATTTATACCGTCTTGACTATATACAATAAGCGGAAAGGTTTAAAGGAAATTGTACTATATGTTTTACTTACAATTAAGTACTTCGAAAGGATACCGCTTTTAGGGTATCGGTTTAGTGTGTTTTATACACGGATAAGGTTCACCATGGGGCGCAACGCTTTGTTCACCCCTAGCTAGGAATATAAGGTTGTGAGTTTATGGACACAGTACATAAACTGCGCACTTCACTTATTATCCATTGGTTTAATACTATTTAGGAATTGACAGTGCATGCTTGGATGGATATGGGCGAGCAGCTGACATCCAGTTATGACAGCTGCCAGCCCCCCGCACCTGTGTCACTGCCTCATTACCATGAGAACACTGGGTGTTCCCATATGGTAATGTGCCAGCCCGGCGAACCCCGCCCTTCTCTGCCACCACACGCCATGTAGGTTGTGTCCACCCAGCGAACTGCAAATTTGCCGTGGGTGCACGCACCCTACGTCTGCACATGCACAGTAACGCGCCTGCGCATGCGCAGACGCGCAACATCGGTCCTCTGTGCATTCACACGAAGGTGAGTAATCCCCCTAGTCTCTACCCTCAGCTACAAAATGGGCTTATTTGGAGAGTGGGCCTGGAGCTTTAGCTCCATCAGGCCCATTTTTAATCTGGCCCTGCATCTGTGTTTTTACACAGCTCCATCATATATGCTCTGGACTTCAGCGTTTAGCACTGCTCCAGCTTCCTTCCATCTATGCTATATGTTAATGGACTTCTTCAGTGTGCACACACTGCAGCTAAATACCAGTCTTGCTACTGTCCGAGGGTATCTGGCATGCACCACACCCTCATCAAGGCTCCCAGTCAGCCCCTACGCCTGTGGTTATTTCCAGCCAAGATCTAACCACAGGTGTGACACAATCAAATTGATCCCAAAATAATTAAACTTCTTATTAAACAGAATTCCTTTCCCACCCCTTTCCTCTGCGAGGTCACTTACTGTAATGAAGTGTTTTGATATATTAGTCAGTTTGATTACTCATTTATTTAAAAAAAGGAGGTTAGTACATTATAAACTGTTAATTGTATGTACACTAAAAGTATAAGGCTCTCCATGCAAATAAGAAGTAAACATTAGTAGCATAGGCAAGCAAAGAGAAAAGTAATGACAGTTTTTCAAGGCGCTCCAGACTCTCAATCCCGTTCTAGATCATATACTTCTCGATCACAAGGTACATGTGGAATTGAGAAAAAAAGATATACATAGGGTGATACCCAATATATTAGGGTTAATAAGAAAAAATAGCCCCAAGTGGGGAACCGTACCCTCTGATGTTGTCCACTATTAAGTGAACACTTAGCGCTCAAATAGGAGAGGAGTCACCTCCACGTGGCATTCATCTGTCTCTCAGTATGTCGATTAAACATGTGGGAGAGAATTGAAATAGACCTCCAATAGTGAAATACCGTTTTTATTTAATCATTTAAAATAACACAATAAAAGATAGGTGCATGTCATGGACTCTCACCAGATTCATATGTCCACAAGAATGTAGACACAAACAGCGTAGAATGGAATAACACAGGCGTCCCTGGATGCTGCAAACAAGATGGTATTTCCTGGTGAAGGGTCCAAAATGATGCCAGTTCCTGCTTCCAACGCGTTTCGAACAAATCGTCCTTTTTCAAGGCATAGAGACTATGTCCCACGTAAGGGTATTTATACCCCTCCTTCTATTGCACAAAGTATAGCCTAATCCCAGACAAGGAATTCCTAACCTTCTAAAATACATATGAAACATATTGATGAAGTCCGATCCGGTTCCTGGTCTTAGATGTTTACTTTCACCTTTGGCGCCAAGGGGAGAACACTCCTTCCAGGAAGTGCCTTCTCTCCGTTTGTCACACTGCCGGATGATCATCATCGCGTCCAATGCGTGAGCCGCCGTCTCTGTGGCGCCGGAAGTGATATGCGTGCCAAATACCAGAAGTCTCACTGGTGTCCAGAACAGGAAGTCTTTTTGCGTTCCACCACCAGTTGGTTGGTGGTTGTGGATTAAATGTAGAAGTCCATAGATTTTTATGTGAAAAACCAGAGAAAAAAAGGGGAAATGATATTATTACCATGAATCACATCTCGAGTAAACATTATTATGTAAACTGACACACTTGATAAAAATTTGCGTAATGAAAACATGGAATCACGGAATTAAGTAAAAATATTTAAAATGGTAAAAATATTAAAAATATATTAAAAATTCCCAGTGGTGATCTAAGACTTCAATAAATATAGCAGCAATTATAGAAACTATTTTAATTCAAAGTCTTTGTTAAGACCGTTTGGAATCAAAGTTTTATACTGGTAAATCATATTCATCTCTTTTTTTTGCCTATTGGAGGTCTATTTCAATTCTCTCCCACATGTTTAATCGACATACTGAGAGACAGATGAATGCCACGTGGAGGTGACTCCTCTCCTATTTGAGCGCTAAGTGTTTACTTAATAGTGGACAACATCAGAGGGTACGGTTCCCCACTTGGGGCTATTTTTTCTTATTAACCCTAATATATTGGGTATCACCCTATGTATATCTTTTTTTCTCAATTCCACATGTACCTTGTGATCGAGAAGTATATGATCTAGAACGGGATTGAGAGTCTGGAGCGCCTTGAAAAACTGTCAGTACTTTTCTCTTTGCTTGTCTATATTTGTATATGTGGTGACATATCAACTGACCAGTGTGAGGCAGCACCAAGCGCATTAACTTATTTCTAAAAACCAAACATAGGATATTAGTAGCATAGGATTTTAACATAGAATGTGATGGCATATAAGAACCGCTTGGCCCATCTAGTCTACTCAACTTTATTTATCCTTTTGGCAACTTCAACCCTATTATCAGTGGATTAGCAGGAGGGCTGTGCGATGCCTGCTGAGGGCTGGCCCAATGCTGCCTGTCTATAGGGAGTCTGTGTACAGGGACCGGGCTCTGACTTCTCCTTACTGCCAGGGAGTGTGAGGAGCCCGCTGCTGGCATGCGGGGGGCTGGAGACAACCCCTGGGCTGCCTGTCATCCGGCTCGGTAACAGCAAGATAAAAATACAGTCCTGGGGGAGCAGAAGCTGGGACTGGATGCTGCAGCACTGTGAGTACTTGCTCCCCTTATTACTGCTTCTTTAGCAGCCGGAAGGGGGGGGGGGGGGCGCCCCCCTGCATTTTCGGCAGAGGGTGCAGAATTAATAGTTACGCCACTGTAGTCTTGCTATTGTCATTTATTTTTATTTATTACTGCCTGTGATCCTGCCCATTCCTCAAACTTACCAATTATTAATCTGCTATAGTCAATAAAGCCTTTTTTTATCCTAAGTGTCTGCTACTGTCCGAGGGTATCTGGCATGCACCACACCCTCATCAAGGCTCCCAGGTTCCAGTACCATTCAGCCCCTACGCCTGTGGTTATTTCCAGCCAAGATCTAACAACAGGCGTGACACAATCTAATTGATCCCAAAATAATTCAACTTCTTATTAAACAGAATTCTTTTCCCACCCCCTCAGTTTCCTCTGTGAGGTTACTTACTGTAAAGAAGTGTATTGATATATTAGTCAGTTTGATTACTCATTTGTTAAAAAAAAAGTCTACAAGGAGGTTTATACATTATAAATTGTTAATTGTATGTACACTAATAGTATAAGGCTCTCCATGCACATAAGAAGTAAACATTAGTAGCATAGGATTTTAATATAGAATGTGATGGCATATAAGAACTGCTTGGCCGATCTAGTCTGCTCAACTTCATTTAGTAGACCTGGGTCAATCCCAAGGATTGATGTGTATTTTTTATATATTTATTTATTACTGGTTTATATATTTTTTTAAATGATGTACAATTTCACAATATATGTGTCTTTGAATAATATATAAATAGTGATAATTGCGAAATAGAAAGTTTTTAGGAAATGTATTATGTTGATTATATGTGCATCAAGCCTGGATATAGCTGACGCTGATAAAAGAGATTAATGAAAACACACCTGAAGAAATCTGCATAAACCAATGAGAACTTACATTCAATTAAAGATCTGGTATAAGAAAGGCTGCATATTTATTTCAAACTACTCTTTGAAAAAGCTCCTTGGGAGCGCAACGTGTTAGAGGACCATTTGGCAGCCTTACTTCCAATCATTTACATTGCAAAAGAAATGTATACGTAGTGTCACTGGCGCTCAGAAATTACTTCGAAATAGTCCAAAAAGCACTTACATTGAGTTTTTTATAAGTGTAAGTGTACTTTTATTCTTATACAGATCCCACCACAAGATCGTTGTGAACAGTCTAGAATAGAAAATTAACCAGTAGTGCAAGACCTTTCGGTAAAGGGGAAAAATTTATTAATACATTGCACTCACATAAAACAGGTTAAAAACAAGCATATAATCACTTAGAAGTGATAGAACTGTCCACAGTCTCATTCAGGTCTCACCACCCGACTCCTGGAAATCAGCCACTTGGAAAGTTCCGGATCCTCCACCAAGAGAAAGCCAACTATGTCCAGGGTGCTACTTCCTGACTTAAAGTGTGTGTTGCGTTCTGCAGTGTTGCGATAGTTCTCCTCCTGCCTGGGACATACTGTATATGCTTAATGCATTTCGGAACTAGCGTTCCTTCATCAGAAGCATAATGTTCACCCGGCGGGAGGCTTTTTATAGTAGGAGAACGAATTTGGCGTGATCCACGGCATTCCGGTCACGTCCGTGACCGGAAGTTGGAACTGCATACATCATAAAACTTTTGAACTTATAAAATATATATTTTTTAATATAAAAGCATAATACTTCATAAAAACCACTTAAGTTCAAATCCCCCATTTAATCCTTTGGGTACTAATGTTTGTAATTTAAAAATCCATTTCATTTCAGATTGTGCCAACCTAGTTTCCATATTTTTGTTTCTCCATGTGGGTGTCACTAAGTCTATCCCGCAAAAAAAATTTGATATGACATGCTTTGGAATTATGGACTTTTTTGAAGTGGGAAGACACAGTATGGGTGTTCAGACAACCTCGTTTTTAGATTTCTTTTGGTCTTTTCCACATAAAACAACACACAACTGCATTCTAAAAGGTATATAACATTTTTTGAATTACATGTGATGAAACTATTGATTTCAAAATTTTGTTCATTAACATTAAAATCTTATATTTTACTGATCCCTTTTGTCGTCCTACACATCAGGCACATTCCACATCTGTGGAAGCCCTTTGTGCGGTGACTTGTTCTTCCCGATGTATCTAAGCAGCTTCTAAACAATTTATCTTTTAAGGAAGGTGCCCTTCTATAGATATATTTTGGACAATCTGGGATCATGTTTCCAATAATTGGATCTTTCTGTAGTAAATTCCAATTCTTTTTAAAAATGTTTTTTACTTTTTAAAACCTGGATTAAAATCAGTAATAAAAGACCATTCATTATTGCTACTGCTGGATGAGCTTTCTTGTTGTATTTTATCTTTTAAAAGCTCTTCTCTGCTGATTAGCTTTTTCTTTGGGATTATGTAGGTCCTTTATGTCATATCCTTTTACCTGGAATTTGTTTGACATTTCTTCCACCTGCTGTTCATATGCTATTTGTTCAGTACAGTTTCGTTTAACTCTTAAGAACTGGCCGTACGGTATCCCCTCCAGCCAGTTCTTACGGTGCCGACTGTTTCTTTCAATATAACGGTTAGAGCAGTGGCGTAAGTTCGTCCCAGTTGCCCGGAGGCAAGATAAATATTGGTGCCCCCCCAACACACACATACACATCACCTTATATAAATATATGTATGCATGTATGTATGTTTTGGATATTATGTTTAGAATAAAGAGAGTGTGGCATCTATGGTCCTGCTAGGAGGAGGAGACAGTCACAGAAGTGATATAAACGGTTTTCAATTAACTGATTAAAACTCAAAGTGGAGGAGAGGTGCCCCCTTGGGAGCAGGAGCCCGGCGGCAGATGACTTCATTGCCTCCCAGAGTTCTGCCTCTGGGTTAGAGTCTGTACTCTTTATATAATTCTTAGTGCATATTTTTCCTTCCTTAATATAAATAATAAGGTCAAGAAAAACAATATTTTCTTTACTCCAAACTACAGAAAACATCCCAATAGAAGTACAAAAAGAAAAAACAATAGCGAAAAATCAGCGTCATTTCGAAACTACAAAATGAAAAAAAAACAGAAACCGTTTTAGAAATAAATATACAAATCCCACCCCAAACATTGTTGAAAGACCCTATGTTATCCCTACCAAAAGACAAAACAAATGGAATGATCAATGCAAATACCCAGAAAGGAAGAATTACGATAATATTAATTATTCTAATTGTCATTCAAGGAATAGATATGAAATTTTGAATACAGAAGAGACCCCAAGAACGCTTTTTTTTAGAGCGGAGCAGAAAGATGAAATGGAGATTCCGAGAATAAGAAATAAGAAAACTAGAAGATCAAAAAGGGGAGGTGGAAAGGATAAAAAGAAAACAACAACAAAAAAAGCTAATAGTCAAGAGACCACAATAGAAACTGGAAAGATTTTTAACTTGAGTAGCAGAGTACTAATTAATGAGGAAGAAAGAATTTTAAAAAAGGGTCTGAAATTTAGGCCCACAAATGAAATGGACCCTTTTAAGTTGTATGTTGATTTACAAAAATTCACACGCAAAATAACAATAAAAAAATTATTTGCTGAAAAGGAAAATAAAAATAAAATTGGTGATGAACAGCCTGAAAGGTACTTATGTATTATCTGGGCTCCCATGTTAAATGCACCCCATTTTTTCATACCCCTACTATCCAACTACGCATGGAGTTGATTTTATATAGTGTGGGGAGCGCAGCGAGCCACCATGCCCGAAGCGTGGTGAGCGCAGCGAGCCCCGCGAGGGGACGCGGTCTCATAAGAAAAACAGGAGCCCAGATATTACATAAGTACCGCCTGAAATGGAGATCGGAGGTCCATCCGGGTCCAATTTCAGAGCTAAATCAACATTTCATCCAGCTCACATCAAAGGATGTTTTATTGACAGCTTTAATAAAATAGTAGCTGAAGAATTACAAACTGCAACAAAAAATAAAAATAAAAGTTATAACTTGACCAGAAAAGAAACAAATGCCATAAAATCCTTAAAAGATGACAAAAATATAATAATAAAACCAGCCGATAAGGGTGGGGGGGTTGTGCTTCTAAATAAGGAGGATTATATAAAAGAGATCAATAGCCAGCTGACAAACGGATCTACATATTAAAAAATTTAAGTATGATCCATAAGGAAAAGTTCAAAAAGAATTTGATAATTTGTTAGCTAGAGCTCTAACAACTGATGCTATAGCTGAATCAACTAAATGTGAATACCTTCCATACGAACAATATATGTACTACCAAAGGTTCATAAGAATCCAGTTAATCCACCCGGCAGGCCAATTGTGTCGGGAACAAATAGCTTGGCATCCAATTTTTCTGCCGTGGTTGATCATTACCTTCAACCCCTTGTTAAAAATACAAGAGCATATTTAAAATATACGAAGGACGTTTTAAATAAATTAAAAGGGATAAAGTGGCAATCAGAATATTTTCTAGTGAGTGGAGATGTATCAACATTGTATACAATTATTGACTCAACTAAAGGTATGATAGCTGTCTCACATTTTTTAAATCAATCAGATTTAGATAAAAATAAGGAAGTTTTTTTTAGAAAGTATATCATTCATTTTAACAAATATTTTTTTCTATTTTAATGGTCACTTTTATTTACAAATGATCGGTGCCGCAATGGGAACCAGATTCGACCCTAGTTATGCCAATATGTACATGGCATACTGGGAAAATCTGACAATTTGGTCGCAAGAACAAGTCACCGCACAAAGGGCTTCCACAGATGTGGAATGTGCCTGATGTGTAGGATGACAAAAGGGATCAGTAAAATATAAGATTTTAATGTTAATGATAAAAAAATTTAAAATCAATAGTTTCATCACATGTAATTCAAAAAATGTTATATAACTTTTAGAATGCAGTTGTGGGTTGTTTTATGTGGGAAAGACCAAAAGAAATTTAAAAACGAGGTTGTCTGAACACGTGTAAAATATATCAAAAGGTCTTCAGACCCATACTGTGTCTTCCCACTTCAAAGAAGTCCATAATTCCAAAGAATGTCATATAATTTTTTTTTGCAGTATAGACTTAGTGACACCAACATGGAGAAACAAAAATATGGAAACTAGGTTGGCACAATCTGAAATGAAATGGATTTTTAAATTACAAACCTTAGTACCCAAAGGATTAAATGGGGAATTTATTTATTTATTTATTTATTTACAGGTTCTTATATAGCGCAGCAGATTCCGTTGCGCTTTACAATAGTAGACAGTGATAAAACAAACTGGGTAACAACATACAGACTTGGAGGTAGGAGGGCCCTGCTTCAAGCTTACAATCTATAGGGATATAGGGGGAAACACAAGGACAGGCACCAGTAATACCATAGCAGTCCCACCAAGTTACAAGTCCAGAAGGGTAGCTATATAATACATAAGTGCCTCAGAGGGTTATGCATGTAGAACTTAAACATTATAGGCTTGCCTGAAGAGGTGAGTTTTCAGGGAACGCTTGAATGTTTGGAGGCTATTGGAGAGTCTTATTGTGCGTGGAAGGGCATTCCATAGGATGGGAGCAGCCCGATGAAAGTCCTGTAATAGTGAATGGGAGCTGGTGATCCGTGCAGAAGAGAGACGCAGATCTTGTGCAGAGCGGAGTGGTCGAGATGGGAGATATTTTGTGATAAGTAGAGAGATATATGCTGGTGCAGTATGGTTAATAGCTTTATAAGTTAGTAGAAGTGTTTTGTATTGAATACGGTAAGATACAGGTAACCAATGGAGGGACTGGCAGAGCGGATCAGCAGATGATGAGCGTCTTGCAAGGAAGATCAGCCTAGCAGCAGCATTTAAAATGGATTGTAGTGGTGAGAGTCTGTTCTTGGGAAGACCAGTCAGGAGACTATTGCAATAATCAATGCGGGATATAATGAGTGCATGTATAAGAGATTTAGTAGTGTCTTGTGTGAGATACGGTCGTATTTTGGATATGTTCTTTAGATGCATGTAACATGATTTGGAGACAGATTGAATGTGGGGAAGAAAGGACAGGTCAGAGTCGAGGATGACCCCTAAGCAACGAGCTTGTGGGGTAGGGTAGATGGTCGAGTTGTCAACAGTGATGGAGATATCAGGATGGTAACTGTTCTTAGTTGGCGAGAATATAAGTAATTCTGTTTTTGAAATATTGAGTTTGAGTTGGCGGGAAGACATCCAAGATGAGATGGCAGAGAGACATTCTGAAACTCGGCCCAAAACCACTGGTGACAAGTCTGGGGTTGATAGATAGATTTGAGTATCATCCGCATATAAGTGATACTGAAATCCGAAAGAGCTTATTAGTTTGCCAAGAGAGGAAGTATAGATGGAGAACAGCAGTTATTGAAACAGCAGAATTTGAAATTAAGTGGTTTTTATGAAGTATTATGATTTTATATATATAAAAAAATATATATTTTATAAAATTCAAAAGTTTTATGATGTGCTTCTTATATAAATATCCTTTTCTGTTTATTTTTATGTATGACCTGGATCGATGAACTGACTATCTGGATCGTCAAAGGAATTTTGTTTTTAATTATGATTATTCATAGAATGTTTTTATATGTATTTCTGCCCGCTGAAGATGTACTTCCAGGTCCGGAAGATAGAGAATGTAGAGTGGAATGCAAACATGAGATCTGGCCCGGAAGATGACGCAGTTCCGACTTTCGGTCACGTATGTGACCGGAAGTGCTGCGGATCGTGCCAAATTCCTTCTCCTTCTGCCTTTAAAAAGCCTCCCGCCGGGTGGACATTATGCTTCTGATGAAGGAACGCTATTTACGAAATGCATTAAGCATATATGTCCCCAGCAGGAGAACTATCGCAACACCGCAGAATGCACCACACACTTTAAGTCAGGAAGTAGCACCCCGACATAGCTGGCTTTGATTTCCTTGGTGGAGGATCCGGAACTTTCCAAGTGGCTGATTTCCAGGAGTCAGGTGGTGAGACGTGAATGAGACTGTGGACAGTTCTATCACTTCTAAGTGATTATATGCTTGTTTTTAACCTGTTTTATGTGAGTGCCATGTATTAATAAATTTTTCCTCATCACCGAAAGGTCTTGCACTACAGGTTAATTTTCTATTCTAGACTGTTCACGACGATCTTGTTATGGAATCTGTATAAGTATTAAAGGACACTTGCACTTATAAAAAACTCAGTGTAAGTGCTTTTTGGACTATTTCAAAGTAAATTCTGAGCGCCAGTGACACTTTACATTTCTTTTGTTGTGCATCCATTCGGGACAGTCAAAACCTCTCTGTGAAGTGTGGGCAGCACAGAATCATTCAGCGCAATTATTGTAAAATTTGTATTTCTTTGAATCATTTACATTGAGCAGAACGCTGTGATTTGCAAAAGCCATCCGTTTGCATCGACATCGAAAAGCCAACGTATTGTTGCCCGGCAAATGGACGATCAGTGCCACTAAAGAGAAGTCCCAGCCCCTACAAACTGGAAGGATAAGTCCGAACAACATTTAGAGACTTACGAGCAGAGCTGACGGGTGCAGGTGAGAGACGCACCAACAGCCGCCATGCCTCCCCACTCCCGCGGCAGTCCGTGTTCTGACAGGTCATCAGACGCCAGACACAGGCAAGTGAGAGACGCCATGTCTCGTTAGCCAGCAAACCCCGTCCAAACTTCCATCTGATAGATGGGTAAGAGGGAGGCAGGGCGCTCACCTTCCAACGTAACATCAGTTCAACATCGTGCTTGAGACCCCTGCTGTGAGTATCATGAGTCTGATACCGCAGTGGCTAATTGTGGCATTTACCTGTACATTTATCTATATGCAAAAACACTATAATAGAAACCAATGACTGTTCTTAAGGCTCACTAAAGACTGCCTATTCTAGATGCAAACTGGATTGGTATTGCACAAAATTCTGCATTGGAGCCAGTAGCAATTTATATTGATAAATTGGATACTTTTTTTCAAAAGTTATTTTATATTTGTTACATATTTTTATATATTTAAATGTATGCTTTTTTATTGTGGTGGCCACCATATTCAATTATTCCTATTATTATCTAAATAAATATAATTATTTTACTAATTAGAAAGCAGTGTGAGTTCATTCATGGTGTGACTGGTCAACAGTGCAGTGCTTCCACCCCCTTGTTTTCTGTTCTAAAAAATTGAAGCTGCTTTGTATTCTTATGAGTCCAAGCAGCATCAAAATACTAATACCCCTTTTAGACATACTACCCGGGAATTACCCTGCATTTTGACTGCTGGGTCATTTTCCCGGGTGCACCCTGCACCCTTTCACACTTACAGCAGCAAATTACCAGGTGAAGCAGTTCTACCCAGTAATTTGCTGAAAAAACCCGGGTTTTTCTTATGTCTGAAAGGGTCAACCCGGGTCTTAAATCCCAGGTCCTCAACCCAGGTAAAAAGAAGGGTCGGAGACCTGGGTTTTAACAACCGGGTTGACCCTTTCAGACATACCAAAATCCCGTGTTGATGCGCGTTCTTGTGCAAAAACCTGGGATTTTGCCGTATATCTGAAAGGGGTATTAGTGTGTAGACATCAACACACTAGAAGCCTGCAGCTTACTGAATCACTAAATTTCTATATTATCAATAGAATTATTATTATTGATTATTAATATTATCATATTTTTGAATTAGCGCCTAATAATTGAGATTGGTCCCTCTGTAGTTCCGCAATGAAGGCATTAGCACTGCTCGAATCTTGGAAGAGCAGTGCGGCTCAGAGAGAGGAGGGGGCCCAAACAGAGGAAACTGCACACTGGCCTTCCCCTTTTGTCAATTTTCCCAGGGATCCAGGGGGTTATTCTGGTTGATTCGCAATGCTGCAAAGTCGCAGGCTTGCAAATCCACCAAACCCCACCCGGCGAATGAACGCCTTTCTCGCCGCACAGGCTGTGAATGGATGTTTAGCATAAACATCCATTCGTATGCTGCGGGTAACTTCCCACATCTTTCGATGGTCGCTGACCAACCATCCACAGATGTGGAAGGTACACGCATATAAAAGTGACTTTCAAGTCACTTCCATATGCGTGCATGCTGGGATGGATATGGGCGGGCAGCTGACATCCAGTTATGTCAACTGCCCCCCACACCCGCATCACCGCCTCATTACCATGAGAACACTGGGTGTTCCCATATGGTAATGTGCCAGCCTGATGACCCCCACCCTTCTCCGCCCCCACATGCCATGTAGGGTGTCCCCCCCCAGCGAACCGAAAGTCCCTGCATTTTCTGGTGTGAAAGGGGTATTATTTCAAATAGCCGGGACCTGCTCTCTGCCCGGCTGTCAATGGCTGTCATTTCTGCCCGGCGGCGGCAGTCCCCCAGTTACCGCGAGCATGTATTCTTCATTGGTCATGAGCATGTAATCCCACATGGCAATGAGTATGAAACCCCTGGCAACAAGCATGGAACCCCTGGCAATGATCATGTAGGTAAGCAGCACTTATGTAGCATAATTTTTAATAGGCATTATGGTGTGTGTGTGTGTGTTTAACATGTACTGGGCATTATGGTGTAAATGTTGGCGCGCAACACCCCTGTTTATGAAGTATATTGTGAATTTTTGCTCAATACATTTGGTATAGTGTGTATTTTGGCTCAATCCATGTGGCAATAACGTGAATTTTGACTCAATCCGTGTGCCATAGTGTGAATGTTGGCTCATTTCATGTGGCATAATGTGTAAGAGGCAAGTACAGTTTAGGGGGTTACTATTGTGTTGCATGATTTGTATAAGGGGTATATGGTGTGGTGAACTTAGGCGACCACATAAAAGGTGCCAAAACGTTCTCTACCAAGTTTTAGCTTTCAGTATTTTTTTTATGACTGGAGGGCCAAATCACCACGCAAGTATCTTAGGACATCGGCATCCTGTGGGTGCACCTTTGGAGGGCACCCAGTAATATATCTTCCTACATCCTGGAGGTTATTCTGATCGGAGCGGCCAAACGTGCGTACGTTCACTATTAACGTACGCTAGCCGTACGCGGCCGTTAGGGTTAGGTCCACCCACAAATCAGCCGCTTACGTACGGGCAGAAATACCGTAGAAGGGGAGTGGCGTACAAATGAGCGTACGGCGCCGTTTACGGACGTCTTTCGTCCGTCTTCCCACCGACTTCTTGCGGCTATCTGAGCGTACGCCAGCTTGCACGGATGGGTCCCTATTGTTTTCAATAGAAAAGTCAGCTTATGTCACCGCTCATACCCTTCATATATATGGACCTGCAAATCTTGCCTTTCAAATATAATTATGAAAATGAATTAATTGATTGAATTAATTAATGTGCAAAATAGTGGCCATGGGCTTAAAACATTGCTGAAACATCCTTTGTAGGTGTTAGATGTGGTTTATGTTATTGTATAATAAATACAAAACCTATGTTTGTATTAGAGTGAACACGTTGACACATGTCGACTTGTGTAGATTGAGTGTGCTACTGTGTAAAGTCTATGAAAGCACGTAGTGAATGTGTCGAACTGTTTAACAAATACCTACCTTAGCATATATAAGCAGGTCTTACAAAGATTCTTACCTTAAATTAAACAAACCTTTAAATGTAGAGAAGTATAGAAAGATAACCTTCCAATGTGTTAGAGTGCTGTGTGTGGCTTGCAGGTAGTGAATTCATGGTTTTGACTTAATAGACTGCAGCATTGCTTATTACATTCAGGTGTATGTGTTTGAGTAGTAATCCGCGTAAATTAGCTAACCCAGGCGCACGCTGGCATGCGGTATCTGTAGGGGTGGTTTGAGATGGCGGTTGGCGGCCGCCTGTTTTGTGTCCGAAATGAACGGTGCTTTAGTCGATCGTGCGGTAGTAGCACCGCTCATTTTTGGTGCACACCCCCGTGTACGCCCATATTTACGCCCATTTTCCCTCATTATTTCGGCCGCTCCCCTCAACACGCCCCTATGCCGCCCCCAATACCCGTACACTCGCGTACCGGTTTTTTCGCACGTAGAGACCCGTCCGTAAGCGTTGGTGAGTGGTCGCGCCTGCGCATTAGCGAATGTACGCATGCGCAGATCATAAAAAATCCCGGGACGTACGCGTACGGCCCGGCCGCTCCAACCAGAATAAGGCCCCCTGTGAGTGTCGGAAATTGTAATATATATATATATATAAAGTTTGGAGACTTATTATGTGTGCCGTCTACTTTCCTGCGACTGTATAGAATGGACTCACCCCTAAGGAGGTAACCCAGGTTTGGGACCCCCGGAGTGCCGGGGAAGATATTGTGTGTGCGTGTGTGTTTGTATGTATGTATATATGTGAATGTGACTTGTAAACAGTTAATAGACTAAAACCTCGACCTTTATTCGACCTGTTTTGTTAGTCAGAGTGCCGCACCTCTACCTTGTCTATATTTATATTTATATATATATGCCATTTCACTCTTTGGCTGGAGGGAGTGTGCATATATATCATCCGATGCTCTCAGTGCTGGTGATACATGGTCGGCACTGCAGCCCAAAGTATGTAGCCGCCGCTGGAAAGTAAGTATATCTGCGGCTTATATTTTCCCTCTTTTCTGTGCCAGGCCCTTGCATATGCCAACCTCTTTGCCATTTTCCACCCTATACTAAACCCTTTGCATTTTTCCTATGCCAGCCCCCTGCCTTTTCCAGGCATATATAATTAGTTGAAAGCATTTACACAAATAGAGACACACCCATGAGCAGACCACTAAACCAGAACACTGGTCACGCCACCCACATTATTAGGAGCTGGCCACAACCCCTATTATTGCGCATAATAGGCCCTTGATGATTTTCAGCACCAGGCCCATTTAGACCTTAATCTGGCACTGAGTGGATTTGCATCTCGGAAGGGGACCAGGAGTAAATATTGTACTAATGTAACAAAGCAATTGACTGTTAAATAGGCCTTTGAAAGGGGGACCAAATATCACAGTAGTCACCCTACCCTAGATTACCGACAAAATAACAGCTATGTTGGTATTAGATGTGGGTCCAGTATCCACTGTTCATGCACTGGGTTTTAAACAGTTAGTTGAGGAGCTGTGTCCCCGCTACCAAATACCATTTAGGTTCCACTTTATTAGAAAAGCAATTCCTGCTTTGTACAAGAACATTAAGAAAAACCTAAATTGTGTCCTCCAAAATGCTGTTGTGCCAACTGTCCACTTAACCTCAAATATGTGGACAAGTGATACAGGTCAAACGAAAGACTACATGACTGTGACAGTCTGGGTAGGTGTATTGCCTACTGCAGCAGCAGCATTGTCATGCCAAAAATTGCAGTTCATTCAGAGACAGGCTACTCTGTGTATTACTGGTTTCACTAAGAGGCATACCGCTGACAACCTCTTAGGGAAGCTCAGGGAGATTATTGCAAAATGGCTTACTCCGCTTGGACTCTCCTCAGGATTTGTGATTGCGGACAATGCCAGCAATATTGTGAGAGTATTGCCAGTGCCAGATTAAGGTCTAAACGAGTCTACTGACACATATACAAACCCAGATCATAAAGGGTTACACATATAGGAGGATATGGCACATTGTGATTAAATGTTGTATGCAACCCAAGTTTGTCATGTATTGTTACTATATAAACATAATGTGCTAGCCGCACAGTAGGGGTGAATAACAGGATAATGCGCACGTTGATACCAGAGCCCTGGTGTCTGAGCTCTGGTCTTTCTGCACACGCAGCCCATGGATCTGTTCCTTTCCTTGCTGCGTGTGCCGGCGTGTGTAGCCACGCTTCAGATAGCGCCTGTGCCTCCGTTACACACTACCTACAAACAGCATATATAACACATGAGATTATATCGCACACATTGGTTTAAGGTACAGCGGTTCACAGAGGTGAAGTGCCGATGCGCATTTCGCTCTCTTAGGCTTTTTCAAGGCTTAGTCTAAGTATCCGGCACACCCACCATTGGCTTTATTTAAGAGATAAGTCCTTCAATGGGAGTTATTTTTGGGAGCCAATCGCTGCTCTTATTTGGAGATTTTGAAAGTAATTAAGCCTCTGACTGGCTTCTACTTATTGTCTGGTGCTGATACATTACATTTGTCAAAGCCGCTAATAGGGGTTATTGAGTTGTTATCCGTCATATCATGTTATCTATATTTTTTAATAAAAGAAGTTTTTTTTATGTCTGTGTATATAGTAATTGGGTATATAACCTAGGATCCTAGATGTATCCCTTATATAAGATTCCTCCATATTACATTAGGGCCCTTATTCTGATCGGTGCGGATATTCCCGCATTCTTACGGAGCGGTCCGCACGCCACGGTGTTCTGCCGCGTGCGGCCATCGTCCGTAGAAACGCCCACGTGTCCTCCGCATTCGGACGGACTCACTCTTTAAGAACAGGGCGTGTTTACGGACGACATACAAACCATGCGTGTGCGGGAGAAACACTCCGATTCTGCACGGTATTACAGAGTATTACAGAGTATGCTCGGGAATACCGCATCCGAACGGGAGCCAAGCGGTGCTACCGCCCGTAAGCGGAGTATTTACGCCAAACAACCCACTATTATGTCAATTCTGCAATACATCACATGACCCACTTATTCAATTACCTATCCTCATAAAAAAATGCTTATTTGGAATTGGAATCAATTAGATTCCAATATATCCTTACAAGCATGCCTAACACATGCATTGCACACATTAACCCTTACAGCAATTGAAGTGCAATGGTTTGTATTAGACCCTGTGTAAAAGATTAAAAACAATCTACACATATACTGTGTAATGTGCAAAGAAAACCAACAACTTTGAACTTGCATAAATTATTTATTACCAGGAACAATTAACAATGAAATATAAAAAAAGCAAAGAAAAAATTATATAAGTAAATCGCGCAGGTCCTGCAGATCCGCTAATAATAGTCTTAAATGGTGTTCCGCACGCAGGAGGGCCCCACGAACCCCCTCATCTGCCGGTGTTGTGGCATCTGTGGGCATGTCAAAGGGGCAAAAATTAGTCATGATATTCATGCATACATTTCACATACTGCGACATAAATTGCACAAATGCTAGGTGACATGTGTATATATATATATATATATATATATATATATATATATGTAGAGAGATAGAGACATACATAGATAAATAGATATGACACACACATATATACATACATGCAAACTTATTTACTACATACTGTGTTTTTTTCCCTCTACCCTTTACTCTGCAGAAGACATAACAGTTATAGTGTTTCTTCTCATTCACAACCCACCCATGACTAACCAATGACAAGCATGTCATGGCCTCCGTCAATAAGAACTTGTCACAATCTCCTCAGTCTAAGTTCAGTGATGGTTCGTGGCATGGGAGTTATGCAAATGTCAGGAATGCACAGTACACATCCTCAAAATCATAATTCAGTCTAAACCAACCTACAATTCTGTGAGGCCAAAAAAACAATCTGAACTACAGGGGGTGTTTAGGTAGAGGAGGCTCCTGGGACACTGGCAACTTGTGACTCCATTCCAAGGTAGGCCGGGCCATACTCCATTTATAGCATACATCCTATAGTTTATAAATAACATTCACCAAAAATATAGATTCCACTATTTGATGGGTCATAATCAACGCTTGCAGCAGGTGAATTTAATCCACAAATGATCCACTCATCCCTTTACTCCAGGATCCTGTTTAACTGCAACGGTTATGTGGCAGTCAAAATGGAGCTCCAAGCCATCCCACAAACCTGTGTAATTCAGAGGTGTCCTGGATGAAAGGGATGCCTTGGACACCCCATCTAACCCGTACCTGTATCTGTAGCTACCCACTTTGGGGTCTGTATTAATAGTATTGTACCAAAATTTTTAATCACCAGTGCTACATAACAAATACCAGTCCAACTACTTCATGAATGATGCATTATGTAAACATACCGATCTGATGGGACTCCGGGGCCTCACACGCCTCCTCCCCCTCCGATTCGGACACCTCTGGGGCAACCGTGGCCTCCTCAGCCACCTCCTCCGCCAGCTCCTCCGCCACCATCACCTCCTCCACCTCCTCCGCCACAACCACCTCCTCCACCACCACCACCTCCTCCACCACCTCCTCCACCACCACCACCTCCTCCACCTCCTCCTCCGCCACCAACACCTCCTCCACCTCCTCCTCTGCCACCAACTCCTCTTCCACCTCCTCCACCACCACCTCCTCAGGCACCTCCTCCTCCACCTCCTCCACCATCTCCTCCACCTCCTCCACCATCTCCTCCACCATCTCCTCCACCATTTCCTCCTCCTCCTCCACTTGCTCCTCCTCCACCCTCGCCGCCACCTCCTCATCACGCTCTTGCGCCTGCTCCTCCGCCAGGGCTGCCTCGGCCTGCTCCCGTGCCTGTCGTGCTCGGGCTCGTGCTGTGTGGTAGAAAACAAAATCATGGTCAATGTTGGGTCATTGGGGCACATGTAGTAATCCATAACAAGACATACATGGAAGGGTGATAATGTTGGCAAACGATGCTTGAAACTAGCTCCTTACTGTTAATGGACTCCAAAATGTGACATTTAAGTTATTATGTGATTGTTAGTAATTTGTTCAATCATTAAAACCCAGGCATTTATCAATGTTGAACACATATTAGATCTGGCACATTGTATGCATCTGAATCATGAATGCTATGTCATTACATATAAAAGCCACATGACTGCATGTTAACCAGGAAGAAGCACACATAACAGTCTATGGACTTGTAAACCCATGGACACCCACTTATCATGAGACACATTTTATTGTTTATAGATGGTATGATGTAAGTGCGAAATTTCATAGCTAAAATACTCACAATCAGCTATCTCGCCCCTAATTTGCTGGAGAAGCTGGGGCTGGCGCCTGCGGAGGTCCGACCACCGCCTCTCGAGCTGGCCGATGCTCCTCCGCACCCGGGTGCGGGCGTAAATCCGGCGCCCTGCCGCAGCATATGCCCGCCGCTTCTGCCCATTTGTGATAAAGGGCCCCGCACGGCCCAGCCTTGTCTCCATGACGGAGACCAGAGCCCTCAGCTCCGCAGGCGAAAATGGCTCTGCCCTGCGTGTCTCCGCCATGTTAACAATGGCATCAATCAACCAATCAGGTGGTGTCATTGGTTTATCACAGTTATTTGTGTTAATAACTTTATTGTTCATCTTTACATGAACAGCGTCTCTGCGCCAACACAAATGGTGACAAATTCGCATGCCTTAAAAACAGTAGTGCTGATGTATGGGAATGAGCAAATCTGATATATATATAAAACACAGTGTGTATGCACTTAGCAAATCCAATAAGGCCTCGCTCCGCCAAGCAACGCGTGCTATAGCTTAGCAACGCATAGCTGTACTTAGCATTACTTACTCTATGCATCTATGTGTATGCGTACATTTATGTTTAAAAGACACATACACATACTTGCAGGTATCCTGAGTCCAGCATTATACACCAGCGCTGCCTGCCTGGCTGCCTGCCTGGCTGCCTGCCTGCCTGCTCCTTGAAATGTTTAAACATGTTAATAAATTGAAATATCATATATATATATATATATATATATATATATATATATATCTGCAAACAAATCATACATCAACACAGGAAAAAATCCCCAACACATTAGAGAATAAATCAATGTACTCACCAGTCATCAGGGATAGTATCAACTACAATAATGAAGATATAACAAACACATAAGATCCCTTGTACAAGGTATAATAATGAGCACCTATATTGTACTTCCCCCAAAACTAAGCACATATGATAAATATCTACTATTTCTTTGCCATTAGGAGGGCAGGCTGGCTAATTGTCGTTTTGTAACACTGACAACTACCACACTGTACTTATTTGAAGGGGTGATTTTTACAACAATTGGTGTGTTCTGGTCCACTAGATAAAATGTACCTGAAGTATCTTTGCGCCACAGAGTCCCACAGCTGGTATCCCCTCCGGCATTCAGGGGCGCGGGATGGGCGCATGGGCGGATCTTGCGGCTCAGATGGTACCTCCCACTCATCAAAGGGTATCTCACGCCGCACAGCAATGTTGTGGAAAAATATACACAGGCCCACGATCCTCGACACCATTTGAGGCGCATACTGTAAGTCACCACCAGTGCGGTGGAGCACTCTAAATCGACCCTTTAAAAGGCCAATTGAGCGCTCCACCACTTGCCTGGTGGCAACATGCGCCCGATTGAATGCCTCCTGTGGGCCCGGTGCTGGGTAGCTGTACGGCGTAAGTAGCCAGGGCGTACATGGGTAACCGGAGTCACCCAGAACCCACGCATCACGGCCTTCCAGCTCTTGTAGTCTTTGCCATATCCCGGTTTGTCGGATGACATGAGAGTCATGGGCACTTCCGGGAAACTTCGAGTTGAAGGCGAGAATCTCCATGGATGGGCCACATACCACCATCACGTTCAGTGAGTGGAACAATTTGCGGTTCCTATATATCTTCTCACTTCGAGATGGAGGCACAAATGGTACATGGGTGCCATCCACAGCCCCTATCACATTAGGGAAGCCAGCAATTTGATGGAAGGCCTGCTGGCTTCTGCGCAGGGTCTCGGTGGCAAATGTCATGGCCATGAAGTGCCCCTTGCGCCTGAACATGGCCGACGTCACACGCCTCAGGATTCGGCAGAAGGCCGGCTGAGATATTCCAGCAAGTACTGCCACTACTTGTTGGAATGATCCTGAGGCGCAGAAATGCAACACCGCCAGCAGCTGTGTGTGAGGCGGAATTGCTGTCGTGATCCCGTGTAGAGGTTCCAGATCACTCTCAATTAACGAGAGCAGATCCAG
Organism: Crinia signifera; assembly: GCF_055691185.1. Classification (NCBI taxonomy): domain Eukaryota; kingdom Metazoa; phylum Chordata; class Amphibia; order Anura; family Myobatrachidae; genus Crinia; species Crinia signifera. The sequence goes on along the minus strand of NC_139217.1, from coordinate 397,363,015 downwards.
AATTACATGTGGCGGTAACCGGTAACTAGTAAGTACCTCATCATCGGGCATAGCAAACAGAGTCACCCGTGTGCGATAGATTCTAGCACGTCCTGGCCTCCTTGGGCGACGAGTGGGGAGAGCCGCAAGTGCCCTTAGCCTCCTTTCCATGTCCCGCATCATTGCTTCAGCAACCTATAAAGAAATGAACATAAATACTGATGCACCTATGCACATAATGGCCATATCCCACTACAAATAGATTTGTAGGCTTCAATACGTACAATAGATGGCCGCCCTGTAAAATCCCGAAGATCCATTAGACTCTATAATGATGTAACAATAATATGAACTCAATACACACCGTCCTAAACACACAGATGCTTACAACATCGAACTACTAAACACTACTTGAGTATCAAAGGTGTCTGCATTTGTTGCCGACATCATGTACTATGAGACATTCCAGCTATTGCTGGGACATGTTGTCCTGCAATAGATGAACACACACAGGTTTAAGACCTGTGAGTGAAATAGTGAACATGTGACATGTTGCAATAATGCTACAAAGACTTTGCTGGCCCAACAATCTGTAGTCAGTGAGGCAATGGTGCATACATTCATACACTTACATTGTTAATGGATATCATATCTACAAGGACCATGGAAGAGCTTACCTTAGACCCTGACAAGTCCAGATCTGGAGACAAATGATTCTAGCAGCAACTCACTATTTATAGGCCTGTCACATGTGTGGTCTATAACAGTAGTGATGAGTATTGCATGACTTGTGGCCTGGAATTTCTAAGGGATTGGGCTACTTTTAGCTTGCAATCAAACGCCACAATACCACAGTAGTCATGAACCAAATGGCATGTCATGCTAGCAAATAGCATGTGTATTGTGCGATAGTCACAGGTGTATCAGAAGATTCTATGCAATGTTAGAATTGGTGACCAGTATTTCATGTAGAAGTTTCGCCAGGTTTTACACAATGGAATTTCCGCCACCGTATGCGGCGCGAAAAAACCGCGACGTACGCTCGTGCACGGAACGCAGCTGCCGCTGATGTCCGCCAAACAGGATACACAAACAGTATATAAAGGTGTATTAGAATGTGACAATGTTGTTGCTAACATGTCTGGATCACAACCAGAGGTGGACCAGGAGCTGCAGCAACTATTTGACCAGGTGGACTCCAGCACCACCTATGTGCCACTGCACATGCGGCCAGTGGGAAATGAGGAGGCTGCTGGCCCTTCTACAGCAGGGCAACCTGCACCTGACCATTCTACAGCAGGGCAACCTGCACCTGGCCCTTCTGCAGCAGGGCAACCTGCAGCTGTCTCATATGCACCATCAGAAGAATCTTTTGGAACACAACCGGGGACTTCACAAGATAGTACCATGGCCAGCACTTCAAGTGCAGCGACACGTGCCAGGGGGTGTGGCCATGGACGTGGCAAGGGGAGAAAGAGGGCAACAGAGGAACCAACTACAAGAAATAAGGCATATGAAGCACAGGAGCTTGCCATCCTGGTTCCCCGAGCACGTGATTTGATTGAGTGTCCATCAGAGAGGCTGACACACACACGCAGATGGAAGATTTGGGAAGAGATAACGGCAGAGATTAATGAAGTTGCGCCACAAGTTCGTGAGGCCGACCATGTCAAGAAGAGGCAAGTTGTTTTGTGATACATGTGCCCAGTAATAGACAAGTAATGATTGAATTCATGCTTAGATGGATTTTGCAAATGGCCGGTGAGGTTGTTACCATACACAGACATTATTCACATGTTATTTGGTTGAGAGTTAGAGTAGGGTGATTGTGAATGTGTATTGTAACGGTTGATATCATAGTTGCATGTAATGTTATCTTTTGGACATTAAGCACATGTCGTAATATGTAGCACAGAGCAATGGCAGCAACAGCAAACATCTGGAGTGACATGTATTAATATGTCAACTTACATTGCAGGTGGCAGGACTTCAAAACCAACCTGAAGAGGAAGATGACCAAGCGGTGGCAACACAGCCAGACATCTGGGGCCGGGCCCATGCCATCAGGGCTAGAGTTCACCCCCCTGGAGTTGATGGCCGAGAGCTGTGTATCACTTGAGGAGGTCAGGGGGGTGAGCACGATGGATAGCGAGGCCCCAGCTGAAGTGTTTGCGTCTTTTATTGAAGGTAAATATTTGTCATGCCATAAACTTGTGCAAGTAATTATCTTAGAATGTGTCCTAATTGTGTTTATCATTTTCCACAGACACCCCACTGCTTGGTGACGACTCTGGTCAGGAGGTGGAGGAGTCCGTGCCACCTGGCCCCAGTGGTAGGCCTGTGCAGCAGCAGCCATCGGCCCAAGCCGATTTGGCCAGGTTGGCCCAGATGCTTGGGGACATAAACCAGCAGGGAGAGTTGGCATCAGAACGGATGCATAGGACCGAGGAGATCATGGCGAGCTTGGTCAGCACCCAGCAGGCCATCGCTGGGAGCCTGCAGGCCATGGCTGAGGCGCATCAGGCCATGGCTGCAAGTGCTCAGGTGCTGGCCGAGCAAGCCACCCGCCAAAATGATCTCCTCCTCCACCATAATGAGCTTATGGTGGAGCTAGTTACCAGCAACAGGGTCCTAATGTCATCCGTTTCTGGTGCATTACCACCAGCAACACTCCCTGCTGGCAGGAGGGGTAGACCAGCCAACCCCTCACCAGCATCTGCTCCACCTGCCCCAGCATCTGGCCGTGCCCGAAGAGCTGCTGCACAGGCCAAGGAGCCTACCAAGGCCAAACGTGGTCGAAAATGAACTTGTGGCTGCATTAATCTCCACCGTTATCTCATCCCAAATCTTCCATTGTACTGTGTGTGTCAGCTTCTTGTGTCCAATCACGTGCTGAGGGTAACCAGATGAGCCCTTGCTTCAAATGTCCTTTTTGGTTCCCCTGTTGCCCTCTTTTGCCTGCCATTACTGTCAGCTGCACTTGATGTGATGTTGCTAAGTCCCCGGTTGTGTTCCAAATGATTCTGCTGATGGTGCATATGAGCCAGCTGCAGGTTGGCCTGCTGCAGAAGGGCCAGGTGTAGGTTGCCCTGCTGTAGAATGGTCAGGTGCAGGTTGGCCTGCTGTAGAAGGGCCAGCAGCCTCCTCATTTCCCACTGGCTGCATGTGCAGTGGCACATAGGAGGTGCTGGAGTCCATCTGTGTGCAATTATATTTGTTTTGTATTATAATTTATTTTGTTACATTCCTGCCATGGTTTGTTTTTTTTGGTATTTTTCTATTTTTGTCATTGCATCACAGTGGCATTGACTGTGAAATGTATATAAATAAATTTCTTTACTTTACAACAATTGTGTGGTTTAATTAGTACATGTCGCATACACATGTGTATTGCTAGTATTAATATTCAGTCATGTCCATTGTTAGCAGGTTTAAAGTGTGTCAGAAGTACAGCATATGTGGGTGATTAGTAAGGTTTCCTTGAAGCAGCAATGGTTTCAATTAAAGCACTGACAAGCGTCCTATTAGTGAGTAATGAGTAAAGGAGTCGATTTTATTGGGTTCAGGTGTTAATGCTTGTAGTCATTAGGCGGTCCGTTCGCCTCCCGCAGGAACGAGTGGTGTCCGCAAAGCAATAGTGGCCTTTTGGACACCGCACATTTCTTCCCTTTTTGTTCGCGTGCATTCGGAGTGCTATCCGAATGCACGCCCCCCAACATAAGTGTACTCCCCCGTGTCCGCCCATGTTTCCGCCCCGTTTTGCCCACTTTGAAACTACGCCCATGTGTCATTCCGCATGACGCCCATAATACGCCCATATTTCCCGAATGATTGCGGTGACCAGTTTTGTACGGGATTTGGCCGAACAGGTACGGAGTCAAGGCGTGGCACATGCGCGTGGCGTTCTCCACGCATGCGCAGACGCCGTAAATACGCGATCCGAAAGTATGCGGGAAAGTACGCGTCAATCAGAATAAGGGCCTATGTTAGATATATTAGCAGTAACAGAACCTATTACATTTATTGTATATCTACTATTTTATGTTCTGTTATTATTGTTTTATGTAAATATAATTATTTTAATCTGAGCATTATTGATTCCCTAATAGAACCACTAACCCCTCATGGTGGTGATACTACAACGTCTTGTATAAATTAAATACTTATATTAATACAGCAAGAGTTGTTTGTATATTAACACACGTGAAAAAACATTAGTGAAATAAACTGATACAAAGGGGTGATCAAAAGATGTGAACAAAGAAAATAATAACAAACTTGTTGCTAGATTGCGTGCAGAATGTGTATAAATGCTCTGTATGTTGAATAATGTTAATTGTATTACTATCCTACTACGTGTCGGTGTTATAATAATATTAATACTGAATGAACTAAGGATAAATTATAGTGATGCTGGTAATTAGGTAAGTTACCTTCTATCTGTGTGTACAGGTCAGGCGTCAATGCTAGTAGTGCAGCTTATGTTAAACCCTGTATATTGTGATATTGAAGTAAATTTTACTAACACATTTTTTTTATTTATTAGGTGAGAGTATTCCGTGGGGAAAAGATAGAGGGGGGAAAAAGAAGGGGGGTCAGGGATATAGATTATTATGTGTGGAAAAAAATTGCAGATTCCCTCATAACCTCAAGGGATGTGGACAGGGCCTGTGTGAGTGCTATCAGCGCTCCAGGCAGGGCGGGAGGGTGTGCGCCCTGCTGCACACCCGCTCCATGGGGGTGGACTGCACAGGGGGGATGTGTGGCCAACCTGTCTCCCGCTCCACAGAGGGGGTCGATGCGCCCTGCTGCCCAACCGCCGACCTGCTCCATTCGCGGGCTCCACGGTGGTGAGTTTGGATGCTGCGGGGGGGGAGGGTTGGATGCGGCCACCGATCTGCTCTGGGGGGGGGAATACAACCGCGGGCTCCACGGGGGGGGGGGGGGATTGGATGCTGCAGCCGACCTGCTTGGGGGGGGATACAGCTGCGGGCTCCAAAGGGGGAGGTGGGGGGTTGGGGATATGTGCGGGCACGCTCACCTGGCTGCAGGGGGGTGACTTGCTCCAAACCTCCGCCCTCCAGTGGCCAGCGCCCCAGGCAAATGCCTAAAGCTGCCTAGTGGTGGCGCCGGCCATGGAAGCGGATAATAATTGTTAGAGTGTTCTAAGATATGCAGTGATAAATACTAAAATGTTTAATATGAACTGTGTATTAGTTCTAAATAATAACTGTGAGTAATTCTGTATACTCTGATGACAATTTTAGACCATTAGTGTTAATGGTTATGTGCAACATATCCTGTAGTCCTAATGAATAATTATTCTACATAAGTGTTAATTACTGGTTACTTGCCATGTTCCTTCCTAATGATGATTTATAACACTATGCATGGACTCTTTGTAATGTGAATAATATGGTGTATATGGGGAATTGTACCACCACTGTACCCCTAAAGACAAGTAGTCGTTACCCAGAGACTAGGCACTCCCTTTTCTGGACAAAACTGTGTGGATAGGGGTAAAAATAATTTAAAATGATACTCCTCTTCAGGCACTTCCTGATAGGTTGGAGGTTCCCCCGATTTTCCCAAGTCTCAATAGATGGTTTGGATCACAGGCAATATGTGGAATAGAAAACACACAGGAATGCATGCAGTGGGTGAGTCTGATTCAATTCTTCAATGATAGAATAGAAATTTCTATGACAAAATGCATACCAAACTCACATGGAGAATGGTATTTGCAATACACATAAAGGTATCTTTGTAACAGTAGCAGGGCTGGCGTACCAGTACTCAAGATGTATGATGTTGAAAAACGCTCATAAGGGTTTCTTTCTCCTCCAAGATAATTTTATTGAAGTAAAATGTAAAATATAAAATAAAACATAAAATAAGTCAGAAGCTTTGGGAAGGTAGGTTAATATTGCACGGTTTCCCCGGGAGATCATAGGATCCGGATCTGGTCTCACCAGGTACGTCCACAAGATAACCGTCCTAGCTTCTGCTCCGTTCTTATAAAAGCACACTGAATACAATCAACATGTTTCGAGATACAGGTCGAGTATCCCGTATCCGAATATCCGTTATCCGAATTATTCCGAAATACGGACATTCCAGAAAGTGAAAAAATTTTTTTTTTTTGCTAAAAACTCACTGGGGACATATGTAACAGCATCACTGGGGACATGATATGTAACTGGCACTATATATGTGCAAGACAATGATTGCTTGGCATTCAAATTCAGTGCTGAGATAGTACACACATTTTGTTTCACGTTTTGAAACCTTGTTTTTTGAACAATTAAAATATGTTTGTGTGTATTTTATGTGGTAATAAAATATATTTGTGTGTATATTATGTGTTTATACAGCAAAAATGCAAGATACTTCAAAATACATCATTGAAATATTAAAATATTCCGAAATACGGAATAATCCGTTATCCAAAATTCTCCTGGTCCCGAGCATTTTGGATACGGGATACTCAACCTGTATATCTCTTCCTCAGGATCCGCATCCAGTGTGTAAACAGGATGGCTTTTTATCTCTCAGGAAATCCTGCCTTTCAACTTCCGGTTCCCGAACCCGGAAGTGATGATGTCATTTATCTTACAGAATAAAACATTCTAACTTAATAGCAGACATTCTACAGCATAGATATTGAGTTGGTATTGCGGATACGTTGTTATCTCATATACAGTAGGATTTGAACTGTTCTGTTATGACTTCAAGATCAATGTCACGCAGAGAGGTCGAAGAGGTATCTACCAAATTCACTGAGTATTCTGCAAATATGATTTACAGGAAAGCTGAATACATTATTTCTTCATTTAATCCATGTGGTTTTAAGCTGTTCATGAGAAAAATATGTTTTGATTCCTTTTTCAGGAGTTCCTGTGTAGTATTGCCTCATCTTATCCCCATGGTTACTTTTTCTAGGCTCATTACTTGGAGACCTTTGTGGTTGCTTTGATGGTATCTTAGGAAATGTTTTTTCACACTTTTTTTATGTTGCCCACATGTTCCAGTATTCTCTTCTTCCATGGTCTCTTGGTCATTCCTATGTAATTCAGTTTACAAGGACAAGTTAAGCAATAGATTACCCCTTCCGATTCGCAGTTGATAAAATCCCGTATTTTGGTTGTTGTTCCATATCTGTTTGTGAATTCTTTACTGTTGATCACGAATTCACATGCTTTGCACCTGCCACATTTGTGGCAACCTGTCACAGTGGGTGATTTTCTATGTTTCCCAATAAAATGACTTTGTGTCAGTTTATTTCTAAGGTTTGGTGATTTCCTCCAACTACAGGTCGAGTATCCCGTATCCGAATATCCGTTATCCGAATTATTCCGAAATACGGACATTCCAGAAAGTGAAAAAAATTTTTTTTTTTGCTAAAAACTCACTGGGGACATATGTAACAGCATCACTGGGGACATGATATGTAACTGGCACTATATATGTGCAAGAAAATGATTGCTTGGCATTCAAATTCAGTGCTGAGATAGTACACACATTTTGTTTCACGTTTTGAAACCTTGTTTTTTGAACAATTAAAATATGTTTGTGTGTATTTTATGTGGTAATAAAATATATTTGTGTGTATATTATGTGTTTATACAGCATAAATGCAAGATACTTCAAAATACATCATTGAAATATTAAAATATTCCGAAATACGGAATAATCCGTTATCCAAAATTCTCCTGGTCCCGAGCATTTTGGATACGGGATACTCAACCTGTACTTGCGATATGATCTCCAATTAATGCTCTTAGGTGTTCATTGGTTGTGAGGATATGTTGATGTTTAGATAAAATCTTATATTTTTCCAATCTGTACAGTATGTTCTAATAAATCTTGGTGCAGGATCTTCCTTGCTCTTGATTTTTGGTGTAAGTAGCACTGTTCTGGGAGTTTTCTTTGCTGCATGGTACGCTTGTTTTAGGATTTTTTTACTGTATCCTCTTAGAAGTAATCTTTGTTGCAATTCCTTGGCCCTTAATTCAAATGTGGCATCCTCAGAGCATATCTGTCTTAGACGAATGTATTCCCCTTTAGGTATACCTTTGAGGGTGGCAGGGAAATGCGAGCTGGTCTCATGTAAGATGCTGTTCGTCGCAGTCTCTTTTCGGAAGATATCCGTTACCAGCTTGTTATCTTTAGTTTTCTTGATCTTAAGGTCCAGGAAGGAGATTTCGGAATTGCTGATACAGTAAGTGAGTCTGAGGTTCAGTCGGTTGTTGTTGAGTTTCTCCATCATTCTTTGAAGAGATCTGCGCTCCCCTCCCATATTATGAGGATGTCATCTATAAATCTATACCATCCTAAAATTCTGTACAATCTGTGTATTTTTCATTTTCCGTGTTAAAGACCCATTTAATTGTAATTAACATTAATGAAGATATTACAAACTGTAATTTTAAGTTTCATTAGACTGTGTGGATGAGGAGTGCATCCTAGTTAAACTGATTTTCTTTTCTCTTTTTGGTGGTAGTGTACATTCTAAATCAGTAGAGAGCAACCTAAACTAGTGGGGATAGTACATATAATATTCTCCGCTGGTTGGAAATTCTCCATCCACAATTTAATATAATATATATCTGTTACATCACTTATTGTGCGGGTCTGGAGCACTCGGGGCTGCCTGACCGCTCGGTCCATCAATCGATGGTCGGCGACCATCGGAGAATGGGGAGGATTTCACAGAAGGGGAGGTGTTCACATGTAACATCCATTTGCGGTCCATTTGCTTGTTGTTTTACCGCATTCTGACGGTGTAAGCGATCCGTAAGGTCGGCGGGGCTAAAAACACTCGGTGGCTGTACGAAATACACATCCGTCCGAGTTAACTAGAATAAGGCCCTGTGAGAGGAAACCAGAGTACCTGGAGAAAACCCATTAGGGGAAGAATATACAAACTCCAAACAGTTAGACCCCATAGCCTCAGTGCTATGATACAGACAGAAAAGCACCCACCACTCAACGGACTAGCAGTGTAACAGGCATTTGCAGTTGAATAGAAAAATTGTTGACCTCCATTATTATCAGAACAATAATAATATATTTCTGTAAAATAATCTATGCCCATATATATATATGGTGTAATTGACTACAAAAAGCGCCAGGAGTAGTAGAGTTTGAAGGGAGGTACATACAAAAAAACTTTGGTACTTGTTTAGTTTCATGGCGGCAGCGTCTTTCTGTCTTGATATAAGGTGGGTTAAAAGTAAACACACGTTACTTGATTACATGAGATGAAGAACAAAATATTTGATAAAATTCTTCTGTTTATTTTGTGCACTGAAATGTATTTGCCTATATGGTCAATGTATGTACAGTAGTTCAGTGTAATCAACTCTGGGCTTATGTACCCCTTAGCAATTATAGAAATGCCACAGAAATGGCAAAGATACCCTTCCATGGTTCATTCATTTAGAACCCATGCCCCTACAGTCCCTGGGGTTCTAGGAGAGTGCCAGTGCTTTTCCACCCCAGGTTGCATAACTGTTCTTTACCGGACTTCTTACATAATGTGTGGTTCTCTGGCTATAGTCCCAAATTGTAGTATCCGCTGGCAATAACATGAACTTATTCCAGAGCCTGCCAGATTGAATTCCCTGAAGGTGGATTTACTCTTTCACCACCTAAAACCCAGTGAATGTGTGTTTATAGGCAAACTGTTTATCAGCTGCTCCTGCTGCTCCTCACACAAACAAGTGGTTAGCATGATATTTAAAGCTGCATACATTACAGAAGGGAAGGCCACAATTTGGGCACACGCTGAGCCAAGCATGCATACAGTACATATGCAGATCCAGGTCTGGTAATATAGTAAGTTAACGTTTACTGATTTTGGCTTTATTTTTTCTGTTTAATATATCTTTTGCATTTTAATTTGTTTCTCACTTTTTTTCTCTCCTTTTTTAAGTTCTTTTTCTCTATGGGCCAGTTGTAACAAGATTCAAAAAATCTGGTAAAGTGGAGAGTGATAAACAGCCAGCGAATCATCTCCTAACTGCCATGTTACAGGCTGGTTTGAAAAAAGACAGGTGGGAGTTGATTGGCTTGTAATTACTCTCCTCTTTATAATTTTTTGAAGCTTGATATATCTGGCCAGAGTTGCTGATTCTTAAGTGAATCGAAACGTCAATTTCTACCATGTAACGTTGCCTCATTCTACATAAATCACTTTGTGATACCAAGACCCCTGGAGTGACATGACCATTTCTGTTCATTATATATATATATATATATATATATATATATATATATATATATATATATATAGCCAAGGTCAGGGCCGGATTAAGGTGTGTGGGGGCCCTGGACAAAAAGGACTGTGGAGGCCCCCCCGGATGGCAGCATCACACCACCACCCCACCCCGGATGGCGGCATCATCCACACCCCCCCCCCCCCCCCCGGATGGTGGTGTCATCTCCCCTTCCCCGTACCTGGGCAGCGTGAGGGTGGGTGACAGGCAGACAGATCTGGCAGCTGGGGTGAGGAGAGGTCAGGCCCTCCCCGGGTGGATGTACTGGAAAGGGGGGGAAGACTGCGCTTACATTGATGACAAAATAAGGTCAATTATAAAAAGCAATTTTTATCATTTGTTTATTTATTCTAGTGTATTACTGTACAATTAAATTGCTTTTTATAATTGACCTTATTTTGTCATCAATGTAAGCGCAGTCTTCCCCCCCTTTCCAGTACATTTTTCTATAGGGACTGACAACCCCTTTTTTTGACAGCTGCTGGCAATAACAACTCATACAGGCGCCCCTTTAGTTACTTCGGTAACTATTTTCTACTATTGTCCTCCCCGGGTGGACTCCAGTCGGGGTCCTCTGTCCACCTCTGTGCTTCTGATCCGTGCGCTGCTTTCCTCCCAGAGCAGCCTGCTCCTCTTCCACAGGGCAGTGGCTGTCACTTGCTGCCGAGTGCCTGTCTGAGTGGGACGCCGGCTCTCTGGTGTGTGGCGCTGTGAGGAGACATCAGCGGTGCCGGGGTCTGGGGTCAGCAATGTCAGTCACCGCTCAATCTCCGGCGCTGGGCTATCCTCCCGTTCAGCCTCATTTTAACGCTGCTCCCGCCGCTCTGCTTCTATGGGCTGCCCGCAGGTGCTGTGGCCGGTCACCTCCGTCCAGTCTCCGCTTAACTCGTGCCGTCCTCTTCCTCCTTTTTGTTCTTTCGCGCCACATGTCCTCTGCCAATCCCTGCCAGGCATCCCGCTGTCCATCAAACGGGGTAAGTCCTGCCTCCACCCTTCAGCGTTGGATTAACCCCTTCTCTGCTCTGAGGTAATCCTCTCCACTTTCCATAGAGGGTGTAACATTGCCTGCCAGCGCTACCCACCTTGCGCTGCCAGACCCTGCTGCCTGCCACCCGTGACCTGCCACCGCAGCAGTGAGGTGGCGGGTGTGGGGGTCCCCAGATGTGTGGGGGCCCCGGGGCAACCGCCCCTATCGCCCCGTGGCTAATCCACCACTGGCCAAGGTAGAGGTGCGGCACGCGGACTAACAAAACAGGTCGAATAAAGAAAATGACTACTCAATCTAACGACGTTTTAGTTTATTAACTATTTCAAGTGACATATACACACACACACATTCACATATATACATACATACAAACACACATGCACACACAATATCTTCCCCAGCACTCCAGGGGTCTAAACCTGGGTTACCTCCTTAGGGGTGAGTCCATTCTATACAGTCGCAGGAAAGTAGGCGGCACACATAGGGCTCCAAACTTATTAAGAAAAGTGCTGGTACAGGTTTAATGCATATGTGTGTGTATGTATGTGTGTATATATATATATATATATATATATATATATATATATATATATAATTACAATTTCCGACACTCACAGGATGCAGGGAAATATATTGCCGGGTGCCCTCCAAAGGTGCTCCGCAGGATGCCGATGTCCTAAGATACTTGCGGGGTGAGGTGGCATTCCAGTCATAAAAAGAATACTGAAAGCTAAAACTTGGTAGACAACATTTTAGCACCTTTGATGTGGTTGCCTAAGTTCACAACACCATATACCCCTTATACAAATCATGCAACACAATAGTAACCTGTACTTGCCTCTTACACATTATGCCACATGAAATGAGCCAAAATTCACACGGATTGAGTCAAAATTCACGTTATTGCCACATGGATTGAGCCAAAATACACACTAAACCAAATGTATTGAGCAAAAATATTTCTATTTGAAATAATACCACTTTAACAACAGAAAATGCAGGGACTTACCAAGGAATATAGTCCCAAGATCATGCAGGGACATTCCCGGGCTGGCTTCATTTACACCAAACTAGTCCCTCCATTTTCTGGTGTGAGGGGGAGAGAAAACCACTCCCCTCCTTTAACCAACCAGCTATATCTTTGGAACCCACTGACCCATTTAATATTGAAGAACTTTTGAGTGGGCTTCCAATGATTTGGGACCCTTGAAACTGGACTGTTTGGTTCCAGAGAAATCTACCCTCAAACAACATGAACAGCCATGAAATTACATTTCAGAAATGAAAAAAAAAAAAAAAAACAGTTTACCCACAACATAGATTGTAAGCTCCACTGGGCAGGGACTGATGTGAATGTTCAAATATGCGCTGCGGAATATGTGTGTGCTATATAAGAAACTGTTAATAAATAATAAATAAATATTTCTGGAACCAATTAACCCATATGGACCAGTCTGGTATCAGATTGAAGGCCCAGCGATTTTGGTTCGAATGAGATCGAGATTCTATGATGACAGAGGGGGAACTGGCAGCTGTTGGAACCGGGAGGGGGTCAGAATTAGCGGGTCCCATGTTATCCTTTTGGGAAAACGTTGTAGCTTTGCCCGGCGGTATCTCCAGTTCCCGGAGGGCTAGCAACGTGGGGCGAGGCTCATTGGAAAGCCCCAGCCCTCAGCTACAAAATGGGCATATAGCTCCACCGGGCCCATTGTTAATCTGTCCCTGAGGCCGGCATCTGTGGAACAAAATGTGCGGAACTATCAAAGTTAGCATAGAGTGGGGATATGGCCATTGCATCATCGTATCATATTTCAGGCATTACACAGCAGGTGGTGGAGCCATGATGGCGCAATTCGCAGATAATGGTCCCGCAGACCCCCCACCGAGGGGGGTTTGTGGGAGGTTGGTGCCATTGTTCACCTTTCCAGGGGCAAGGAGGCAGACCCGATTTTCGTGAACCAACTAGCCATTCCGGGAGGCTAGGCAAGTATGTATTGTGCCATATAGGTAAGACATTGTTTTTTGTCTTCTATCAACTTGCATTCCTTGGTACTTGTGGAGTATCACGGCTCCCACGATATGCATCGCACATGAAAAAATCGCATCGCATCGCATGCGATAGCATGCGATTTTTAACAGAAAAGCATCCAAATGCATTGAAATTAGTATGAAACATGTTCAATGGCCCCCAAATGGCATTTTTGAGGCTGTACCACCCCTACTATCAACGCAAACCCGAAGCGTGGCGAGTGCAGCAAGGCCGGGAGGGGCGGCGGTACGCGTCCTACGACCTTTTCATACCCCCACTATCCACGTCGGCGTGGAGTTGAGAATAGAAAGTGTGGCGAGCGCACGCGGATACCTTCACAGGTATCCGCGTCCCCTCGCGGGCTTCACAGGTGTCCGTGTCCCCTCGCCACGCTTCGGGCTCGGTGGCTCGCTGCGCTCGCCACACTTTCTATTATCAACTCCACGCGACGTGGATAGTGGGGGTATGAAAAGGTCATAGGACGCGTACTGCCACCCCTTGTGGGCTCGCTGCGCTCGCCACGCTTCGGGTTTGCGTTGATAGTGGGGGTGGTACAGCCTCAAAAATGTCATTTGGGGGCCATTGAACATGTTGCATACTAATTTCAATGCATTTGGATGCTTTTCTGTTAAAAATCGCAATGCGATTTTTTCAAAAAACGGCAAAAATCACATCCCATCGCATGCCGCTATATATGGCATGCGATGACATGCAATGGGAGCCGTTATAATCCACAAGTACCCATTCCTTTTTATCTTCATCATTCTAGGCACTTTTTTTTGCCATTTTAGATCTCAAATCGAGTATGTAAAATAGCATTTAAATGGGCATATTACAACAATATAGTAGTATAAAATTGTTTCAAGATTTAAGAATGCATAAGTGCAATATGTTTTATTATCCTAGATTAATATAAAATCCATAAGTAGTTTACATGTTACATTTTCCCCCAGAAAATGACTGGCATACTTGGAGTGAATGGCATTTAGGTTTGTATAGCTGCTGGTTTAAATAAAGGGAAGCCAGCCCCCCTTGATAGCCCTTTATTTTAGGAGCAGCAGCAGCGCAAGAGCTCAGCATTTGTGTGGGTCTAGAAAACTTTCCTGCACTCTGAGAAAGGTGGATAAGTGATATATCACTAAGTGGATAAAGGCATTAATGGCAAACATAAAAATAATCTACTTAAACAAGGTTATTTGTATATAGATTAACCTGTCTTCCTTAACATAACATTGTTAGAGAAAAGGAGAACATGACACAAACACTGATCTCATCATTCTTGACACCCCTAGGAAACTTGGTACATCCCTCTGAAAGTTGGTGAGCATAAATAGTAAAGAAAGGCTGGGAATGTGAACAGTTGTTTGTGTGGCTGGCAGACTGCTACTGTCCTGGGATCAGCGTGTAACATGGAACACACAGAGGTACTGAAGCCACAGACATTGGATGAGCTTATCCAGATCCTGCATGAGATATTTTCCAGTGATAAAGTGAATATAGAGGAGGTCCAGAACATAGTGGAGTCATATGAGAGTAATCCACTGGAATGGATGAAATATGCCAAGTTTGACCCATACAGGTAATGCTAATGTGTGACCAATGCTGGTATGTATTGTAACTTTAGGTATCTAAATAGTGAAGTTTATTTTTACTATGCAGCTGATGACATGAATCACACTTAATGTGACATATGGAAGTAATTGCTGGGCGTGCAAATTAGGAAGGGGGACTTTTTTCTTTTCATTCATTCATATACTTCATAGAAATTTGTATAATGTCATGCATATATTTTGACATCCAATTTCTACAAAAGTAGGTGAAAATTTTTGTGGATACTTAATTAAAACAAAATGCGATGGCAGGTAAGAACCACTTGGCCCTCCTAGTCTGCCTGTTTTTATATCCTTTAGGCATAATCCCAATCCTTAAACTGGATACACACCTGAAGATTTATCTGTCCAATCTATCTGGTGGGAACAAAAATCTAGTAATGTGATGCAGCATATGAGAATCTTGACATTTGCTCCCAAACAGTGGAAAAAGACAATAGTCGTTTTGAAAAATTGGTTAAATAAATTTGATCTAAGAAATTTATTGGATTCATCATTTCTGTCTATTTTCCAACATTTTGGAGCATATGGTAGATTGTCCTCTGCTCCCATACATTACCAGACAGATTGGACAGAAAAATCTATAGGTGTGCAGCCAGCATTAAGGTGCGTACACACGTACATATTTTCTATCTGGTGGTGACAAAACCATGGAAATGTATGGGAGCAAATGACAATCAAAAATTTCTACCCAAATGCAGGAAAATAGAAAACAAAAATCTGCTTTGATAAATTTGTTATATCAGAATGATATTTCCAGGTTTTTGTTCCCTCCAGATGGTTCAGACAGAAAATCTGTATGTGTGTACGCACCTTAAGTTCTATGTAATGGTGCCCATAGACGGTCCGTTCCGTACTATGAGATGCGCGCTCCCGCACATCTCATCGTACGGTACAAAAAGTATGTGCTGCACATACTTTTTGTACTAGCTACTCATCGCATCGCATTGCATGCAATCCGATGCGATGTGTACTAATTAAGTGCCGAACGGATCCGTTAAACGGACCGTCTATGGGCACCTTAAGGATATTGATATCCCTAGCCTAAAATATTTGTAAATTGCTCTATTAGCCTCTACCACCACTGATGGGAGGCTATGTCATGTATCCACTGCCCTTTCTGTGAATTGATTTTTTTCCCTAAGTATCCTGTGAACTAGATCAGTGGTTCCCAACCCTGGTCCTCAAGTACCCCCCAACAGTGCACGTTTTGCAGGTCTCCACACAAAATCAGTGAAATAATTAGCTCCACCTGTGGATCTTTTTTAAAATGTGCCTGAATAATCTGTGCACCTGCCGGGTGACCTGGAAAACGTGTACTGTTAGGGGTACTTGAGGACCAGGGTTGGGAACCACTGAACTAGATGGACATTGCATCATGATGTTTTACTACCATCGATGGGTTTTGTTATGATTTGTAGTCGTTTTTCCATTTTGTGGTGGCATTCCATTGTTTGGCTCCATCAAATGGTTAACATTCGATGGTGTTCCAATGGTCCCGCCACCTCCCACCTTCTGCTAGATGCCATGTTCTTTATGCACACGTGTGAAGCAAAGTTCATGCATGCTAAAAAGCAACAAAAGTAGCTTTGAGGATTGTGGGGCATCTGGCTTTGGATCATCTACTAAATTGCCCCAGAGTGTTAGTATCCAATGCTGCTATTTGCTGGCGTTGATACTAAAGTAGCCCTGCCAAGCGGAAGCGTTGGCAGTGCTTGATGGATAGACCCCTAAATGCGATTGTAAATAATCGGTGGGAATTAGTGATGCCAGCCACGTCTCGTGTAAGTTGGCACTGTCTGGCGGTTTACTGGAAGTGTTGTGACTTGCCTTAACTGGGGAATACATTGACATTCCAAGAGAACATCATCCTTTCTCTGGATGAGCGTTGAAAACAAGAACATTCCTGGTAAACATGGTTTATGCTAGGAGGCATTGCCTGATGTTATGCCAGCAGAGAGGGACTATATGGCATGTATGCACATATAGTATATGCAGTATTGCTTCTGCTTATTATTTTAGAACACTTTCATTTTTAATGCAAAAATGATGTGATGCATTGTCTCCGCAGTAATAATCACACAATGTACATAATCTTAAATATCTTGCAGCTGTTAATAGTGCTAAGCCTATTTTCCATCTTTCTTTCATTTGGTCCATCAAGCAAAGCCTGTAACAGTTGGAAGTGTGCACTTGTACATGCCACACAGATTGTACGGATTTCTAGACTTCTCTCTGGGAGTGGAGAGGGTGTGTATGTGAGAGCCAATCACATATCCTGCATATTGACACTGGCTCTAGCCAGATCAGCTTCCCAGCAATGCGTGGCTGCACTGCTCAGTCTGCTTATCCAGCTCTAGCCCTTCTGATCACCCGTTTCCCAGTCCTTCTGTTCAGCTGCATGTTACTTCACCTAAAGCTACTATATATTACCTAAGATAACTTACTCCCAGGCAAAAATGCTATGCGTGTGTTTGAAAAATGACATGCTGATTGTATGGAACCTTCATTTTCTAAGCTTTGATAAATCTCATTTACTGGGATGTACCAGGGGATGATTTTAGTGGAAAAAGTTGGACTAATGGTGTGTACACACTTCTACAATGCGCATGAGATTTTGACTATATAGTCAAAATCTCATCCAGATCGCATGGGTTTTAACCCTTGCGCTCCCGTATTGCAGCCAGAAAGTCTTGGCTGCATAGACTATATAGTGCAGATCTGCACTATATAATCTAAATTGTATGCAGATAGACTAAATTGTATATATAGTCTAAGGTGCCCATACAAGTTACAATTATTGCATACAATATTGTATACACTATCGCATCTCATCGATTTTCAGTTTTGCGATGAGAAGAGATCTAGTACAAAAAGTATGTGCTGCACATACTTTTTGTACTAGATCTCATCGCAAAACTGAGATGCGATATTGTATGCAATAATTGTAACGTGTATGGGCACCTTTTAATTGTAATGGCCATCTACATTTTACAAGTGTGTACGCACCATAAGTTGGCCGTTTATAATGTTCAATTATAATTTCTTTATTTATTTAATTTTTTTTTTAAACCTCTGCCAATTATTTATTAACCGTTTCTATTTAGCGCAGCAAATTCCATGCACCAATGTAATTGCGTGCGTCTTTCATTTAAATCAGTTCTGAATTGGAACTTTAAGAGTAGGAATCCTTCGACTTTGTCAGATGAATTGGAATGCAATGTTAAACGATTGCAGGCCAGTATGTGATGGTACCTTAGTTAGGAAGTAACTGCCCTATAAAGTTGGCCATGAATTTATTATTATTTATTTATTTGCAGTTTCTTATATAGCGCAGCAGATTCCGTTGCGCTTTACAATAGTAAACAGTGATAAAACAAACTGGGTAACAACAGACAGACATGGAGGTAGGAGGGCCCGTTTTTTTTCGGGGGGGGGAGCATTTGGCAATGTTCAAAATCGGCACATTTGCAGCAAATACTTTCAAAAATTTCTTGTTTACAAATCAAAGATCTTTAATTTTTAAGGTTGCAAGTAATTAACTTTTTTTTTTTATTATTTTTTTTAATATACAAATGTACTATAATTATGCACTCGTAAACATTGCATAATACAACTCTTCTCCCCCCCCCCCCCCCCCCAAAACAAGTGGACCTCCAGCTGCTTATGAACTACACATCCCATCATGCCTTGCCTCAGTTTTGTTATTTTGCCATGATGAAACTGATGCAAGGCTCCGCTGTGGTGTACTTGGCCTGGGTGCCCCGCTTTAGCCAGACGGTCACTGGTGAATGAATACTTGCAAGGAAAAAAGCCTCACTCCATGAATTTTAATAGAATCAAGTGCCTTTACTGCAAAGTCAATGGCGTTTTAGGCCGGAGCCCATCTTCAGGACAATCCTGAAGATGGGCTCCGGCCTGAAACGCTGTTGACTTTAAAAATATAGTATATGCATTTGGTACTTGTTTCCTAGAACGGCCACAATCGTGAGTGATCGTGGCTCTTAATTAAGGGACACGATCCTCACGATGTGGCCGATTTTTTACAATTTTTTCCCTTTGATTGACAGAAATCGGGTCAATCGGTCGGTCGCGACCAATTAAAATCGGCCGCGATGCGACCGACCGATTGACCCGATTTTTCCATAGACTTCAATGTTAAAAAATCTTTTAACATTGAAATCGGGAGGATCTTGTCGGTCTTGTGCCATTATAATGGCACAAGATGAGATGGACTTGATTAAGTCCATCTCACATAGGGAAAAATGATAAAAAAGGTGAAATGGGCCAATATGACCCATTTCACATTTTTTATGTGCCCGCCATGACCCCACGATAGACGTGAACCCGAAGCGTGGCGAGCGCAGCGAGCCCGCGAGGGGCGGCGGTGCGCGTCCTCCGACCTTTTCATTCCCCTACTATCCACTAGGGCGTGGAGTGAGAATAGAATAGTGTGGCGAGCGCAGCGAGCCACCGAGCCCGAAGCGTGGCGAGCGCAGCGAGCCCCGCGAGGGGACGCGTATACCTGTGAAGTTATACGCGTCCCCTCGCGGGGCTCGCTGCGCTCGCCACGCTTCGGGCTCGGTGGCTCGCTACGCTCGCCACACTATTCTATTCTCACTCCACGCCCTAGTGGATAGTAGGGGAATGAAAAGGTCGGAGGACGCGCACCGCCGCCCCTCGCGGGCTCGCTGCGCTCGCCACGCTTCGGGTTGACGTCTATCGTGGGGTCTAGCCCACTTAGTAACATTTGGGGGGGCAATTAAAAATAATCAGGTGAAAAAAAAAAAAAAATCGGGTGAAAAATCGGTCGGTCGCATCGCATGCGACCAAATCGCATGCGATGCGATCGATCCGATTTTTTATCTTACGACCACAACGATCTAAATCGTTGTGGCCGTGCTAGGAAACAAGTACCATGCATTTTACAGGAAAAAATTTTTATATAAATTTTCCTGTAAAATGCATATACTCCTCTCAGGTGGATCTGTGTAGTTACCTTGTACCTTGAGGTTATTCAATTAAAAATTTGACTAAAGTTGCCCTTGACTTTGTCCTGAACACAAGTTGTGACATTGGCCAGAGTCTGGTTAAATAAGATTTAACAAACAATGGTCAAATAGATGCTGTGTTAGTCGGTTTCTAGGTTATGCAAAGAGAACACTGGCAGATAAATGTAGTTAATATTTGGTTAAAAATGCTGCCAACACGGATGCACCTGATACAGAGAAACTACAGTATAACTTTCCAATATTTGTCCTAAGAGGTAGATGTTGGCTACAGAACATAGAAAACTGTGATTACTTGTCACTAAGGAAAAATAAACCTGATCTACTGTAAGGGTGATGCATGTCTGTTTGACTTAAACATATTATAGGGGGTATGGGGTCAATTATTTATCAATGATAAAGCTATAGAAGTGTGCTGGCGAAGAAGTTGCCCATGGCAACCAATCAAAGTTGAAGTAACCTTTTATATCGATACTGTAAAATAATACAGAGCAGCTGGCACACTTCTCTCATCACTGCTTCAAACATTTACCCCTATGTTCTAAGCCTTTGATGGAGATAAAGTACCAGCTAACAAGATCCTGTCATTTTTCGAATGCAGCATGTGGAATTAGTTACGTACCTCCCAACTTTATCAATATCAGAATAGGGACATGTCTGAAAAGGGGGGCATGGTGTATGTAAATGAGGGTGTGACTTATGCAAATTAGTCTGTCAGATTACATACACACTGAGTGGCTTTCCCCCTGCCCGGCGCCGACGGAGGGGGAGGTGTTGCATAGTGGAGCGCTATGCAAAGCCGTCCTGAAAGCTGCTGGTATGACCAGCAGATGAACGGCTTTCCCGGCGATGATGCGGGAGCACGCAGCAGCGTTCACCGCTCATCGCTGGGCCATACACACTGGGCGGCTTTGAGCTGAAAGTCGCTCAAACTGGGTGTTTTGAGCGACTTTCAGCTCAGTCGCCCAGTGTGTATAGGCCTTATCACTACCTATAAAATGTAAAGGTGGCCATACACATTCAGATTTATCTTCAGATCTGGCTGGCTGGAACAAAAACATGGTTATGGATGAGAGCAAATGACAGTTGACCAGTTGAAATGCTAGAAAACTGACAAACGGTCACTCATCCATAACCATGTTTTTTTTTTTTTTCTCCAACCAGCCAGACGTGAAGATAAATCTTACTAGTGTATGAGCACCTTTAGCTTGCGAGCAGGGCCCTCCTTCCTTATTGTCTTATCCAGTCTGTTTCCAATTGTAAAGCGCAAAGGAATTTGCTGTGCTGTATAAAATTGGGTCACCCTTCCGGCCCCCCGGAAAGGTGGGGAAACCCTCCCGGATTCTGGGGGACTCCCCCTCCCGATTGCGGCTTCCCCCATCCCTGACTGCGGTGTTTAAATACCCTTATCTGCCGATCTCGGGAGGGGGCGGGGCTAAGTGGCATAATCGCGTCATTTAGCCCCTTTAGATCGGCAAATTGGGTCACTTTCCTTCATGGGTGGGGCTTAATGACGTCATGTTTAAGCCCCACCCCCGGAAATCCTGCTGAAACAAGTCTCCTCTCCAGGCTTCTCCCTGAGAGGAGCTTTTTAAAAGTCGGCAACCCTGATATAAAAATATAAAACTGTTAATAAATAAACATTGGCACGTGTTGCAAAAACTAAATGTAATCAAATAAATCCCAAACCATACATTAGACGTCATTTAGGAGTTCTCTGTTTGTATCTTTAGTGCATTAATGAATGAAATATACAGCATGTGATAAGTTTTTGTTTAACATTTTATAAAGCAGTGTTCATAGTCACACCGTTGATTGATTGTCCTATTTTTTGATCTGCCTTTCATTCATATATTAATGGTTAAATGAATATTCATATGAACAAGCCTTGGCATCTCAAGATCTTTGACTCCTATAAAAGATCATTTAAATAATGCCTGGGGCAGGGAGTACTGGATGGAGCTGAAAGAACAGAGTGTGCCGGTTTTCCCAGGAATTTGTTAACAAATGTACATTGTAACTAAACTAGGCAGCACAGTGGTTAGCGTTGCTGTCTCACAGCATTGGTCTATGGGGTAAATTTTTTAATTGGAGCCATCTCTGCGTGTGGAATTTGCATGCTGCTGCCACGTTTGCATGGATTTCTGGGAAAGTGCATAAACACACTGGTAGGCTAATTGAGTCCTGACAAAAATGGACACTTAATATGTTTTGTGACAGAGCAATTGGGGAAAATATATCAAATTTTAGTGATAAAATTGAGTAATTACCCATGGCAACCAATCGGTTGTTGTTGTTTACAGACTGTTGATTGTTATGGGAAAAATCTCCAATTTCTTTCTTGTACAGTAGGTGCAATACACCTCTGCTTTAGACTGTAATAATTTGAGGACTGCTATAAATGACTACTGCTATGATGGCATGAAATCCAATCCATAAACGCCAGCTACGGAGCTTATGTATTGGTGACTATGCCCATAGTTTTAAAGTGGCAATCATTTTACAAACTCCAGCTTTTTTTTTTTTTTATGGGCTTCATTGAATAGCTATAGGATTGCTAGTCAACTGTCAGTGCTGTAAAGATGTGTCAATATGAAGTCTGATTGGTTTAAAAATAGAATCTTACTATTTATTTATTAGCAGCTTCTTATATTCCGCAGCGCTTTACAGAGAATATTTGAACATTGGAGCTTACAATCTATATTCCCTACCACACGTACATGCACACACGGACATTCCAGGGTTAATTTGTTTTTGGGATGTGGGAGGAAACCAGAGTACCTGGAGGAAACCCACGCAAACACAGGGATAATATACAAAATCCGCACAGTTAGGGCCATGGTGGGAATTAAACCCATGACCTCAGCGCTGTAATGCTAACCATTACACCTTCCATGCTGCCCCAAAACTGATTAATAACTGGTACCTTCAGTACAGCAGCATTCCCCCTCTAATTGAGGTGAAGCACTACAGTATGATGTGTTTTATTTCTCCAATCATTTACTGTATATCTGTGATCAGGATTTTTTTCCCTCTAAAGCCCATACTCGGTGGGCATCTCATTGCAGAGTACAAAAAGTATGTGCTGCACATACTTTTTGTACTGCCCTTGGATCGCATTGCATGCATTGCGATGTGATCCAGCCCATAACGGGTGCGATCATTGCACAGTGTATGGGCACCTTTTAAAACCAGTGTAAGCAATTTGTATTTTTGCCTGGAAACACTACTTTTGTATACAAAGTTTAGTGACTTAACTGCTATTCCATGAAATGGGCGACGTGTTATTCCAGCTGGATGCCTTGGTGTATATTGCCAGGCAATTCTGGCTGCTGAGATAGCATCACGGCTGGTCAGCCACAGGCTGCTAATCTCTAATTACACAACTGTGTAATTATATCTGCTACATTGCTAAGCTGGACATAATGCGACATTGTTGGCAAAACAAGTGTTCCGCTGTCAAGGATCCTTGATAAAGGGTTCTGAAGCCCGAAACGCGTTGGTCTTACCTGATTCTGCACGCTGTGGACCTTGACCTGCATTCTCATTCAGGACCACCCTAATAAAGCTAGTGAGCGTCAAACATACGGAGTTATCACCAACGCTCTACTATTCCATATCCCTTGTGACACTCAACCACCTAATTAGGATATGACCTTTTTTATCTGTATCTTATCATATTGCAATTTTATATTTCTTGTTATGTCCTTGTTTTGTCTTGATTTATTTTGAGAGGGGGAAAAAAAGCCTATTTTTGATAACACATTGCACCAAGGGGTTTAACTGCCATCCTATTTTGATATATTTATCCCTGAGTGCAGGGAACACCCCAGCATATTGACCCAAGGCGGCAGCAAATTGGAGCACAACATTAAACCTTATGCGGGGAACACACCAGGACGACCCGCTCACGATGCACATCGTGAGCGGGTCGTCAGTGTCTCGTCCGACCCGCTCACGATGACGCGGGGGGGCACGACCCGCTCACGATGTGCACCGTGAGCGGGTCCCATCCGATGCCGACCCGCACCCGGCTGTATGGTCGTCATTGAGATCCTACCTGCAGCAGGTAGGATCTCAATAACGACCGACCCGCGGGACCGCGCATCGGATCGGTATCGGTCCAAACCAGGTCAGAAAAGAGCCCAATCAGCACACAATCTACATCCAATTGATCGGAATTGGATCTAGATTGTGGTGATCGGGCCCTAGTCGTCCTGGTGTGTACCCAGCATTACTGGTTTTGCCTATTCCATTGATCATAAATAATTTGAATTGGTCCTGGACCACCAATCCAGGGTACCCAGTTTAGGAACCACTGCCCTAAGTGTATCATGCATGGAGCACACAACCATGTCACTCCAGTCCCTTCTAGAAACATGCCTGGAAAGTGTCCATGAAAGTGCTGTTCTTGGTTGACTGGAGGGTTTGCCCTTTGTAAGAACTAGCTAAAAGGTTAAGCACTATTGTCAACATGGTTTTATGAACACTTCTCTATAAGGGACACTCTTTGATTTTACACTTGTTTAATACCTTTGAAAATTAAATGGCAAATGCGCATTGGGCACTATGCGCTGTAGCCCACCATTGCCGGAGGGGCCAAATTCCGAACTGGCTTTTTCAAGTGACTATTTGTACTGCACATTACCACTTCTACCCCTTTCAGACCTAAAGCAGCCCATACACGGTCCGTTTAACGGATCCGTTTGGGACTTAATTAGCACACATCGGATCCCTAGTGCATGCAGTGTGCATGCACTGCGATCCGATCCGATGTGTACCTAGTACAAAAAGTATGTGCAGCACATACTTTTTGTACCGTACTATGTGATGCGCGGGAGCGCGCATCGCATAGTACAGAACGGAGCCATACACAACGGACCGTGTATGGGCTCCTTAAGACCGGGGAATTTCCTTGCTCAGACTCAGGATGTTCTCTTCTGCAAAATCCCAGGGTTTTGTTCAAGACCCCCTTTCACATGGCTTCACAGAACCGGGAAATTCCTGGTTTGGTCCTTTTCAGACATAAAGTGGTTTTTCCAGTATTTAAGTGGACGGTTTTTAGGCACACAATAATGTGGTCATGCAAATGTGGGAGCGGGCAGCCCTAAATGCACTGGTTATGGTTTACATATCGCAAAAAAAACCATACGTTTTCCTTTTCAAACCCTTTTTATTCAAAGAATAAAAAATTGTGTCCAAGTAGTATAACATGTAAGTAAAGTCTTTACTTTAACATATCTTGCAAACAAGGCAATGACACTGGCAATGACACACTTATCTGCACTGTGATCCTCTCCTGTGTGACGTCTGTCCCTCTCCAGCTACCACTGATATCAGCAGGCATCATGTTGCCCCTACTGGCCAATTAAAACTGTTTTAAAGCAGCCCGATAGAAAATTTACGGGTTGAGTCATTCATTCTTAACAAGGGTCACCAACCTGGGAAGAAAGACCTGGTAAAAACCCAGGTCAATTTCAGGGTGGGGGTTCCAGGGAACACAGTACTGGGTTGTTGACTTTCAGACATACCAAGACCCCTGGATGAGGCGCGTTCATGTGCAAAAACGCATCATGTTTGAGTGTGTCTGAAAAGGGTTTTAATGGTAGATGGGTGTAAACACTACCCCTGTGTTACGTAATGCCATGTATAGTGCATTTTGTGAGTATTTATGCTTTATTCCATCAGTCCTGTATTGTTTCCATTCTTTCTCCTCCTTCTTCCTACACTTTTGCTTTGCACTGGCTCAGTTCGCTGATTGGCTGAGAGAGCGCTATATTCATTTGTATCCTTGCAGCTTTTATTGGGGCCTTAAGGTTTGACTAGCGGCATGTCTGCATAAGCCAAAATTGCTCAGTGCACTAAGCCAGAAGCCTGCAAGTGTGCACACCCCTTTACTGTCACATCTTAATTTTACCCACCTGCAGTGCACATAGCCTTGCTCATTAGAGAGAGATTGTGCTTTGAGTTCCTTCCTGAATAGCGCCTATTGTCCAGCTATTGATCTTTGCACATCACTCCTTTTTTTTTTATGGGCTGGTTTTATCTGTACTTGTAAACAGTAATCCTAATATTTACTGTGCATTTAAAATACAATAGAATTGCAGGAATCACTGTAGGGTAATGTTTCTGTCCAATATAGAGACATTTGCATTTGAAATGACCATTATGCAGTTTGTTTGGAGGGAGCAGGACCTGCAGTGATAAAGGAAGTCTCTTTATCTTACTAATGTAAAGACAGGATGGAATTCTCACTCTGCCACCTTCTGAGGTAGGTGAGCAGGATGTTGATTCAAGATCAATTATGGTTCTTAAACAGGTAATATAAGCACTCAAAGAAGATGGCTTCACGGAGTGCTGTGTAATAGCAACAAATACATGCATGTATTGCAGTGGCTGCTCTTACCATTTTGGAGGACAGGGGTTGCCGCAATGTGGGCTGCGCGGCATGCGCTGGCCCAAGCCTCCATGGGCTGCCTTTGCAGCAGCCCCCTGGAGACTTAATCAGGTTCCCGGGTCCTGCGCATGCGCAGTATTGTCCGCGGTACTGCACATGCGCAGAACCCGATTTGGGGGCTGCCACGCATTTGCGCACTAGAGGCATCCCGGAGGGAGGGAACACCTCCCAATGGGGCTGCCTTGAGTGACTGGCAGGTCGGACTTCCAATAGGAAGTCACTGCCAGTCATAGTGAAGCCAGAGCAGTCTCAGACTGCATCTGGCTTCACTTTAGGCAGAGAACAGTGGCGGATTTTACCCGGGGGTTCATAGGTAAAAACCGTTACTGATAGCAGTCTCCTTGTGGGCATGCAATCTATTGGACTTTTCAATGCACTTCACTTGAATAAAATCGATATTGGTTTCATATACTGTACATGTGATGCATGCCTCAGTTAATCTTAGTGGGCTCTATGTACTTTTGTGCATATGGTGAAATTTTTATTATATTTAATTTTTTTTTTTTTTTTTTCATTGTTTTTAAAGATACACCCGGAACCTGGTAAATGAAGGAAATGGAAAGTTTAATCTTATGATTCTCTGCTGGGGTGAAGGACATGGCAGGTATGCTTCATCTTTTAATAAAAAAAAAAAAAAAGTTGAATTGGAGAAAATGACGGTAAATACAGAATTGCAGTGCCCGATACGAATAGGCAACTGGTCAAACGATAGTGCTAAGTAACCCAGTCAATGAGTGATACTGGAGCAGATGTATTAAACCTGATAGTGTTAGGGGTAATGCACAAGCCAATCAGCTTTGTTTGAAAAATGACAGGAGTTGATTGGCTGGTGCGTTATCACCTTCCACTTTACCCTGAAAGTAAATGGCTAATTGCTTATCGCAATTGTCTGTACTTGCTTGATCCCTTGGGTGGAAGTATTAATAAACATCGCCGCGTAACAGCCACCGCGATGCTGCCGCATATGTACTAACATATGTGGCTAGCATCGGGTTGCGGTGACGGAGACCCCTGCGATACCTGTGATGTGGTCTGCGGGGGTCTCCGTCACCTCCCGGCGGCTGCCAGCGTCTCCCTGCGTCTCCTCCTTCCCCCCCCCTGAAGCCGGGTGTTCTCCTGGCTGTGACACCTGGGGGAGTAGGAGGACGGGAGGGGGGGGGGGGCGCGCGCGGGTGGGGAAAGAAGTCGCCACCCAGAGGGTGGCGATACCCTACAATGCGTTGACGGGGCGGCGGGGTTTTAATACATAAGGAAATGCGGTAAAACTAGCTTTTTTACTGCATTTTCCCGTTATTACACCCCGCCCCTTATCTTGAACTATAACTGTATGCATTCCCTCCAGTTTATAGATGGTGTTTTTTTTTATGGTCATTGCTTTATTCCAGTACTAACTTTGTTTGCTGCCGTGTGCCTTCCATGTAACGCTTGCAATAACACAGTACAACATTTATTAATTTCTACTTCTTTACCCATGCAAAATCATTGAAAGTAAAATGAACACCGTTTTACTTTTAACATAAATGTAAAAGTATGTTTGTAATTCCCACATAGGTAAATAAGTATGGGATGTGTACTCTAGCCAGGACACCATGGCCAATGGCAGGGAATTTAAGCTGCAGCCGCTACAAGCTATGCTGTAGCTATAGAGATTATTTCTCCATTGAGTCTTATTGGCTATTCCAGGCTGGAGGTGGCATAATGCATTCTGTGCCAAAGTGGGCAGATTATAATATCTATACAGATGGAGCAGCTCTCAGAATTCCCGCTGCTCACCAGATAGGTGCGCAAGAGATGCTCGCGTGCCCCATTCTGATTGAGCCCACCGTTCCCCCGCCACTGCCGGCAACCCCCTAACCCTGCCTGTCTCCCTGAAGCAGAGATGGACAGGGATTCCGCCGCCGAGTGAAGGGGGGGTGTGCGCGCGTGTTTGACTCTTGCACTTCCATGTCAGATGCAGTACCTCTCTGCCAGCGATCGCCAGCTCAGGGAATCTGGCTTTTCCCTGGACTGGCTGAGAGACCCTACATCTGTATGCAAACTTCTGTTGTGCTCATATTACATATTCAACAAGACTGACTATTCCATACTAATGCTTTATATACCTGACTGTGCTGACACCTCTCCCCCATGCAGCAGTATCCATGATCACACCAACTCGCACTGCTTCTTGAAGATACTCCAGGGCAACCTGAAGGAAACAATGTATGAGTGGCCACAGAAGAGGACAAATGGTACTATGTTGAAAAAATCTGAAGGCGTGCTCAAGCTGAATCAATGTGCTTATATCAACGGTAAATCCTTTTCTGCCTTTGACTAGAGATATCCATCAATAAAAAATATTTAAAAATCTACCTTAAGGTATTTACATTGTCCATGGTATTGGCCTTTGCAAGTAGTGATATTTATTCTGCTGTTATGGCCTGATGGAGAGTTAGAAGTACTCTGAGTATATTTCTACCCCAGGGTTGCCGACTTTTACAGTCTCCTCTCCGGGAGAACCCCGGAGATGAGACTGTCAGCATCACTCCTGGGGGTGGGGCCTGATGGAGACATCATCAGTCCCTGCCCCCAGTGATGCAAATCACGCAAAATGTGGGTCTCCAATGAGGGGGCGGAGCTAAATATGACTGATTTGCATGTTTAGCCCTGCCCCCTTCCGACGAAAAGCCGTGAATTGCGGCAGAAGAAGCTTGAAATTGCCGCAATTCACGGCTTTTCGTCGGAAGGGGGCAGGGCTAAACATGCCGGAATCCGGGAGGGTTGTCCACCTTTCCGGGGGGCCGGGAGGGGGACATGATTTTCGGGATCCTCCCGGCCATTCCGGGAGGGTTGGCAACCCTGCGCTTCCCCTCTGTGTACAAGTCATTTACTACCAGTCTTCCTCATTAGTGCAATATTATTTAGTAGGTGCAAAAGACAAGCCTGGAACAATTCAACTCTGCATAGATCATGGTTGCATTGTAATGTCTTCATTGAACTTTGCATAAAGTATGTGAGAATACCCCTTTACGACCCAATGTCACCTCTTCAGTCATAAGTTGGATGACCTTGATAGGTGTAATGCGTAGCATTGCCTGTACTGCTCCGTACCAGATCATATGCAGTGTGAAAGCACCACCACAAACTCTCATCCGTTAGTCTGCATCAGCCACTAGGTGTAAAGATGTTCTGGGGTATTGTGTGTTTCTACATCAGAGAGGAAATGGTTATGCAATAGTTGTTGCTATGTTATCTGACCATTTACAGGCTGCTTTATCTAGAGCAATCTAAGGCCTGAACTACAATAGTTTATCTATTATTGCTGTAGCTCACTTGGCTTGACTTCTGAAAAGTTTATGGTCTTGCTGTGAATACACTGTTTCTTAATTGATAATATTTATATCCAAGGGCTTATGTTCAAGGTAAGACAGTTTGTTTATATGGTCATCTCTGTGATCTGTTGTATGCGCAAATAACACTCCCTTTGTACAGACCAATCGCTGATGAAGCCCTTAATAACTCTCTAATCTCAAATGTTCCATTTAATTGTGCTAAATACTAGGGGGTAGTTTTGTACAGTTTCTGTGTAGACTGAGTATCATTTGGGGAACTGTTCCAAGGACATGTGTATCGTTAATGGAGTTCAGTGGACACACTAGAAGATATAGTAAAGGCTGTTGCTCCGAATGCCCTTTGTGAGTGATATCTTTTACTATATCTTCTGTGGGCTTTAGATTTCATGGTTTGCTTTATGTTTTGTGTGTGTCTAAAACTGATGTAAAAGATTCTACTCCAGTGTAATAAGTTAGTGTAAGTACTGGAAGATCCCTGTATCGTGGCAAAGCCGGGATCATAACCTGCATATTAAGTTGTGCTTTTACAATTGGAAACTTTGATGAAACAAACAGCGTAATAACAGACCGACATAGAGGTAGGAGGGCTCTGCTCACAATCTACTGTACAGTATATAGATCTGAGGTTCCTGGGAGCTACTAAGGCTTGTACAAAGCCGATAATGGCTTTCAGTAGTGAAAAACTGCATTATGATTACTCCTTTTTATTTTTTTATTTAGAATGAGCGAATAACAATGTACAAACAATGCAGTTGCAAACAATACAGTTGTACATCCAGTGCACACATACGAAGTAAATCAAACAATACATTGTACATTGAGACATTTAGAACACTAAGTGAGTGCCTATTGATGGGCTTCATAGGATAGAGAGTCAAAATGAGATGAAAATATGTTGTGTTTAGATATGGTATTTAGAGGGGATGCAGTTAAAATCCCGGCGGTCGGGATCCCGGCATTCAGAATCCCGACCGCCGAAATCCCGACACATTCTCCCTCCGTGGTTGTCCACGACACCCCTGGAGGGAGAATAAATTAGTGTGCCGAGCGTAGCGAGGCACCGGGCCCGCTGCGTGGCGAGCGAAGCGAGCCCGCAAGGGGGGGCGATGCATGTGTGTCCCCCCCCCCCTTGTCGGCATTTCGGCTGTCGGGATTCCGGCGTTGGGATTCAGTACTGAATCCATTTAGAGGTAGCACTCAGTCATGTGTTGCAATTTGAAGTACTACTCTTTTTATAGTAGAATACTGCATGCAAGCCGGGGGTGCTCGCAAGAGCCCCCCACATGCAAAAGTCATTTTTCTATTAAATGGCATGATCTTTAGATGACCTCTCCCAACATTGGAGAACTGGATAGTGATTGGCTGTGGGGAAAATGAAGCTAAAGTCATGGTTCAGATGCGTGTGACCACACTCAAGGGGACCCACATCATACTCCAAGAATGAGGTTCCAAACATTGTACTTTGAATATACATTATACATATGTTGCCTTTTTTTACAATACACAGTACTAGGGTGTCTTTTTCTACGATGCGTTGCTGACCATGCGCTCTGTTTATCCAAAACTCTGTAGCTGGTGAGCCCCTCTGGAGCCTTTCTCGGTGGGCCCTACATGTGCCAGTCCAGCATTGTGCCAAACTACTGCGCATAAACTGGTCTCTAGGAGCTTGGCTCCCGCCCTGTTCTTGATTCCTGTGCACATGCAAGTCACAGGGATAATGGCCACTGCGCTGTTTTTTGGGTCATATCAGACATGTCACTTTGGTGAGGTACGCAATTAAACATGTGTGTGTGTGTGTGTGTGGTGTGGGCCATTTTGAACCGCACACACTGCACCCATCCTGGAAACACCGGTAGTACAAACATATGTTCAGTGCTTGGATGTGCTGCAGGTTAATGATTTAGAGAAATCTTATGTACAATCTACCTAGATGATAAATTATTGCATTTAATGAACCTATTTAACATTTACTTCATCCCGTTAGATTCTATTGGTCTTCACCGAGTGGAGAACCCAAGTCACACAGAGACCGCTGTGAGCCTGCACTTATACAGCCCTCCATTTGACCAATGCAATACCTTTGACCAACGGACAGGGCACAAGAATACAGTTAAAATGACATTTTGGAGCAAATATGGTGAAAGGACTCCTCTGGTGAGTGTACAACCATGTAACTTGTGGCACTTCTTATCCCTCATACATAGGAAGAAGCTGTATCCTGTGTAGATAACATGCATTAATATCAAATCTGCCCCATAATGAACAATAATGCATTTTCAATGGGGTAACTTTTAAGATCTCTTCTAAAAATGAAAATCTGTGATGTTGCCCATTGCATGGCTATCAATTTCTAGTATCCAATAGAGATATGACAAATAGTTGTGTTATGACATATTGAGTATGTCTTATATAACTTACCAAATCGGTTTCAAGTAGGGTGGCCAATCCCGGGATTTGGCCCCCAAAACGCCGGGATTTCAATCCCGGGATTGGAGTTTCCAATCCCGGGATTTCGGAATTAGACTGCGCATACGCGCAGTCTAATGCCGGGCAGCGTCTGAGCATCGTTCAGGCGCTGCCCGACTTCTCCCGGCAGCACTGCACAGCGTGCCCTCTCAACATGAGATCAGAGGTCGCGCCCGGCATTGTGATGCTGCGCCGCCCACCCAGCCAGCGCGCCGGCCCGCACCCAGTGGCATGGAAGACCCGGCAGTATGAAACTGACCGGCATCCCTCAAATGTAAGTAATTGTGGGGCAGTCTTTTTATTAGGAAAGCGAATCCTGGGATTGAGCATTTTTCAATTCCGAATCCCGGGATTGAAAAAAATGCCCCGGGATTGGCTTCCCTAGTTTCAAATGATTTTGGAGGGGGAGGGGGGCAAGCAGCCAATGGGTTTCTCTGGCTTGTACACAGCATTACTTCTGATTAAGCTAACTTGGATAAATTTGTTCTCCTCTATTTATTTACATTGCCATCACTTCTTTGCACTACTCTGTGCAGAAAATACATTAACTTGTGCTGTGTAATTGCAGCATCAAAGGTTTGCCAACACACGGAACCTATGTAGATTGTTGTATTAGTTGGTTTCTATTACATTTCACTTTACATCTTTTTATTTTGTTTTGGTTAATTTACTCTTTCATATCGTCTCCTTTAACAGGCAATGTCACAATCGCTGGAGAACAACTAAATCTGCCTAGAACTTATTACTGGGCGCTTTGAAACTGGAAGCCTGGAAAACCCACACACCAACCCACTCCCACCTCATCCTTGCAGCATCTGGAAGTTCACTGACCAAACTGTACATAAACCCTCCATAGGAATTGCCCAACTGTAGTTGTGGAATGTTGTGGTGGTGTGTGTTTTTTTTTTTTTTTTTTTTTTAACAAGTTTTATTCCGGGTTCAAAACTGAAATAGATGAACATTTTATCTTTTGGGATCTGTATGATTGTGCATGTCCTCCACTTCAAAATAGCAATTTGTTTCTTAACATGTTTAAATGATGTAACGTTTATGTTGAAACTGCCAAGAATTCTATGTATAGGTTTTTAATGCTCTTTTAACAGATGTACAGGTACATTTTGATTTCTATATTTTTAGAAAAAAAAGTTGTCATGTGAATTTGGAATCTTCATCATGAGCAATAAAGATCAAATTCATGATTTTGTGTTTTATCATTTAACCTGCGATGATAGCAGAGATTGTGTTTAAAGCATGTTCAAAGCTTTACTTTCCGATCTTTAAAGTACACCTCTCTCCGATCATACTGGTGATTACACTTCCCACCTACAGACCCAATCAACGTGTCGATTTGTGCATTCACCCCTTTATAATCTTGTTACGATCCATGAAACTAATCTGTCTCCAGTATCTGCTAATATTAGGTATCCTATAAAACTAATTTCCAGACGCAACCAGTTTTCTTGTAATGATCAAATATGCATACACTCTCTTAAGATACAGTATTTCGTGAAGAGAAGGAAATGAAAGTATGGGTTTACGATTATATAGGTGTGTTCCTAGCTTAGGGCCCGATGGGACTAAAGCCATTGAAAAAGGGCTGGTTCACCAGTACATCTGGTGAACCAGCCCTTTTTTCAACGGCGAAACACACGTCCAAAGAGGTGCCATGACTGCCACGGTGGGAGCCTGACTTATGCACCAAATCAGGCTGAGCAGACTATAGAAGGATAAGTACAGCCTATAGAATAAGTCTATTTTCAGTAACTAATTTCTTCCATCTCTCTTTATGACTAAAATAGAGAGTTGATATTCTAATAAGATATGGGACTGGGGTTGCCAACCCTAGTCCTCGAGAGCTACCAACAGTGCATGTTTTGCAGGTCTCCTCACAGAATCACAAGTGAGCTAATTAGCTCCATCTGTGTATCTTTTAAAAAGTGTCAGTGATTAATGAGTGCAGCTGCTAGGTTGTCTGGAAAATGTGAACTGTTGGTAGCTCTCGAGGGCTAGGGTTGGCTACCACTGATATAGGGTATACTTCTGGATGCTTAAAACATATCATATTGCGGGCAGGATGCTGTAACATTTATTGCCCCCCCCCTCCTCCTCCACCGGGCTTCGCATTGTTAATGATCGCATATGCTCTAACACTGGGGTAGCCATCCCTAGTCCTCGAGAGCTACCAACAATGCATGTTTTCCAGATCTCCTCACAAGTGAGCTAATTCGCTCCATCTGTGTATCTTTTAAAATGTGTCAGTGATTACTGATTGCAGCTGTGCAGTAGCTAGGTTGTCTGGAAAAATGTGAACTGTTGGTAGCTCTCGAGGGCTAGGGTTGGCTACCACTGCGATCATTAACACAAGTGACAGCTCTTGCTATAAGAGCTGTTGCTTGTGATGCAGCTTCGGCGCTGGACTTCCAGGTCTGAGACCCGGGAGTCCTTCTGCGCATGCGCAGAGCGAGGGGGTTGGTGGGAGGGATCTGTGACTGATCCCTCGCACAGCACTGCAGTAAGAAGCCCATAGGCTTCTGCAAGGAATCGCCAGCTTTTGCTGGCGCAGTGTCAGCGCTGCGGGGGGGGGGGTTGAGAATACAGAAATACACTAAAAACCCCAATAACGGGTTTTTACCGCATTTCTGCTTTAGGGATTCCCGCCTTGAGTGTAAATGTGAGTAAAGCCCCCCCATACACGGTCCGTTAATAGGATCCGTTGTGTGCTTAAACAGCACACATCGGATCGCATCCCTAGTGCATGCAGTGTGCATGCACTGCGATCCGATGTATACCTAGTACAAAAAAGTATGTGCAGCACATACTTTTTGTACCGTACTATGTGATGCACTGGAGCGCGCATCGCATAGTACAGAATGGAGCCGTACACAACGGACCGTGTATGGGCTCCTTAAGAGCCATGACTGCTAATACTATGATTGAGAATAACCATACATGACCTGCCTTACCCACATACATCACCGCTATACTTCTATTTAAGGGACTCTCATTGTCCCCAGCCTGGGAGTGACCCCCTGCATTGGGCAACGAACAGAGGCTTATCCCAGGGCTGACTCACAAAAGCAAATCCCCATTTTCTTCCTTCTGCTGCTCAGTTTCTGAGCCCCTTACCCTTTACTCTTGCCTTTCCGTTCACTGCCCAAGAGGCACATGGATAGGTAAGACAGTTAGGACCCTCTGTGAGCACCTCTTTATTCTTAAATCTGCTCTAGCACTAACATTATTGCCATTCCTGTGTATAAGAATGTGTCAGACACTTACATGAGGATTCTACACCTAGAATTGTGGCAAACACCATTTACATAGCAAAGTACTTTCACCATTTGTAAATTATTTTTAAAAATTAAATAAATTGTTTTCTTCTTGTTGCACATTGTCTTTATGTCATGATATCATTAATTTCAGCCGGGTTAACGAATGACTCAGAGGATTTGATAGAATCCAAAGTGGAGATCATTAATCACAAAGGCTGATACACATATTCATTTTTTTCAAAAATTTTGAGTTCACTCAAAAATATGTGAGTGTACATATGTATATACTTGTGCACACACGGATATCCTCAATCCTTTTTTTTTTTTTTTCTTTCTTATATTCCCTTCCTTTCTCTTCACTCTTAACCCCTTTCACTCGCAGATCTTCCCATTTAATATTTTCCTTTTTCTTTCCCCTCTTATTCCGCTGGGTTGGTGCACTGCATTTTAATGCATACAATTAAAAATACATTTTAATTAATTAAAAAAATAAAGCAGTGCCCCCCTTTTTTCTTTCTTTCTCTGGTATAGTTTAAATTGAATTTTGCAAGTAACAGGAAAGTGCTACCAAAGTTAATGGTCAAATACTCTTCCAGCTTTCTCTCGGGTGGACGGTAGCTGCTGATACTAAACTCCATAAGCTGCCTCAGATACTGACGTATTCCTTCCCCTGCAGACATTGGCCCCTTTTGATTAGCTGCTTCTTAAGTTTATTTCCTGCACCTACTCCCTGATTGAACCTGTTGCTGGAGGACTGTGCCCGCCCCTCAATGACTGCTTGCTGTGTGATTGATAGACGCTTCCTCCTGCTTGCTTTCCTCTGTGACTGCCCACAAGTTCTGTACCTAGTGATGCAGCTTCTACTAATTTTCCTTTTGGCCCATCACTATTTTAAGTCTTTCTCTCCCTCTCCCCATCACTTACGGTCATGGGACAAAGGAGGGGAACTCAAAGCATATTTTTGCACCAGAGTCCATCACTTGGTTTTGTTCTGTGACATTGTCAGTTTTACTCCAACAACAATCAAAATTCAGGTGAATAAAAGTGGAGAGAGAGAAACTAGCTCTGTCCTAACTGTCATATTTCAAACAGAGGGGTAGATGTATTATAGTGACGCAATTAGCACTAACTTTGCATCATTAACGAGGTGACCGTATCCGGTGGCCTGCTGAGTCAGACCTATAGTGCAAAACTTCTTGCCAAAAAACTTTGCAGGTTGGAAATAAAACACAGAAAATCTGATATTGTCCCATCCATCTGACCGTAAGTTTGGGTGCGATATGCTTATACGTTTGTATCCAATTGCTTGCAAACCGACATCCATTTCATGGGGCATATGTAGCAGGGACGGAGTCTCACAGTGGTGTAAATGGCTGTTGTAAAGCCCATTGCTGGTAGCGATCCTATTAATTCCACTCATTTTGGAAGGCAATCAAGAGTTACAGTAGGTATTCTTGGTATGGCAATTTGTACACAGCGGCTTTGTGAAAATCTGCAAATGTCGCAGCCTCCAGGATGTGAGAAGTCCATTATCGGAGTCAGAACTGGCACTTGTGGTCAGAGACGCAAGAATCGGGCGCACATCT
The DNA here is from genome assembly GCF_055691185.1 of Crinia signifera. Taxonomy (NCBI): domain Eukaryota; kingdom Metazoa; phylum Chordata; class Amphibia; order Anura; family Myobatrachidae; genus Crinia; species Crinia signifera. Next base: position 397,326,010 of record NC_139217.1, on the reverse strand, counting down.
GCAAAACATCAACCGCCTGTATAACACTATAGCCGCACAGCATGGCTGCTGGCAGTAAGATGCTGGAGCCATTGTAAGTGCATAGGGGATTACAGGTGCAAGCTGTGACCATAGGCGAATCTAGGGGGTGGTCCGGGGGTGCACAGGACCACCCATTAGCCCCCTGGGAACCGGAGATACAGACAGGCAAAGCTGGAACGTTTTCCCTATAGGATAACATGGGGCCTGCTAATTCAGACCCCCACCCAGTTCAACGGCTGCCAGTTCCCCCTTCGGCATCACTGAAGCTCGAGGTTGATCTCAGTCGAACCCAAATTGCTGAGCCTTTAATCTGATATCAGGCTGGATCATATGGGTTAATTGGTTCCAGGGATATTAAGGTTAAACCATTTTTTTTTTTTCATTTCTTAAATGTAATTTCATGACTGTTTATGTTCTTTGAGGGCAGATTTCTCTGGAACCAAATAGCCAGTGGCGTAGCTATAGCACCGCGGCCCCCACGGTCGCGCGGGGGGGGCGCTGTGCATATGGGGGCGCCGGGGGGGCTGCGGTGCTATAGTAATCCCCCCGCCCCCCATCCCCGCAGGCTTACCTGTCCGCACGTCCCGGCTCCCCTCCTGGCTTCAATCAATGCTACGGAGACGGACCACGATAAAATGGCCGCCCCATAAAGCAGACTGTTCTCTGAAACTGTCTGCGGTATGGGGGCGGTCATTTTATCATGGTCCGTCTGCATAGAATTAATTGAAGCCAGGAGGGGAGCCGGGACGCGCGGACAGGTAAGCATGCGGCAATGGGGGGAGGGGGTACGGGGGGCACGGGCAGCCGGGGGGGGGGCATGGGCGGATGGGCGGGGAGGGGGGGCGCCCCCCCCAATAACGGCGGGGGGGCGCCCCAAATAAAGCTACGCCACTGCAAACAGCCCAGTTTCACGGGACCAAAATCCCACGCGCAAAAGCCCCCCTGCTGTTATGTCTAGATCTGGGACCACCCATTACCATAATTCTAGATTCGCCTATGGCTGTGACCTGTCCCATACGGTAGTACGGGACTACCTGCGCTTGAGTCACCGATTCATAGTTGCCTACCCTCCTGCATTCTGCAGGAGTCTCCCTGAAATAGCAGCAATCTCCCTCTCTCCCTCATTAGTCGAACAATCTCCCTCATTTCACCTAGCCCACATTACTCTGTTACATTTTTGGGGAAAAAAGGAATGAGAGACAGATACATTTACATTGAATCATCAGCGCCATTTACCAGCACTTTACCAAGTATAGTAGCTCTTACTAACTGCTTTGGGGCTCATCTAGATTTGGATATAAGTCATTTTAAAATATTCCTCTGAGATGTCGCGGTACACACCCACGCTGCTAGGTGCCACATTCACAATCACTTTTCACACTCTCCATATATGGAACTAGACACGCCCTTTGGGCGGAGCATGACATGCCCCCTTTTTTGCTGTGCAAAATTCTACTACCAACTACAATCTCCCTGAATCTAGTTTTTAAAAGTAGGCAAGTATGCACCAATTCCCTGTTACCGACCACAAATGGTCCCTGACCATCAATCTTTTTTGGAATAAATCCTCATTATGACTGCCATTACCATCATGATACTTGCAGGGAGCCTCTAAATTGCTCCATAGCATACATCGACACTGCTGCCATCTCTGAATCTGCCCCTATAGGAGGTCCATGCTGTTCTCTGAATCATACATTTGCCCCTCCCTTGTGATCCTGCTTCCATTACCCACACACTATAGCCATTTCACACAATTATGCTGGTATCTATTACATTAGTAAAATATAGCTTTACAGTCTTTGCCTAGTGCTCTAGCCACCTCTGGCAGTTTTGCTGCTTTGTGTTTGCTCTGTGCACAAACCTGTGGTATAATTATCCCATTACTATGGGTTTGGCCCTCAGCTGCAGTTAATTTGTGTTTCTGGAGGCTTTTGTATTTCCAGCCATTCTGATTGGTCCATGCTCCCTATATCTTCCTGGTCTGCCTCTCTCCCAGAACTGGGTCATATCTCACAGTTGCAGTGTGTCCCGTAGATACTCAGCTCTTTACATTTGTCCTAGTTAGTTACCAGTCAGTCTCAGTATTCCAGTTCTGTCTCCTGTCAGTCCTCAGAATTCCTCCAGCTCTGTTTTCCATTCACACTCTATTGTGTTTCAGTCAGTTATACTGTCTGTTTTCCTGTATTGTATTCAGTATTGTCCCATTATTACCAGTGTGTTCCTTATTGTTTTCCTCTCCAGTTCTACTAGACCCAGTTTCTCCATTATTTTGCCTCCTGTGTTCTCTGCTCTACCCATCTCCATCAGCCTGTGTCCAGCTTTTATTGTCTGTCACTATTCATCATCTCACTCTTCCGCCTCTCAGCCACTGCCTCCTCTCTGTTGTTAATCTCCCTATACACTTTCTAGTTTCCACCTTGCATTTATAGTTGTTTTCCAGTCTCCTAGTAGGAACCTCCTTCCAGCTGGCATTGGTTCGGGCAGGGCCAGCAACAGAAATCGTGGGGCCCTGTACAATGATATTTCTGGGGCCCCCCACCTAATCCCAAATCCACACAACACTCTTCTTCATCAGCCTCATTTAACCTTTCGCTGCTCCAGATCCTGCTTTCAGGTGCGGACTTCTCTCATTGTCAGTCCTGCTGGTTTGGCTCCTGGCTGCTGCTTCCTGCTGGCTCCGGCTGCTGCGGGCCTGTCGCTTTCACAAAAGAATGCTGAGCACTATGAGCAGGCAGGGCAGGTCTTTTACAGAGTGCGGAACAGACGACCTGCGCATGCACAGTAAAAGTACAGGAGCCAGAGACTGAGGCCACAGCACCTGCGGGGGGTACAGCTGTGCGCCTGCGGCCCCAGGCCATGCACACACACAGAGTAGATGGCTCTGCGCACCGAGTGGTCGGGCGAACACAGTAGATGGCAATGGCAAACATTGAGTCAGTCAGACTCAGCCAAAAACAGATGGTGCACAGTCACAGCCAGACCCCAAAGGTCACTGACAGGCCAGCTAGTACAGTCAGTGGCCATGCTGGGGCATGGAAACTCTGGGGCCCTTCAGATCTCTGGGGCCCCTCACACTTGTCCCCCTTGACCCCCCCTGTCACCTGCCCTGGGTTCGGGTCACCTGCGGTTCAGCTTGTACTACCACCAGCGGCGTAAGTCCTGGCGGGATCCAGTACCGTCTCGCCTTAAGGGAAATGGCGGCTGTTATAAGCACAAAGACCTGCTGGTGTGTTCTACAAGTCTGAACTCTGGGTGATTGAGGATTATTGCTCTGAAGATCCTCCTTAGACAGAACCCTGCCCGGAAGAGGTCACTACCATCAAGTTTGGATCCACCAGTTATAACACCTAGTACCTGGAGTAGTATATAAACTCCTATAAAGGTTTCTTTAGGGTGAGGTCTGTGGTGTATATATTCCCATCAAGGTGTCCCTCGTTGAAAGTATAGAAATGAATGGATAAAAAAGAACCGTGAGATATACACTGGAAAAAAGGGGCCAATGACTAGGAGGATAGAGGGAACTAGTTAGGCGTACCAAACTCACTAGAAAGCATGTACTGATGTGTATGTAAAGGTATCTTTTTATCGGGATCACCAGGAGTGTAGTCTTCCAAATTTTATAGTTATGCGTACCGTACTTACGGGAGTGCTGCGGAATATGTGTGTACTGTATAAAAAAAACTTGTTAATAAATTAGATAAGATTGACATGAGTTTTGCCAGATAGTTTTTTATGGACTGCTGCACTAATTATGGGTCCACATGTTAAGGTGTCGACATTGACACCAAAAACACTTTTTGTGTCGGCCTTCTCCATTGCGACTTTTGTGTTAACCCTTTGTCAATGGCAACTATTACATGTCTCCCTTTGTAGTATCGACCTATTGAATGTCTACCTAGATACTGTGTATTCTTTGATCCACACCCGACATTACTGGGGTCACCGTCATGGTTTGCCTGGGACCGTACTGCTTTTTATACTATCAAGTTCCGCATGGTGGGCAAAAGCTTAAAGTCCCGATATTCTTCAGTGTCTGAATATAAATGTAACATCCATATTTTTGCTTTAACCCCTTGAGTGGTGGGTTTTGCTGGGGCAGGAGAAACCTACCAGGGCGGTTTTGTCCTGCCCCAGTAAAACCCACCAAAGAGCTGTGGGCCAAACCCGTCACTCCCCCTTGTCACTCCCCCGCCTCCTGTTGCTCTCCCTCCCCCTCATCTCTGCTCCATACGCCGGAGCTCCTGAGCCCTGCCGCTGCCCCAGTCGCCGATTATAACAGCTGCCATGCTCGGGGATGTTAGGGGCGTCTCGAGAGGTCTCGGCACCCAAAATCCCGAGTCCCCCCCAAGCCACACCGAACATCCCCAAGCCTGCCGCCTGCTTACTAGAACTAATGGTGGCGGGGGCAGAGGAGCTTTACGATCTACGTACGATCGCCAGAGCAGAAAGGTGAGGGGGAGCGATGGGAGGGGAGAAGAGAGCGGCCACTGGGGGGTGCCCAGACAGGTGATGCGCCAGTGGTGCACAGCTGCAAGCACCACTGGTGCACACCTTCATCTCAGTGGTATGCCCGGAAATTTTCCGGGGCAGCCCATTGCGGAGGCACAGCTGAGCCCGGAAAATTCCCAGCCATACCACTCAAGTGATTAAAAAAATAAATAAAATGAAGACTGACAGCAATGCTGTATTAGGTGTCAAGTAGATACAGCTTAAAATGACCATGAAATGGTAAAAAATTCCACAACCTAGCAACATTTTACAACAATGAGTAATTTGCAATGTAATAAATAACTCATTTTTGTATCATGCTCTTCTTTGCAATGAAGAACATTGTTATTCTTGGCCTGTGACCAGTAACAGGCAGTCATTGGCAGGGCTGTCACTAGGGAGGTACAGAGTGTGCCACCATACATAGCGCTGCAGAGCAGGGTATGCTGTTGACAGCACATGTTGTTTTCCAGCTTTAATAATTTTCACTTGTAACTTCCTCCTGCCTGGCATCTCCTTTCCCTACCCCTCCTACATATTAGAGATGTACACCGGCCACTTTTCGGGTTTTGGGTTTTAGGTTCTGATTACCTTGAGGTTTTGGGTTCTAATGGGTTTTGCCAAAACACCTCCTAAGTGTTTTGTGTTTGGATTTCTTGGGTTTTGGGTTCTGATTTTTTTGTTAAAAAAGCGTAAAAACTGCTAAAATCGCAGAATTTTTTTTTTTTTTGCTCCTACGCTATATTAACCTCAATAACATTCATTTCCACTCATTTACAGTCTATTCTGAACAGCTCACATCTTACAATATTGTTTTTAGGGCAAAAGGTTGCACCGAGGTAGCTGGATAACTATGATAAGCCACACAAGTGTGCGGCACAAACACTAGACTGATATGGCACACTTAGCATCCCCCCTAGTCTGATACGGCACACCTAGCATCACCCCTGGACTGATATGGCACGCTTAGCATCACCCCTGGACTAATACAGCACACTTGGCAGCACCCCATGAATTATACGGCAGACTTGGCTTACCCCAGGAATTATACGGCACAGATGGTGGCACCCCTGACCTGATACAGCACACATGGAATTATACGGCACAGATGGCGGCACCCCTGGACTGTTACGGCACACATGGCAGCAGGCATGGAATTATTTGGCAGACAAATTCCTGCAGTAAAAATAAAAATGTGTATTCTTTTAATTATAAAAAAGAGCAGCACACCTTACTTAGCAACACCCCATGAATTATACAGCACTCTTGGCTCACCCCTGGACTACAGCGCATTTAACAGCCCTTGCAGTAAAAAAAAAAAAAACACCTTAATTTTATTTTATTAAAAAAAAGGGCAGCTCCCCTGGTCTGATATGGGACACATGGAGCACCCCTGGAATTATACGGCACACATGCGGGCACCCCAGGACTGATACAGGACACATGGGGGCACCCCTGGACAAATACAGCACACATGTGGGCACCCCTGGATGGATACAGCACACATGTGGGCACCCCTGGACTGATAGTACTGGTAGCCAGTGGAAACAGCAGATTGGAATTATATACTGCAATAAATACTGGTAGCCAGTGGCAACAGACTGGAATTATATACTGCGATAAATACTGGTAGCCAGTGGAAACAGCAGACTGGATTTTTATATACTGTGATAAATAATACTGGTAGCCAGCGGCAACAGCAGACTGGAATTATATACTGCGATAAATACTGGTAGCCAGTGGAAACAGCAGACTGGATTTTTATATACTGTGATAAATAATACTGGTAGCCAGCGGCAACAGCAGACTGGAATTATATACTGCGATAAATACTGGTAGCCAGTGGAAACAGCAGACTGGATTTATATACTGTGATAGATAATACTGGTAGCCAGCGGCAACAGCAGACTGGAATTATATACTGCGATAAATACTGGTAGCCAGTGGCAACGGCAGACTAGAATTATATACTGCAATAAATAAAATACTGGTAGCCACTGCCAGTGGCAACAGCAAACTGGAATTATATACTGTGATAGGTACTGGTAGCCAGGGGCAACAGCACACTGGAATTATATACTGCAATACTGTAGGTACTGGTAGGCACTAGCCAGTGGCAACAGCAGAGAGCAGACTGCAGCAGACACTAGGCAGTGCAGGGCAGGCAGTGGCACTAGCAGCACAAGTGGACTATCACACTGTGACTGACTATACAGGAAATGAGGTAGCCTAGAAGAGGGCTGAAGAAGAACCAACAGGGTTTTTGGGGCACACTTGAAAAGATAAACAATTAGATGTATGTGTAAATGGAGATAACAATAAAACTTAACTTTTAATTGAAAGCTTAATTAATAAAAAGGTTCAAATAACAATATCTACACACCGATTATGTGATTATTAGGGGGTACCAGACGCGATGGACTCCCGCCACTATTAGTGGCAATATCAGACAGTAATAATTGATACAAGAGCGAAAATGTTTAGATAAGATTGTTTGCCTAGACCCGATTTTTATAAATAATATACGGTATCGGCAATCGGACAAGACACAGGTCACTGTGCACCACCATTAAATTATCCACCCCAGTGTCGGCAGAGATGGGTATGGACAGTTGGGGCAAGAGAGGAAAAGAGAAGGGAGGGTTTTAAGATAATTGTGGCTGCACCTCAACAGAGTTAACAGGCGTACTGCCCCAGTGGATGAATACAGCACTGGATATTCCCTATAGGTCCCCCATGTAGGTACTTATCCAGCCTATCACTGCTTAGCTTCTGTGTTCGGATGGATTACAGGCGGTCCAGTGAAGTATGGCTGTATGGCCCTTGCTGGTTACTTCCGGTGTCAATTCGAAGGGTGAGCCAAGGTGAGCTTCTGCTGTCCAAACCGTTCAGATCAGAGCAGGCCTGTTACTCAAATAGCATTGCAGGAGTGCTTGTGCTGGCTGGGTGGATGAGAGAGCCACGAAAAGATGGATAGCTTAGTGGTAGAAGGTGCTAACAAACGGGACCCTCATCTCTGCTGTCAAATATCATGCTAGCATCGAATAATTTGATGAGAGTCAGAGGATCATGCGATAGCTCCTCTAAACTGAAAGGGGAAAGATGAGGAATAGGTGCCCTTAGTGCTTGAAGACAATAGGTTTTATACACAAGCGGAGGTTAATTATGGAGAAAAATTTTTTGTAAATGTACCCACGGTCCCTAGATAGAAGGGAAATCGGTCCCTAGTGTCAGTGTATATGTTACAAAAGACACCAGAAGCACACCGGGGAATCCGGTTATTGATTGGGAGGATTAGGGCTGAGAATAATGGTTAATTCAGTCCTTACAATTCTGTAAAGTAATAGGTATACACATAACTTAATAGAAAGTGTGAGGTCTCCCAACAGACCATACAGATGTAATCAGACACTGATTAAATAGGTATTATGGGTGTCAAATGTCCAAATACTGAACATGAGTGGAGGGTTAGTGAGAATCACAAATGGGTATTGGCAAAATATTTAGCTGTCACCAAATATGCAGGGTTAATTACATGCACATATGTAATTTATAAATGTAACAATAGCAGTTCAGAGGCTAATATTCTGCTGAATAACCTATAGACACATATAGTGCACAAACAGGATAGTGATACAGATGGTGCTAGTCAAGATCACAAATAGGTATAGCACTTAGAGAAACTATATATATATGCTGTCACAAGGTATGCAGGGTTAACAGCACGCACATATGTACTGGAAAAATGCCACTGTAGCGGTTCAGAAGTGAATATTATGCTAGATAAACTAATAGACACATATAAAGTACAAGCATGATAATTATGAAGGTAGTGCTAGTTGAATCCACACTGACAATTGCAGTCTAACTAAAAAGGGGGGGTCCCACGTTTCACAATTTACCGATTTTACAATAGATATAGAGATAATAATGTAATTAGTAAATGCTGGTGAGACCAGGGTATGAGGGGGTTTACCCCCGTTACCTGCGCCGGCTACGGCCGGTGGGGAGGACAATGTTCACAAATGGGAAGTAAGTCCAAGGCAGGAGCGTGGATGGCTGCAGTGAGTGCAAGCCGTATGGTGCGCACTGAGGCGCCGTGCATATGATGACAGAGGGATAGCTGGAAGACAACTCCGTCTCAGTATGGAGTTGTTAGCCGGCACTGGTGGGGGCGGTGGGCGTGGCCACGTGCGTCCTAACACGTGTTTCGCGTAAGCTTGGTCACAGGGCAGTGGCACTAGCAGCACAAGTGGACTATCACACTGTGACTGACTATACAGGAGCAGACTCAGCAGAGGCAGGCCCCAGCACAAAGGAGAGACAAAACACAGCACCAGTCATCCTTGCAATGGTGATGTCTTGATCACTGAGCAGAGACACAGTACACAGCAGCACGGGCCCCAGCAGAGACCACACAGCAGCAGCAGCACACCCTTTCCTACCCTTCTCCGATATTGGATGCGGAATTTAAGGGTTCCGTGATCTCGCGAGAATCCGACGCCGGGCGATGACGTTTTGCCCGTGCGCCCGGATTCGAGTAAGGCGGGAAGCGCCGAGCGCTGCTCGTATCCGGGCCCGGATTGATGACGTCCATGCGGGCTCGGATCTGTGGAATCCGAGCCCGCACATCTCTACTACATATACAACATTCATGAACATAACTTGAAAGCTTTTTGTTATATAGGGCCAGGGCTATTTTTCAGCAGGCTCCAGCAGGAACTGAGGCCCTAATTCTAGTTCACTCTTTCGGACAAAATATTTCTTAGATGGACAAAACCATGTGCACTGCAGGTGAGGCAGGTGTTAAACCCCACCCAAATCTAATTATCTCTGCACAAGTAACACCTGCCTCACCTGCAGTGCACATGGTTTTGTCCATCTAAGAAATATTTTGTCAGAAAGAGTGAACTAGAATAAGGGCCTCAGTTCCTGCTGGAGCCTGCTGAAAAATAGCCCTGTATAGGGCCAAATGTATTAAGACTTAAGTGATAAAGTGGAAAGTGATAAAGAGTGATAAAGGAAAAGCCAATTAGCTCCTAACTGTAATTTTCAACCCCAATCTGTAACATTGTAGTTAGGGGCTAATTGGATGGTCCTTTATCACTTTTTTTTACCCTCCTCTTTATCACTTCTTAAGGCTTAATACATTTATCCCTCAGTCGCATTGGGACAGATGTATGAAGCCTGGTGAAATGATAAAGAGGAAGGTAATAATTCAACAGCCAGTCAGCTCCTAACTGTGATTTTTCAAACTCAGCCTGTAACTTGTTAGGAGCTGATTGGTGCGTTATAACCTTCTGGTTCATCACCACTTTACCACTTCACCAGGCTTATTACATCTGCTTTACTGTCCTTTATTACATTTCAAGATGCTATGATACCTGGGATTCAAACCCATCACCTGTGGCATTGCAGTCAGACACTATTTATCAGCTATCTGCCAGAGCATCAAAGGTAAGATAATTCAATTTAAATCTCACCTTGTACTTCATTTAAAAAAAAAAGTAGCTTCATATAGGACCTTATTCAGCTTGGGTTGTAGCTTTCGAATTTTTGCAAAAATACAACCCATGTCGGCAGACTGCTGGGGCTGCCCAGCACAAGGCAAGGCCGCCCCACATGTTGGGTCCCACCCAGTGATGAGCCTGCACAATTTTGCGGGCACATCACCGGCTGTCCCTGGCAATTGGTAATGTATTTGATATGTCACAAACTTTCAGTTTGTGAGCTGAATTGAGATATTGTGTAATGTAATGTAATACCCCTTTCACACTGCAGCTCTTAACTGGTATATAGCCTTTTAAAACGGTTAGAGCTGCTGTATGAAAGCACCAGTCTGCATTTACCGGTTAAAAATAACCGGTATTTGCAAACGGATAAAAAGCAGAGTCCTACACGATTCAGAGCCGTTTTTTATGCAGTGTGAACATCTCTGAACCGGTATATAGGACTCAGGCAGTAGCTATGGGAGCGCAGTGCATATGTAATGAGCCACTAATTACATATGTACATATGTAATGAGCGGCTCATTCATATGCACTGCGCTTATTACATATATGTATATGTAATGAGCGGCTCATTACATATGCACTATGCAGTGACGTGCGGTGAGGTTCATGGTTGGTGAGGCACTCGCTTGGTGGAGCCACCGCCAAAAGACTCTGTGTGGAGCGGTGGGTCCGGGTTGTTCTGCGCTGACAGGCAGGTGCGGTAGCATCCCTCTGCGTAAGCAGCAGAGAACCGGAAGAATAGACCCCATCATCGCTGACTCCACCAAGCCACACTGGGGTCTGCCCACATACCTTTTTCACTTAAAAAAAAACATACAGCCAAATGTACTAGCCTCTGGCAGTACGGGGGTGTGGTATAAATCCCCGACGGTCGGGATTCCAACAGTCATTAGTCAGACATCGGAATCCCGACTGCACAGCGGGGGGAGCGCAACGAAACCCCTTGCGGGCTCGCTGTTCTCGCCACCCATTTTATTCTCCCACTATGGGGTTCGTGGACCCCCATGAGGGAGCAGTCGGGATTCCGACGTCGGAGTAATGACTGTCGGAATCCCGACTGTCGGGGAGCCATCCGGCACCCGCAGTAAGGGATGCCGGCCGAACTCTGAGGTTTTTTTTAAAAGGGCAATCATTTACAATGCATGGTTTTGCCTTGTAAATGTCTGCCTCTTTAAAAGAACCTATGCATACAGCCAGCACCCAGCACAGCCACTGAATGCAGAGGCTAGTACATTGGGCCAATATACTCCTTTTATTTAAAACCACACTTATTTTACACAAACACACAGTAAACACCTTTGTCACTTTACACAAATACACAGTTATACACTTCTGTCCCTTAACACAAATACACACAAGTCTGTCCCTTAACACAAACACACACAAACACCTGTGCCACCTAAAAAATCACAGCCCCCACCCTCCACAAGTGCCAAACACACATTTTAGAAAGTCACTGCTTACCCATGCAGAATGACAGACTGGCAGGAGCGTTCCAGGGACAGTCACCCGGGGACAGAAGTGCCGGCGGGAGGCGGAAGAGAAACCCCGGACACTGGGGAGCACAGCATGATAGCAGCGGGAGCTGGCAGCCGAGCCCGGCATAGCCGCCCACCCGTATTGCAAGTGAGCGGGCGAGCCAGGCAGAGGAGCCCGGCAGCCCAGCGCAGCATAGCCACCCGGGGACAGAAGTGCCGGCGGGAGGCGGAAGAGAAACCCCGGACACTGGGGAGCACAGCATGAAAGCAGCGGAGCTGGCAGCCGAGCCCGGCATAGCCGCCCGCCCGCCCGTATTGCAAGTGAGCGGGCGAGCCAGGCAGAGGAGCCCAGCAGCCCAGCGCGGCATAGCCGGTGACTCGCGCCCGCATTACAAGTGGCTCATACAGAGGAGCCCGTCAGCCCAGCCTGGCATAGCCGCCCGCCCGCATTACAAGTGAGCGGACGAGCCAGGCAGAGGAGCCCTGGCTCGTCCACCTAAGAACAGCACTATGCTATAGGCGGCACCTATGGAAGTTCCTTAGTGGCAGTCAGGGACGTGTTTTCTGCCTATATGAAAGCACGCCCCTGTCACTGAGACAGCGCCACTGTGCCCAATCACATCTGTCTCAGTGACAGGGGCGTGCTGTCATATAGGCAGAAAAGCACGTTCCTGCCACCGAGGCACCGCTATAGGTGCCGCCTATACAACTTTTTTAAATGAGCTTTTACAGCCCTGTTCTAAGCCCTGCCCATTGCCAGCCCCTGACAGCCTAACTGACAGTCCATAACTGTAATATGGACAGCGGGAGGCACCGCTCTTGGTGCCTCCTAAACTAATAAAAAAAAAAACAAATAGAGTAAAAATTATGATAATAATACAAAGCATATACTTATGACACATAATATGTGTCATAAGTATTTTCTTTGTATTTTATTATTATTTTAATCATTAATGACAGGGGAGGCACTGCCTCCCCTGACTGCACGTCCCTGGCACTATGCTGTCTTATAGCTACTGTCTGTCCTGCTTTCACACTGCAAACCTACTTGAGACCCGGTATTTATGTGCAGTGTGAAAGGGGTTTAAAATGGTAATATACCGTTTTAAATACCGTTTCAAAATACCGGGTCAAACATTTAGGCAATGTGAAAGCAGCATAATAGTAAGATGATGTAACATAAACGGACCCCAGTTTATGAATATATCTCCTTAGTGCAGCTCAGTGGTAAAATAAAACATATGCTTGGCAACATAGCTGGAAAAAACACTGAAGGAACACAAACCCAATGTTGGCAGTTAGAATTCATTCCACTCATTCTACGTCTTCCTCCGACTTTTCTTAGTAAACAATTTTTTTTGTGAGTTTTTTAAGGGCTGGGTGTCAGACAGCTATGCTCTAATCATTGCTAATGCTCCCTACTGTATAATGTCACTTTCTATAGATGCACTTACAGAGTACAGAGAGTAAACATATAAACATACAGTAGATAATATATACAGTATAAACATTTGAATAAACAAAGTGACCACCCAAAAGAGGAGGAGGAGTTAAGACCAGAAGGAGGATATGCCAGGAGGAGATTCACTTGTAAATTGCCCCCTAAAAGAACAGTCTAGACCCGCCCCTGTGCTGTTTACATATTATGCCACACACCATAATGCACATTACACATTATGCCGAACACCCGTAATGCCCATTACACATATTGCCACAGGCCATAATGCCCATTACCCATTATGCCACACATCGTACTGCCATCCCTGAGTTTATTGATTCCTCGAATATCCGATATAATAGTAGTGCTATGACAGAACTCAATTATTTTAGTATCCTAGGGTGTATTTCGTCTGGGCGAGGAGATTTGTTACTATTTAGGTTCTGTAATCTATTTTTGACTACCGGTATTTGCTCACTCAAACATACAGTTTGGGAGCAATCAAGAGCCGAGCATTTAATATGTGGAGATCTTCTGGAGATTCTTCCCTTGTAAATACTGAAGCAAAAGATTCATTGAATAATTCCGCTTTCTCTTTTCCTTCTATTTCCATTATATTTTCTATATAAAGGATAGCATGTCAGAATCCACTTATGTGTTTGAATGTAGGTTAGCTAATAGCTTTTATAGGAAACTGACTCGCTTAAATCCAATGTGCTGCAGGTGCAATTCAATATTGCACTGATGTGGTTAAATGACCATTAATGTGCCCTGCAAAGATTCACAGTCGGGTACAAAAAGTATATGACCCGCATGAAAGACAGCGGCGGGTCCTGGGTTCACCGCAATCTCACTGGTGTCCTTCAGTGTGGACGGCGTCTGATGTGAACTGCCACTTCACATTCAGAGCGCCGCACCACAACCGAACCTGGACACGGAGTTGCGGCTGTTCCCCGCTGATTGACAGGAAGGACCCGGGCGCGTGTTTGGAGATGCCGGAGGTCCTTAGCCTGTCGGATGAGCCGAAAACTGGGGGTGTGGACGTCACACGCCGCGGCTCTGACAGCAGGCCCAGTGGAAACTGACGCTCGCTAGTGCAGCTATATTGGATACATTTACACAACAATTTACATTGGTATGAGGGGAGAGAGATAGTGGGAGTCACAACTGAGGCTGACTGGCTCCCACTATCCCTCTCCCAGGTTCGGTTGTGGTGCGGCGCTCTGAATGTGAAGTGGCAGTTCACATCAGACGCCGTCCACACTGAAGGACACCAGTGAGATTGCAGTGAACCAGGGACCCACCGCTGTCTTTCATGCGGGTCATATACTTTTTGTACCCGACTGTGAATCTTTGCAGGGCACATTAATGGTCATTTAACCACATCAGTGCAATATTGAATTGCACCTGCAGCACATTGGATTTAAGCGAGTCAGTTTCCTATTAAAGCTATTAGCTAACCTACATTCAAACACATAAGTGGATTCTGACTTGCTATCCGTTATATAGAAAATAGTAGGGAGATTTAGGTGGGCTCACACTGAGTTAGGGATATTATCCTTTTTAACTCACATTTGTGTTTCATGTGTGTCAATTTGTCTATTGTGTGTCCATACTTTCGCTACCTTTTAGATGTCAATTTATGTCCAGTGATAGCACACCCTCTTGTGTTCTACATAGCATTACCTGAAGGATATTATCTATGAGGGTTATTCCTGTTTAAAAAATTCACATACTTTTCCTGTGCGACTGTTCTCACCCCATCCCCCCATTGTACTCACTGAATATGTCTAAACCTACGACTGCATCATTGCATGCAGCTGTAAAGGCTCTGGCAGCTTCCTTCACTGAACATTCCAAACAACCACAGGGTAATCACATGACCAATAGTGCCACAAATGTGTAAACAATGGTGCGTCTTTGTACACATGCAGTGGATCAGAGACACTGGTCCTTATTCTGGTTCACTCGCAAAGGCAAATTCCTTCTCAAATGGACAAAACCATGTGCACTGCACAGGGGTGGGGGGGCTGATGTAACTTGTGCAGAGAGAATTAGATTTGGGTGGGGTTTTCTTCAAAGCGAGATCTATATTGCAGTGTAAAAATAATGCAGCCAGTATTTTCCCTGCACAGAAACTAAATAGCTCACCCAAATGTAACTCTCTCTGCACATTTTACATCTGCCCCACCTGCAGTGCACATGGTTTTGACCATTTGAGAAGGAATTTGCCTTTATGATTGAACCAGAATAAGGACCACTGTCTGTACAAATCCCTGTGGCTGCAGCATTAGAATAATTTCACAGACCCGCTGGGGTTTATTTACTAAGATGGGAGTTGTATTTCAGATGGGATGTTGCTATGGGCAACCAATCAGATTCTGTCTATTATCTTCTAGAAGGCGCTAAATAAGATTCTGCTAAGTAAGTAGATACTGATGCAAATGAATGAAATATTCTCAGTAAAGCACTGTATAATATGTGTGCGTTACATAAATAATTGTCAATAAATAACTCATAATATGAACTGGACACACTACAGGGTGACATCATATAAAATGGGGGCAATGAACGGCATCATATGAACTGGGAGCACTGTATGACGTACAGCCGGGCAAAGATTCTGCACGGTCTTACCACGTCCGAACGGACGGGAAGCTGGCCGTACGCACCGATTTGGTGTATTTCCGAAAACCTCACTACTCTATTCGGAACTCATGCTTCTGCAACATGACACACTTATGCAATTAGCCAACCTCATCACAAATTGTTTATTTTTAAATTAATTGATACTTAAACACATTACTAGCACTTTAGATTAACCCTTACATCAAGTTAAGTGGTATTACTTCATTGTTACCCCTTTACCTGTCTTAGTGGTTCCAATTGAACCTGTGTAAAGAGTGTAATTAATCACTAATGAGTAGAGGAGTGGATTGTATTGTGGTCAGCTGAGAGTGCTTCAGGTGCGGGCGTACTAATTGGGCGAACCGAATGCCTAGCGCATGAACAAGTGCTCTCCACAAACTGAAACTTGCTTATGGACACCGCATATTTCATGCATGTTGGTTCGCTTGCAGTCAGTGTCCTGTCCGAATGCACGCCTACCACAGTTCGTGCACTTTTGCCCACTTTGAAACCGCGCCCTTGTGTACACCCACATGACTCCCATATTACGCCCATATTTCCCGAGCCAATTCGGTGCACATTTCGGTCTTGGCGAGAACGAGTGCGGAGACACTACGTTGCACATGCGCATGGCGTTGCCTACGCATGCGCAGACGGCTACAATGCGCCCTCTGAAAGATTTCGGAACGGACCACACCAAGCAGAATAAGGCCCTTTGTGAAGAAGAAATAGGAGACACTGACTATGTTGAGAAGAAACTTGAGGCGGCTATTTTCCCAACTTCACCTCCCTTCATATCAAAAGCTGCTCTGCCACTGGCCACATACTGTAGCTACAGATAATACACACGTGAGATTTGCTGAGTATTCTGAGCGATGTAACACTCAGTAAGATCGTGCAGCACACAGCGATGTGTCAGAGTTGTGTGCTGAGCAATCTGTCAGGGCCAGTGTTCCATACCCCCCAACATGACTCTCTCCAGAAGGGACACGATGCTCTGTCTCTGGACTTCCCTTTTAATGTGTGATTGCCATCACCTGTTTTATACAGGTTCATGAGTAAAAAAGGTATTTCCCCCCAGGTCATAGCAATCATACTGTATGGTCTAGGAGGGAAGTCCAGAAACAGAGCATTGTGTCCCTCCTGGAGAGGGTCATGTTGGGAGGTATGGTGGTCTCCTGTGAGAACACATGGAGCGATGTAGGGGCATTTTCTAAGCGATCCAGTGAGATCACTTAGAAAATGCCCCTAAATCGCTACGTGTGTAGACCCCATACGTTGTCATAGATAAAGTGCTTCTGGAATCACTGTTTAGTAAACATTGGGTTGATGTACATTTTGTATACATCATATATCTGCTTTGCATCATCTACTTTAGTGTTTAAACAAGGGTTGCCTACCTGATCCTCTCCTTCAGGGAGAAAATGCTCTGTTCCTGGACTTCCCTGGTAATGTAGGATTACCATCACCTGTGGGGAGCTAGGTAATTGATAAGAAAGGTGTTTCACCACAGGTGATGGCAATCATACATTACCAGGGAAGCCCAGGAACAGAGCATTTTCTCCCTGAAGGAGAGGGTCAGGTAGGCAACCCTGGTTTAAAGATAGATGATATAGTGCCACAAGTAACCAGGTACGTGGTTTATGGCCCACCTACATAAATAGGCTGGAAATTAATATTTGAGAGTAGGTATGTTTCCTGCAGGGAACCTACATTGAAACTAGGGATGAGCAAGTTCGGGTTAGGGGAATCCGGACACCGCAGTACTCCCCTAATCCAAACTGCTTCTGAGCCTGTTCAGGAATTCATGCCCAGGCTCGGAGCATGGGTCCTGGGACCTCGCAAGTTCTCGCTGTTGGATCTCACGAGATCCGGACCCTTGAAAGGAGCGGCCAGACCCCATCTTCACTCCAGACATGGAAAGTGAAGAGGCAGCGCATCCTGGCTGCCTGCCTGCCTGCCTGACTGCCTGCCCGCCAGCCGTCCAGCCAGTGATAGTGCTGTCCAATTCAGTGATAGTGCTGTATATAGTCCAGTCCAGTAAAAGTGCTGTAAAGTCTAGTCCAGTGATATTGGTCTATAGTCCAGTCCAGTGATAGTGCTGTCTAGACCAGTCCAGTGATAGTGCTGTCTAGACCAGTCCAGTGAAGTCATACTACTGCATAAGTCCAGTCCAGTAGTACTGCCGTTAAAGTCCATTGGTACTGCTACATATGTCCTATCCAGTGATATTGCTGCATAAGTCCTATCCAGTGATATTGCTGCATAAGTTCTGTCCAGTGATCTTGCTGCATACGTCCTGTCCAGTGATATTGCTTCATAAATCCTGTGCAGATGATATTTCTGCATAAGTCCTGTCCAGTGGCACTCATGTAATGAGTGAGCTGTTCCTCCAGGCTTTGAAGTTCTCTGGCAGGCAGAGGCTCTCCTCTATACATGCTGAGTGCTCTTGTCAGGGGCAGGAGGTGGAGCCAGCCAGGGCCAGGCTGATGAGAGGAAGCCAGGGACAGCGGTGGCCATACATACAGTATCACTAGCATTTTACACATCTTCTGGCAACCAGCAGCATCTCTGTTGTCAGCCTGGAGAGGGTATACCTCAGCTGCCTGGGGAGGAGGGGAAAAGAGCACGCTGCTTCTGCTGCCTGGTCAGCACTTTATAAACTATAAATCGGTCCAAAAGGTTGAAATAGTGCAAAGTCATTATAGTGTACGGGGGCCTTAAGTTGCAGAAAATCATTGAGGCTCACATAAACATAATTCACAAAGTGCAAAGCAAGCATGTGGCAATGCAGCAGGTTAATGCTAATGTACTATTATTGTTCTGCAATTTATAAAATGTTTCTTTACTGAAGAGTTCCAAAGAAACACAATTAATGAGTGCCAGTTTCCTACCTCAGAACTCAGCATGTGACAATGGCCCTTATTCTGGTTCACTCGCAAAGGCAAATTCCTTCTCAAATGGACAAAACCATGTGCACTGCAGGTGGGGCAGAAGTAACATGTGCAGAGAGAGTTACGTTTGGGTGAGTTATTTTGTTTATGTGCAGGGAAAATACTGACTGCTTTATTTCTACACTGTGATATAGATCTCACTTTGAAGTAAAACCCCACCCAAATCTAACTCTCTCTGCACAAGTTACATCTACCCCACCTGCAGTGCACATGGTTTTGTCCATTTGAGTAGGAATTTGCCTTTGCAAGTGAACCAGAATAAGGGCCAATGTATGCTATTCATACTCTTTATTTGGTACTCTTTACCTAGAACGGCGCCCGTCGCGGGCATCGCGGGTACATTTATGCCTGCCCGCGACGCGACCGACGCGATGCCCGCGATTTTCCCATTGAAAACCATGTTAAACCTGAAAAATCGCGTCGGTCGCATCGCGGCCGGCCATAAACGTACCCGCGATGCCCGCGACGCGATGCTCCCGATTTCCCATAGGAAGCAATGTTAAAAGCCGCGATGGACCCGATTTTAGTGTTAAATGCCTCAATCCACCCGATTTGGCCATAGGAATCAATGTTAAATGGGCTACAGAGCCCATTAACCCTTAAATGTCCCCCCAAATTTTTAACGCCACCCCACGATCAACGCCAACCCGAAGCGTGGCGAGCGCAGCGAGCCCGCGAGGGGCGGCGGTACGCGTCCTCCGACCTTTTCATGCCCTACTATCCACGTCGGCGTGGTGTGAGAATAGAATAGTGTGGCGAGCGCAGCGAGCCACCGAGCCCGAAGCGTGGCGAGCGCAGCGAGCCCCGCGAGGGGACGCGGATACCTTCACAGGTAAGCGCGTCCCCTCGCGGGCTTCACAGGTGTCCGTGGCCACGCGGACACCTGTGAAGCCCGCGAGGGGACGCGCTTACCTGTGAAGGTATCCGCGTCCCCTCGCGGGGCTCGCTGCGCTCGCCACGCTTCGGGCTCGGTGGCTCGCTGCGCTCGCCACACTATTCTATTCTCAACTCCACGCCGACGTGGATAGTAGGGGAATGAAAAGGTCGTAGGACGCGTACCGCCGCCCCTCGCGGGCTCGCTGCGCTCGCCACGCTTCGGGTTGGCGTGGATCGTGGGGTGGCGTACAAAAATTGGGGGGACATTTAAGGGTTAATTGGGGCTATTTGGGCTCTGTAGCCCATTTAACATTGATTCCTATGGGAAAATCGCGGGCATTGAGGCATTTAACGCTAAAATCGCGGTCAATCAGGCTTTTTAACATTGTTCTCTATGGGAAAATCGCGGTAATCGCGGGTAGCCGATTTTGATGTACCCGCGATTTACCCGCGATTTACCCGCGATGCCCGCGATTACCGCGATTTTACCCGCGATGCTCGCGATTTCAATCGTGGGCGCCGTTCTAGGTAAAGAGTACCCTTTATTTAACTACTACTTCATTTTATGAAAGAAACCAAGAGGTTCTAGCCAAATTAGTGAGTAATCATTGATATCCAGCAAATCTATTACTTAATGTCCATAGAGCATTGGAATTCGTCCATGGGATAGTCCAAAGAAGTTTATTGCTAGCTTTTACAGGCATCAGAACAAACTTAAGACACCTATGATTTGTAATTATTTTGGAATAACTATTTTTTATGATGTACAATTGCATTTACCACTGAAATGATAAGAGTGAGAGCAGTGTACAGTACGTAACCTTTTATTACCTGCCTTATGTGCCCTGTACAGTATGTGCCAAAACAAACTTTGTCCTTTGTCCAAACATGTTATCAAACCTTCACCTTCCCTTTTCAGTCAACAAAAAGAAGGAAAGGAAGGGTAGTTGTACGGATGCACACCAAGGATAATATAAAGAGCTGTTTTTTATGTATACATTTTGAAATTAATTTCTTCAAAAAATGGGGTATCCTCTATAATCTTTCATAGTTACAGGATATAGGATATCCCACCAATAAATTGCAAAATTGGAGAGGTTAAAATTTCTTATAACTTACAACATATAGACATACAATGAGTGAATAAAGAATGAAAGATATTAAGTGATATAGACTTTAAAATGTAGGCCGTCGGGGGTGGGTGCGATAGTATTTATTTCACACTGGGATTGTGTCGTCAGACTATATTGGAGATTCTATTCCTATAGACGTGTGTTTTATAATATTCTGTAATTATGCCTATATTGGCTTGTTAAACACGTCTAGGATAGGATATAGGGTATATGTGTCGGATATGAAAACTCTTATAGGGACCCCAAAGTGGTGCTTAGGTATCCAATGGGGGGCATTGATGTTGGTATTAACTTGGATGCCCTTTACACAACATACACTTTTTGTATAGACAGTGGACTATATTGGTTTATGTACACCATTTGAATTTTTAACATAATAGACCTATATTGGCTTATTAAGTGCTGTTGGTTATACACAGTATGCCTATAGGCTGATTAAATGTAAAATGTTTTTACACGTATTGCCACTGTTGGCTTATTGTGAGCCTGTTTTATTTTAATTAACTGTCTTCCTGACAGATTTGTTACATATTCTGGGTTCACATATATTATGCCTGTATCGGCTAGTACAAGTGTAGTTGTAAAAGAATATTTCACCTGTATGGGCTGCTCAAAGTTTGAGATTTATATTATACTGCTTTCACATTGCAGAAATGGGTAATGACACGGTATTCTTAAATGGGACTTTAAAACGGGTCTGAGCCTTGAGACCTTTCACATTGCAGGTGAAAACCGTTTTAAAAATAATTTAATACCATTCAAACATTCAACCCGTTTAACCCCCAAGGGACACGTTTCAAGCCATTGAAATAGAGCTGTTCAAACTGCCAAAAAACTGGCTTTAAAACGTGTAGGACTCTGCTTTTTAACCGTGTTGAAATACCGGTTAACTTTAACCGGTAAATCAACTCTGGCACTTTCACATTGCAGCCTTAAACGTTTTAAAATGGAAAAAAAATGGCAATATACCGTTTTAAAAGTGTGATGTGAAAGGGGTATTAAATGTATTTCCAGCCTTTAGGTGTTTATTCATTTGTGTCTCCCCATTTCATTTAATTCAAGTGTATATTCCTTGGATACAGTATCTAAATTGTTACTTGGCAGAATGCCCAGGGAGATAATTGCAACAATGTTGCAGAGTGAGATTTAATCCTCTGCTGTGTGCAAATTGTATCTTTGCACTGTAGTTTCGCTGACACCTGGTGGTGTAATATATTCAGAAATGATACTGGGGAGAATTACCCCTGAGTACACAGTGCTAATTTATATAATATAGAAACATTTCTCTGTTGGCACACTTCAGTCAACACAAGAACTAAGTAGAAGAGTTAAGGGGTGTACACATGAGACTCAGTCTCGGTGATTTGGCCCCATGTGTCAGAGAGACGGCTAACTACAAACTGCCAGCCCCGGGAGCAGCGGTCAAACACGCAGCCGACATCCGACCTAGGGCGCCAGCCACTGGAGGGCGGCACTTCGCCCCTCGCTTCTCGCATGGAGGCTGCAGGGGTGTCCATGCCGGGTACCTGCGGCACTGTGTGATCTGGCAGCATGGTCCCTGCAGTATTGCGCGCTATCCGGCAGCCAGGCGGCTTAGCGGGAAGTGCTGCTGGGTTTGAAAACATTCCGCATGCTGATTGGCTGAGATTCAGCCAATCAGCGTGCGGCGAGTTTTCAAACCCATCAGCGCTTCCCGCACCGCCGCCTGGCTGCTGGATTGCGCGCATCACTGCAGGGACCCCACCGCCAGATCACACAGTGCCGCAGGTACCCCCCGTAGGCACCGGGGCACCCCACCCCCCTCGCCTGGGGGGCTCCGGTGCCTTGCACCGGCCCTGTAGCCATTGTAAATTAGAGTGTACATGGTCAAACGCAAGCTATCTCAGCACAAACTACTGCATTGGTTGCCATACAGACACACTAAAATAACCAAGAGCTAAATTTATTAGGTGCAGCTACATCCACAATTAGCAGTGTGTCAAGTACACCACTGAGTGGCTCACCTACTTTTGTAGGAGTGTGCAAACCAGTGGTGGCCTGGGGTCAGGGGCAAAGCGGTGCTGTGCGTGTACACAGGTTCCAAAAAAAATGATTGTGAAAGTTGCAAATGTTTGTTTTTGTTATACTATAGTTTTGCAATGCATAATGTGTTCTTGTCAATTTATCGAGCAGTAATTGCCCAAACCAAGCCTTGCTAACATTAGTAAAGACGTTCCTTTACAGCATGCATGTCCAAAGTCCAACCCGGGGGGCCAATTGTGGCCCGTGATGTCACTTTGGGCCTTATTCTGATCGGTGCGGCCGGATCCGAATATGCGGCCAGGACCGTGCGTCCGAAACCCCGCCTTCCATACGGATTGCCAACTCCGTCCGTACGCGGTAAGAAGCTGGCTGAACGGACCGCACGTGTATTTTTCATGGAATACGCCTCCTCCATCTCAGGGAACCTCCCCCATCATTCGATGGTCGCAGACCATCGAATGCAGGACCAAGTGATCCACCAGCTCCCGCAACCTCAGACCACACGGACATTTTTCCGTGCAAAAGCAGGGATCTGGGCGGGCAGCTGACATCCGGCGATGTCATATGTCCGCCCCCTACACATGCGTCACGACTGCATTACCATACGTACGCCCAGCGTTTGCATGGGAGCGCCCATGAAACGTGGGGCGTATGCATATGGTAATGAGCCCAAATAGCCCTTCACGCCCCTCTCCACCCCCTGTTCGGAGTTTTCACATTTCATGCGGAATTTGCCTGTACGCCCCGCTCGCACATGCGCAGAGACGCCTCTGCACATGCGCAGACACAAAACATCGGCGGCGCGAACGCACGCGGATATTACAGCACCAACCAGAATAAGGGCCTTTAAGTGGCCCGCAGCCAGAGGAGGGTGACGGCGAGAGCAGGGAGCACAGGCATCTGTCTCCTCTCCTTGTGGTGCCTACTTGGCCTCTCCATCCTGTGGCTTATAGAAGGGGCCATACAGAGAAGGAGGGTCAGGCAGGGGGAATATACTGTGAAGGAGCAGGCTGGGGGAAATACACTGAATGGGGGCAGAGTGGGGGACATACAGAGAAGCAGGGAGCAGGCTGGCGGAAATACACTGAATGGGGCAGAGTGAGGGACATGCAGAGTAGGGGGAGCAGGCTGGGGTAAATACACTGAATGGAGGCAGAGTGGGGGACATGCAGAGAAGGGGGAGCAGGCTGGGGGAAATAGATTGAATGGGGGACATGCAGGGAGCAGGCTGGGGGAAATACACTGGATGGGGTAGAGTGGGGGACATGCAGAGAAGGAGGGTCAGGCAGGGGGAATATACTGTGAAGGAGCAGGCTGGGGGAAATACACTGAATGGGGGCAGAGTGGGGGACATACAGAGAAGCAGGGAGCAGGCTGGCGGAAATACACTGAATGGGGCAGAGTGAGGGACATGCAGAGTAGGGGGAGCAGGCTGGGGTAAATACACTGAATGGAGGCAGAGTGGGGGACATGCAGAGAAGGGGGAGCAGGCTGGGGGAAATAGATTGAATGGGGGACATGCAGGGAGCAGGCTGGGGGAAATACACTGGATGGGGTAGAGTGGGGGACATGCAGAGAAGGGGGGGAGCAGGCTGGGGGAAATACACTGAATGGGGACAGAGTGTGGGACATGCAGGGAGCAGGCTGGGGGAAATACACTGAAAGGGGGCAGAGTGGGGGACATGCAGAGAAGGGGGAGCAGGCTGGGGGAAATAGATTGAATGGAGGCAGAGTGGGAGACATACAGAGAAGGGGGGAGCAGACCTGAACTATTTACTGCATTCAAGATCTCAGTTTTACCCTTCACACTAGAGCAGGGAAGACAAGTTATTTGTTTAGTCTTCTGATGTGATTCATGGTTCAGCCTGAATTGTCGGCCCCCACGCATTTTCACCTCACCAAACTGGCCCTCTTTGGACACCCCTGCTTTACAGTAACATGTGTCTGTGCTTTTTTTCCATTGTAATGATTTGTGTAATTAAACTAAAATGGTGTAATCCACTATGGTACTGTGCAGTTATGGTGTTAAAATGTATTGGTGTTTTAGGTCATTTTTTAAATTGGCAAACACTATTGTAAAAATGTACTTACCAGCACGTCATCACCAAGGGATACCTCAAGTTAAGCAGGTTCTTGCATTGGGCTCTGACTACTCACCTAAATATTGGTGATAATGTATGGCAAATGGTTTATGGTATGCAAACACACTTACACCAAAGGTACATGGTAGGATAGCTTAGAAATGCAATTACCTGAGAAATACCGTGTTATGATCTCCCTACGCATCAGATCCCACTCCGCGTACTCCTAACTACTATGGGTTGGGTAGTTTCAGCTTCCTGCACGACTGCTGCATTGCCATCCTCCACATAACGTGGTTGGGAAAGGGCAATGTTATGTAACATGCAGCAAGCCTGGACAATCATCACTACTTTTGCTGGGTGGTAAAGCAGTATACCTGAACACCTGAAACAACTTTTCAGCACCCCGAAGGTGCGTTCCACGACATTGCGGGTGGCAACGTGTGCTTTGTTATGTGCAGGGCCTTGCGGGGAACGCAGAGGTGTCATGAGCCACGGGAGACACCCATATCCTGCGTCACCTTGAAAGAAAAAAATAAGGTCAGTACAGTATATGGTAACATATGTCCATTTGGTTTAAATGAGCAAGGGGACACCGAAGACGTATAGTAAAAGAGAGGGACTGATTACACCTATATATTGTGCAATAAATGTATAGTATGTAAATGAACACATCATAGCATTATACCTTGTGGCCAATCATTTACATAAATTAAAATGTACTTACCAAGTAGCCAGCCCTCTGGCATGTGGTGGTCCTGGAATTGGTCCCAGAGGGCTGAGTCGCAAAATATAGGCATCATGGCAGTTCCCTGGGTAGTCTGCAACCACACTGAGTATTTTGAGGTTGGCATCACATACCACCTGCACACTAAGAGAGTGCAGCCCAAGCCGATTGACATAGACATGTCCCCTCACGTGCGGTGCCTGAAGCCCAATGTGGCTGCAATCTATAGCTCCCAGCACATTTGGGAATGCTAAGAGCCGATAGAATGCCACCTTGATGTATGTGCGCCAAAACATCTTGAAAGCAAGTAGCTTGTGAGACCCCCAACGACCATGAGATCACAGCCTGAGTGGAGCCTGTGGCCAAGAAGAAGAAGGCACACATTATTTTCTGCAGCCCAAACACTGCATAGTTGGCACCCCCATAAGGGTCCAAATCAGCTCTCACCTGCTCATATATGTTCAAAAGGTTAGTGTGGTTCAGCCGAAACATCCCCACAACCTGTTGATCAGAGAGGGAGTCCAGGTACAGCCTAGCACGGTACCGACGAGAAGCACGGAGTGGTCGGGGCACCTGGATCTGGCGCGCAGCAGCCTCCCTCCTCCTGCGTAGCTCCTCCAAACGAACGATGTCACAAACAGCCAGCTCAACACCACTCTGCACAATCTCCATCTCTCAAACCCTCACAGGTGTCCTTAATGATGTTTGGGTATGTGTAGGGGAGTTTATGAATAAAATTGTGGACACCTGTGTGAAAATTAACCATTTCTGCATTTGTACAAAGTTGCTTTTGGGTTAATTCGCCCATCAGGACCTAGTCTGCATCATTAGCGATTTTTAGACACTTTTGAAATGCGATTTCCGTTAGCCCATTCCATTCAATAAGTGATTTGTATACTTTTCAACCCGAAAACATCTGAATGCGATAAAAATGCGAATTAAAACCGACAAGTGAAAAAGTGCGATTTATCGCACAAAATGTGCGATTTATGTGACTTAGCGCACCCTATTAAGTAAGCGGTTTTGCCAAAATGTGCGAAAACGCCATTTTGTTGCAGAAATATCGCACAAATTCAAATTGCGCATCCTGTTAAATGCCAGCCGCTGTCTTTTACTGTTTAGACAGACTGCTATTTCTTACATATTTGCTTACAGTGTACTAGGAACTGAGGATTCAATTTTTTGTAGCAGATTAAGCATAACGATGCATGGAGTCAGTATCCAGACAACAGGTAGACAACAAAAAGGTCAACACCATTAGGTCGACAAACAAGAAGGTCGACATGCAAAAAGGTTGACGTGTACAAAGGTCAACATGCAAAAAGGTTGACATTCAAATAGTTTGACACAAGCATTAGGTTGACATGGGGAAGGTTGACAGTCAAAAGGTCGACCTAATGGTGTCAACCTTTTTGTTGTCTACCCCTTGTCCCACACCCATGGAGTAGATCACTCGTATCTGGTCTGTCTTTTGCCTGTTTAACCTTGATTGTTTAATACTTCCTCAGTTTTGCTAGTTTTTCCACAACTTGTCATCTTAGTTAGCTTATAGTGTACTAGGTGCTTAGGATCAGTGTTTTGGCATGGCTAAATAGAAATGTCCTTGGCACATTGAACGGGTATATTTGGCACAGATAGAGGATTGGTGTACGTGTACACATCTGTATATGTGGATTAAAACAGGATTATATGGAGGACATTACATGGAGGGGCATGATGCGAGTTATGATAATATTGAGGATTTATGGCGAACATGATGATACAGGAACTTGATGAAGGCATGATACATGGGCGATTGATGTAACAAAGGCTTATATGGGATTTCCATAGTGCCATAATTATACATGGGATTGATGCGTCACATAATATACAAGGACTGATTATGGTATCGGGGAGTGATGCGAGTCATAATCTCTTGTGGGAGATTTCTGGGTAACAATGATATTGGAGACAAATAGGGCTACAATAAATGGAAGATTGATTGCAGAAAAGATGATATTGGGCATTAATGGGACGGTAATTATTTATTAGAATGATGGAGAATCTGATATATGGGGGATTAAAGGACATAATGATACAGTGGACAAATGGTAGAATGATGATACTGTATAGAGGAGGAGTGATATGATCATAACTAAATGGAGGTATGATAAATTGGGGAATTGATGGTGGAAAGGATGATATGGGGGTTTGCATGGGACCATAGTTCTATAAAGGATTTATGGGTTATATAAAACATAAAAAAGAAGATAATGTTATGGATTTATGGAGAATGAGGATATTGCAGATTCCAGGGGGATTTACAGATGTAGCCATGTCCTCCGTTGCTGCAGTCATGCTGTACATGTATCCTGGTCATGCTATAAGAATAGCACACTAAGGCATGAGGATCCACAGAATGTAATTACACTGCTTCACCACTGGATGCTTCTTGAGCATCCGACACAGCCACAGCCAATGACAGTGGAAAGCACAGTTGGCATACCGTAATTGGTACATGCTGTTTAACATGTACAGTATTGCCCATTGGCTGTGGGTGTCTCACAATGCACTATTCTGAAACATAATATGCCGCCCTGTAACCAGGAACAGTGCGTCTACTGTATTGATCTATGCATCATAGGGAGAGTAGATGATTGTTACATCCGCATATAGTTGATGGGGGATGCTACCAGGACTTCAGCTTGGGTATTTATAACCTATCAATAGTTAATGCAATTCTAAGGGATAAAAGGAGAACAAATCTGATCAAACAAATATACCACACAAATAGAACCACAGGCAAGGTTCAAAGCAAATTCTGCAAATACTGTAGAGTAACTGAGAGATTATTAGAACCTTGGGCAAGAGGCTCTAGAGCAGTATATACACAATAGTAACAAACCTAATGATAACAAAATACACAATAATAGTGTTCACAATAGATACAGTACAGGGTGCTTTCAAGGGCAAAATGCTATATGTTGCTACAGCTACAGTAGTGAAATATCACGTCTTATGTGAACACTATAATCATAACATAATAATACTACTGGAACAAGGTAAGGTAACCGACCACTGACAAAAGATGGAAAACAGTAATAAAAATATCATTAAGTGTGAAATAATGGAGATAAATGATAAACAAAACCAAATACTTATCAGGGCTGAGAAAGAAGAATAGTTAGGGTGTGTCAGACTGGGGCAATATGGGCCCACCATGGGAATGCAATTGTAAGGGGGTGTGTGGACAGTTAACATACCTCCCAAATGTCCTGATTTTCACAAGGCAGTCCTGTTTTCTGACCCATACCGCTGTCCCACCTGCAGGACACAGTGGGGAGGGGCAGTTCAGAGCCCCCCTGTTACTGCACACCCTCACTGTGCACAGTGTCTATTCTTGGAAAACAAAGGGACTGGGGGCGTCACTTCAGCTCAGAGAGAGCCGGGCATGCTCCCACAGTGACAGAAAACGTGAGGCGTGGCATGTATTTCCATGAAGCCATGCCCCTTTTACATAGGTCACGTCACCTGATACATAGACCACACACCCTTTTCAGAGTCTTGGGCAGCCATTAGAAACCTTGTAGCTGACCCTCTATCAGAGTAATAATGTATATTTGGAGTGCACTCTCTGTGACATTAGAGGAAGGGGGGGGGGGGGGGGCACCGGTATTTCCCTTTTCTCCTGTGGGCCAGTCTTGCCACTGATAATTTATACTATCTATGAGGAAGACATCCTTGTTGCACTTAATGCAGGTGGTGGAAGTGGGTATTGATTGCAGAGAGTAGTTGAGGGCAGTAGGTTGAAGTTTTGTCTAGGTGGGACGAGAATCTTTACACTGACCCTGCTTATGTCTCTTAATACTTTAATGTCATTTATTATCTCTGAATCAAAAAGGGCAAAAGAAAAAAAAGCAGATGTACAGTACAATATAAGCCATGAAATGATTTGTTACAGTTGTCCAGTGTTAGGAACATGAAGGACCCATCAGGGGTAAGCAGTGGCAGGGCCCATGTTTAGGGGTGTGGCCAGCCACCACATTGGTTTGTCTAACCATTAGAGAGTGTATGGGCTGGGACTATTAATAAATATATATTTTAAATACTGCATGCATGATAATGCCCTGGAGTAATAATAGCAAGGCACTGTAGAAAATACCCCATAGTCCGATGCAGTATAAGGTAACATGTATAGTGCACAATCTGGAACCTTATCCCTAGGCAGTGGGGAAGACCTGGGCTTTCTCCTATAGCCCTGTGGGCCAGGCCAACTCTGCAATTTTCATTTGGTGTATTGTGTTATTTGCTGCACAGCCCTCCCTACAAAACCTATGTCATAAGTTTGGCTTTGAAGTAATTTCAGAACAGCTTCAAAACAGACTGAACTGTGGAAAAACATGAGCTGACGTGAGCTGGTCCTGGCAAGGGTCTGGGCAGTACACACTGTGTTTGCTTTGCCACTTAGCAGGAACATGTGAGCATATTCTGTAATACTGAAACTGCAGAACCAGACAAATGCTTTGGTGCCAATAAAGGACCAAGAAACCTAAATTGTATTAATTTAAATGCTCACAAATTAAAATGGTCAGTCAGACTAAGTATAGTAAAACACACAATAAGATAATGTTTGCATTATCCCACCTTTAGCCTGGAAAGGTGGCATAGGGGAGGGAACGGGCACACTAATGTAGGCTGAGTACAGTAAGGGGGTGTGCGCATAACTGCAAAAAGTCATAGACCAATGAATGAGAAACTGAATGATTACTACAGTATAAGAAATTAGGTCATTCAAACCTCTAGGATGGGGATGGCATGAAGGAACATCACATGACTTACCAGGAACATCATGTGACTTAGCCTGCCTATGATGTGCTGGACAGGGTTGCCTATCCTCCCGGAATGACTGGGAGTCTCCTGAAAATTGGGTCCCTCTCCCAGCCCCCAGAAAGGAGGGCAACCCTCCCGGGTACCTTCTAAATCTCCCTTCCCGCAGCGGTAAATTACAATGATTTGCAACCTTTTGTGGAGAGGGGGACGGGGATAAAGTTGCAAATTGCATCATTTAGCCACGCCCCCTCATTAAAGACCCGTGGGTTGTGGGGTTTGCAGTGCTGGGGGCGGGGCTTGATAATGTCTACAACAGGCCCCACCCCTCGAAGTGCTACTGACAGTCTCCTCTCCTGGCTTGTTTTAAATTAGATAATTATTATTTATTACATTATTGGCAAGAGATTTGCATACATGACACACCTCATCCAATAGAAGATTTAATGAATACATATCTGTCCATACTGTATCCTTTGCTAGTGCCCAAAGACAAGGACAAGTGCATACACATTGGGCATTTTTGGGCAAGATGTATGCAGAGCAATGATGGGTAAAATCGCTGGACTGAAATCGCTCAGTTCATTCATACACACCAAGGGATCTTCGCCCATTCAAGCGATTTTCACAGGAGTGGACAGCTTTCTATAGGAGTGAACAAACTGTATGGTAAAAAACGGGCGCTTCGCCCTGTTTGCCCGAAATACTAAATATATATATATATATATATATATATATATATATATATATATATACTTAATAGTAGACAATTAGTATATACCAAAATACACACAGAGAGAAAGTTCACAAGATGATTGATTATAATATATCTCCCATGTGTACAGGGTTCAAGCAGCATGCAAAAGAGGAATTGCCAATTCTTAGTGTGGAGACAAAGAAATAGAAGTATATACACGCACTAGAAACAATGGGGCAGATGTATTAAGCTTTAACAAGAGATAAATGCAAGGGTGATAAGGAGAGATAAATGTCCAGCCAATCACCTGCTAACTGCCATGTTACAGAATGTGTTTGAAAAAAGTCAGTATGGAGCTGATTGGCTGGGCATTTATCTCTCCTTATCACCCTTGCATTTATCTCTTGTTAAGGCTTAATACATCTGCCCAAATGTATTTAAAAAATAAATTTAAGAATTTATTATAAACTTTAGTTGCACTGGCCAGTGCTATTCAACATTTAAAATCACACATATATATGGAGACACATTAGTGACTATCCAACAATTGGTTATAAAATCTAGCCAATATGGAACTCCCTGTGGTGATAGTATCTGGATATTTTCAATCACTAAGAGCAGTTCTGATTGTCCAATGTCTGGCCAGAAAAAAAGTCCATAAAAAATGCAATAAAGAAGAGCAAAAGAATGGAAAAAGTATAAAATTGTATGTGAATTGAGTCCCGGACTGCTACTGACCTACTGCTATTACATGCAGTGGTGGATTAAAGGTGTACAGTACTTGCTTTTTCAGGCAGGCAGATACGGGATCCTATTCTGGAGGTCCAGAAAGTATGGTGAGGATAATGAAAAGCTGTATGACGCGTTTCTCCGCCTCCTATCAGGTATCAGCGGCTTCATCAGACTTTTTTTCTTGGTCTGGCCAGACATTGGACAATCAGAACTGCTCTTAGTGATTAAAAATATCCGGATATCCAGGGGTCCTTGCACATGCAATATCAACATCCCCATTAAGGAGCTCCCCATTCCACAACTCACCATCATTTCTGCTGTATGGATCTCACAGGATAAAAGCAGGGGAATTTAATTTTGTTTGGGGCCAATAACCATCAGTATTAACTGATGAACTTTTTTGATCAAATATACAGCCTAATCACTCTAAATGCTGGCAGGGAGGTTGAACATACCGCACAATTTATGATTAGGCATGTGTTATTTTTGAACAACCTTAATATCTATATTTCGTGGCAGAAGTCCATTAAGACTGGATACGATATCTCTGGGATTCTTACCTCACGATTATTATTCTTTTTACTGTGTATGTATTGTCATTATTTTTTTTATATAGTTTTTTTTATAATTAAATATATTTTCATATCAACACAGTGCGCGCTCTCAATGGATTGTTTGAATAATTTGTAGGTCCCCCTGCATCTCCCTGTCATCCACTGCCCATATTGCAAACAAGTTGGAGTGGAGGAGGGGGCCCAATGTATGTTTTTTCACCTGGGAACACCACCCACAAGTTCCACCACTGACCTGGGACCACCACCCACAAGTTCTACTACTGCTATTATTGTTCTAAGTTTGTCTCTTGACTAAAGGGGTCATGAAATGTATTTTCTAAAGAAATAGTTAAAAGTTATAGTAATTTAACAATGTCTTTGTTTATTGATAATTGCACCACATCAAAGATGGAAAACAGAATGGTAATTGGATGGCTTGGCAAGTTTAGGACTATTACAGCACAAAAAGATTAACTGACCGCAAAATTAAACTCTTCTTGCCAAATTCAAGGTTCATAAATTGTGTTACTCTTATGAATCTGGGCTTTTGACAACAAAGTACTCATCTCTTTACCCCAGTAGTTCTCAAATGGAGTCCTCAGGACACCAAACAGTGAGTACTCATTAGGCACTGACACATTTTAGAAGATCCAGAGATGGAGCCAATTATTTCACTTGAGATTTTGTGAGGAGACCTGAAAAACATGTACTTTTTTGGGGGCCCTGAGGACCTATAGGGGGAAATTTACTAATGAAAAAATGCATAAAAAAAGGTGTAGTGTAAAAAAACAAACAAACAAACAAAAAAACAGCGTGGGGTCCCCCCCATAGGCATAACCAGCCCCAGGCTCAAAGAGCTGGTCCTGGTTTAAAAAAAATCAGTTCCCCATATTTTTTTAAAACCAGCACCATGCCCAAGGGCCAGTCCTGGTTCCCAAAATACAGGGGACAAAATGAGTAGGTCCCCCGTATTTTGTGAACCAGCACCAGGCCCAACCACCCGCAGGGTAATGCCACAGCCGGGGGGGGGGGGGGGGGGGGCTTTTTATAGAAGTCCCCCAGTCAAAGCATTACCCCCTGACCAGTCAGCCTGGGCACGGGTCCTGGGGAAGTGAGGACCCCCCAATGAAAGCCCCCCTCCAGAATTTACCTGCCCAGGCTGAAGCCTGGGGCTGTAACTGGTGGCCTTGGGCAGTAACCACCGGGCTGATAAATGTGTAAAAATAGAAAGAAACTATTGGGTTCTGTTGTACAAGCATGGTCCCCATACTGGGACTTGGAGCAACGCAAATCCCAGCATGCAGCCCATTAATGGGCTTGCTGGGACTCTTGGTTCCACAGCACAACCAATAGTTAAATAAATACACACACACCAGAAAAATAAAACTTTATTACATTCAGAGTCCACTCATACAGATATTTACCTGCCTTGACACGTAGGTAGGTTCTGTCTCTCCGCTGGTCCTGAAGAAATCCAATTAGGGTACCTGTGGAAGGAAACCATACTTACAGGGGTCCTCTGGCTCGGATTGCATCCTCTTCATTCCATGTAGGCATCCCTGGTCTTGACAAAATAAAAAAATAAAAACAACGCGACACCCACAAATTGAGAAGAAAGCCGTTCGAATAGCGCCCGAATAGCGCTATTGGCCGCTAGGTGCCTCTGGTAATCTTTGTGACTGTGGTCCCAGCTCTCTTGAGGTTATTAACCAGGTCCCCCTGTCTAGTTCTGGGCTGATTCCTCCATGTTCTCAAGATCATTGATACCCCACGAGGTGAGATCTTGCATGGAGCCGCAGGTCAAGGGAGATTGTCAGTGATCTTGTATTTCTTCCATTTTATAATAATTGCGCCAACAGTTGATCTCTTCTCACCAAGCTACTTGCATATTGTTGAGTAGCTCATCCCAGCCTTGTGCAGCTCTACAATTTTGTCCCTGGTGTCCTTAGACAGCTCTCTGGTCTTGGCCATGATGGAGAGGTTGCAGTCTGACTGTTTGATAATATTTATTTTCTGCAAGAAAATACAAATAAATTGTTTAAAAATCATACAATGTGACCCTCCCCCCCCCCCCCCCCCCACACACACACACATTATGTCTCTTACAGTTGAAGTGTACCTACTGTATGATGGAATTTACAGCCCTTTTAAGAGGTTGCTTTCCAAACTCTTTTTTCCCCCACTGTATAATCTGCTCCCAGTAATTATACAATTTCCCTGGATAAAGGAATGTTTTAGTTCTCATTTATTATTTAATGCTGACCTCTAGTGGTAAAAAGGTAGTAATGAAATATGATTTGCAGCAACAATTTTAGACTGTTGTTAAAAATGTGCCTGTGAGGATGACTGGTGAAAGGCTGCTGCCCACGCTCCCTCCAATTCATAATATGCAATGTTATTTAAAATATGCCAAAACAGTATTGTCCCAAAGTCATAATTTACTTGCTCAAACTACTACTACACACGCATACTGTCTGTATACTCACATTGGGCCTTATTCTAGTTCACTCTTAGAGGCAAATGCCTTCTTAGATGGACAAAACCATGTGCACTGCAGGTGGGGCAGATGTAACATGTGCAGATATAATTAGATTTGGGTGGGGTTTTTCTTCAAAGTGAGATCTATATTGCAATGTAAAAATAAAGCAGTCAGTATTTTCCCTACACAGAAACAAAATAACTCACCCAAATCTAATTCTCTCTGCACATGTTACATCTGCCCCCTGCATTGCACATGGTTTTGTCCAGCTAAGGAATTTGCAGGAATTTGCAGGAAGAGTGAACTAGAATAAGGCCCCTTGGACCAATGTTCCCTCTTATTTTACAAAGGCTGTGTGCGGCAAAAGATTTTGGCTGTGCAACTTTGGAAGGAAATTTAAATTTTTGTGCGTCACTTATATATAACTGGAAAATTATGTTCAGTATTTGTGTTAACTTTACTTCAAAATGATAATAAACATTTAAACATTCAAAACACAGCACACAATGAGGTTAATGGGTGAAACACACATTAATTGAGTCCACAACTGCAAAAAGGGACCACTGCCTCTTTGTGCGCTCTGTTGTAATGTCTGTGCGCATGCTTGTTGAGTTGTGTGCGCGCGCACGTGCGCACAGCTTAGAGGGAACACTGCCTTGGACCTAATTCAGACCTGATCCCTGGACAAATTTGTTCTCAAAATGGGCAAAACCATGTGCTCTGCAGGTGGGGCAGATGTAACATGTGCAGAGACAGTAAGATTTGGGTGAGTTATTTTGTTTCTGTGCAGGGTAAATACTGGCTGCTTATTTTTAACACTGCAATTTAGATTTCAGTTTCAATACACCGCACCCAAACCTAACACTCTCTGCACATGTTACATCTGCCCCACCTGCAGTGCACATGGTTTTACCCATTTTTAGAACAAATTTCTCCTGCAATCAGGTCTGAATTTAGGCCCATTGCCAGAGCTCAATATTCCATAAACCGACAGAGCGATGTTTACCCAGCCAATATGCTGGTCCAGGAGCAGAGCATTTTGCTGTGTTGTTGTAGACAGGAAAATATTTTTTTCTGCTTCAGCCTGCGAGTGGCTGTCCATATACAAGCCCCAGATTTCCCCCACCCACTTGTGGCTGTGGCGCTGACAGATAAACCAGCCTTTTTTCTGGCCACAGTGCTCTACAGCGTTCATGCCAGTTGCCACCCGAGGCCTTGACCACTTAAACCCAGGTGGCAGTTCTACTTCAAACAACACCAGATACAAGGCAGCACAGTAGGCTGCACTAGACCTTCAGATTGCATTGCGTTTCTGCGATGCCCCTACCCCGCAGGACAGCCAGCCTCATGGGCCACCCTAAAGTGTGAACTTCTCTCCATGAGGGCTGCCCAAGTGGCCTAGACATTGATCCAACCCAGTGCTGCTGACTCCTGATCAGGATGTTGTATTCTGCTGGCTGCTGCTGAATACTGTATTTTGTTTGAAAGTGTGAGTAGGTGAGGAAGTGAGATTCAGGGGAGGAGGGCACCTCAAGCACAATCATGGAGGCAAGTATGAAAAGAGATGATCAGGGTGGAAGATATTGGTTAGACGAGGAGTGGAGTGGATGGGAGGGAGTGATGAGGTCAGAGGTGTAGGGTGAAGATGGATAGCTTAGGGCTATGTACTACTGTGAGTAATATTATGTAGTCTGTGCCGGCTGCAATGAAAAGAAGCTGGTAGTGATAGCAATGATTAATGATCTGGGCTGCAAACTGTCTTCCTTTGAGCTATGGCCAAAGCCAGAGCACTTGGTTCTGGACACCAGGCCGGTATAAAAATCTTATAGATTCCAAGAAAAACATGATTCACAGTAAATCATGGTAGAAATGAAGCAGATAGCTATACTATATACATGTTTCACATCATTACCTGATACTTTTTCAAGTTGGTACAGCAGACCCTCCAACATGAGCCCTTCCATCAGGTACAACATTATCTGCTTCTGGGCCTCTCTCTTAATTTATAGATGCTGTCACCTTTGTTGAACTAGTTACTTGATAAAAGATATTAGTTGACAACACTAGTTAATTGACATACACATGTGACAGTAATCATAAATTAAGGAGTCAAGGAGCAAAGCATTTTGTACCTGATGGAATGGGTCATGTTGGAGGATCTTGTCCACAGGAGGAATCATCAAGATTGAGAGATGGCCTGAATGTGAGGGGTGAAGGAGAGAGCAGAGTCGCAGATAACACAGAGGCAGCAGACTTGGGTTGATGTTGTCTACAGAGAGAGTGCGAGGGACCGAGAAAAAACACTGTTTTTGGACTTGGCAATGTTAAGATGGCACACATGATGAAATATCAGGTGAGCTGCTCTGGGGATAGATTTACTAACCTGTAGTTTGTCAAGAAGCTGATCATCGTCGGCTTTGACCGATGATTTTAAAGCATGGTGTAAATCAGTGGTGTCAAACTCATGGCCCTCCAGCTGTTGTGGAACTACACATCCCAGCATGCCCTGCCACAGTTTTAGCAATTTACCATGAGTTTGACAGCACTGGTGTAAATCCATTTGTTCCTGTGTCTGTGGGTACAACATCAGATCACTCTGTGACACCATCGGGCAGCTGAATAATCTCCATGTTACAGACTAGTCATCGCAGCTCCATAAACAAGGCCAGGAAATCTGTGTTAGAAAATCAGACCCTGGTCTCTGCCCAAAACTCATCCCTGAAAATGTGGGTGGGTTTACGCACTAAACTGAATTAGGCCCAAAGTCTTCATATGCTCTACTGCTCATGTAGTAAGTTAAACAATAGGTCATTATATTGGTTATGGTATAAGGGTTGACAGTCAATAGGTCGCCTTGCACAAGGTTGACATAGGCAAAATGCCAACATGAACAAAAGGTAGTCATAAAAATTATCGACACATGGAAAGGTCAACCTGAGTTTTCCTTGTTTTTTGGGTCAATTTGTAGATGTCATTATATGGACTCCTTCACTCACCATGCTTTATAGTGTTCATTCTAGCATCCGCTATCTTTGAAAACCCATGCAGTTCCTGTACCCTGCCTGGGGTGTCGCTGTCTGCTGTGGTCAGTGGCGGATTCAGGGGGGGGGCACATGGGCACGTGCCCCCCTGTCATTCATTTTGTAGATGAGGACCAGAGCTTTCCAACGAGCCCAGCCCCATGTCTCTAGCCCCCCGGGAACCTGAGATATCGCCTGGCAAAGCTGTAACATTTTTTCCCCATTGGATAATATGGGACCCGTCAATTCCGACCCCCACCCAGTTCCGACGGCTGCCAGTTCCCCCCTGGCATCACAGGAGCTTGTGGTTGATGTCATTCAATTCCAAATCGCTGGGCCTTTAATATGATACCAGAATGGTCCATATCGATCTATCGGTTCCAGAGATAAAGCGTGTAAATCTATTTTTTTATTTTTGAAATGTAATTTCATGGCTGTTCATGTTCTTTGAGGGCAGATTACTCTGGAACCAAGCGTTCCAGTTTCACTGGACCAAAATCATTCAAAGCCCACTCAAAAGTTCTTCAATATGATACTTGTCTCATGTAAATGGGTCAGTTAGTTCCGAAGATATAGCCGGTTAAATGAGATAACTGGTTTAAGGGGGGGAGGGGTGGTTTTCTCTCCCCCTCATACCAGAAAATGCAGGGACTAGGCTGGTGTAAAAGGGGCCAACCTGGGTGAAATTTTCTGGTGTGAAATGGGTATTATTTCAAATAGCTGGGACCTGCAGTGCTCGGAATACAGCCAGGCTCTGCCACTGTCAGTGGCTATCACTTCTGCCTGGCGGCGGCTGTCCCCCATTTACCACGAGCATGTATTCCCCATTGGCAATGAGCATGTAATCCCACATGGCAACGAGCATGGAACCTCTGGCAATGAGCATGGAACCCTTGGCAATGAGCATGTAGATAAGCAGCACTTACTGTATGTAGCATAATTTTTAATAGGCATTATGGTGTTTGGCATAATACATAATGGACATCATGCCGTGTAACTTAACGTGCAATGGACATTATGGTGTAAATGTTTAATGCATGCCTTTGGTTTACAATGTCCCTGTTTATGAAGCTTATTGTGAATTTTGTCTTAATCTGTGTGGCATTATGTGAATTCTGGCTCAATCCGTGTGGCATTATGTGAATTCTGGCTCAATACGTGTGGCATTATGTGAATTTTGGCTCAATCCATGTGGCATTATGTGAATTTTGGCTCAATCCATGTGGCATTATGTGAATTTTGGCTCAATCCATGTGGCATCTTATGAATTTGGCTCAATCCGTGTGGCATTATGTGAATTTTGACACAATCCATGTGGCATTGTTTGAATTTTGGCTCATTCCATTTGGCATCATGTGTGAGGGGCAAGTATAATGGGGTCTAGTATTTTGTAGCATAATGTGTAGAAGTTGTATATGGTGTTGTACACTACACTCAAGGACATGCCCCCTGTTGAGTGGCCACACCCCCTTTTCCAGAGCGCACCTTCGGCGCGCGCACAACTACATCCTTCACTTTTGTTGCCATGGTGGGCTTATTTTTAATCCCATTGCCACCCTCTCTCTGCCGCTCTCTTAGCATGTACACTGGCACCACTAACACTGGCCCTCCCCCACCTAAACCCTCTTTTATCATGGTGCCCCCCCTGTCATTTTATCCTGGATCCGCCCCTGGCTGTGGTGTTTCTAGCACAGGTCTGGTTTGCATATCAGTGCTGATATACCGACCACACTGTGCGGGAAGCACTACAGCAGACAGCGACACCCCAGGCAGGGAAGAGGAACTGCATGGGTTTTCAAAAATAGCGGGCGATAGAATGAACACTACTTTAGGCAAGGTGCCTTGTTCCGCTACCCCTGGGTTTGGTACAATTTACCCAGTCATAGTCTATGTAAATGGTAAAGTATGTAAAAGTCACACAAAAAAAAATAAAAAATCATTTCAACCGTTCCATCTGTCAACCATTGCCATGTCGAACTGTTGCTTGTGTTGACTTTTTTTTTTACCTTGTACATATAGAGACTTATCAATATCATGATATTAAGGATGCTTTATTTCATACAAATGGTGCAGATACACATTGTTTGTATGGAAATGCATTAGTTTTGGTGCAATATAAAGCCTACACACATAGGGCAGTATTCAATGAGAAAATTCTCCGTGCATGGAGAGCGTTTTATTTCGCTCTCCATGCACTCTCCGTGTTTTTGCGGAGATTCTCCATGTTTGGAGATTCTCCGTCACGGCACTTTATCCACTATTCAATGTGGCTGATGCTCGCCGCCACTCGCGGCGAGTCTTAACCCCTGCAGCGGACGAGCGTCCGCGGCAGGGAGCTTTCAGGGAGCCGGGGGTCGGAAGCAGCAAGAGAGATTAAAGTCTCCCTGGCTGCTCCAGAGGAATGTGGTGGGGAGGGGGGCTCCCCAGGACCCAGGCAGCACAGGCTGCCCCCCCCTATAGCCAGCGGGGGACCCAGTATTCACTGCACCCAATCGTGCATATTAACGATCGGGTGCAGTGAATATATGAATATCTAATGAGCGGCTCGAGCGCTCCGGCCCCCTGCTGGCTGCACTGTGTAAAAAAAAATATATATATAAGCACATGAATAAAAATAACATGCCCCTTCACAGAAAAAAAAAACCTGATTTTTGGACACCAAAATAAAAATAAAAAAAAAACCTTTTAGTTTAGAAGTTCACATTCCAGCTCCCCATCAAAAGATGGAGAATTGCTACACGGAGAGACACGGAGAAAATCACTTAGAAAGACGTCGAATATTTCACATTGAATAGGGTTGCTCGCTTTTGGAGAGCAAAATGCTCCGTCCAAGGCGAAAAAAGCAAAAATTCTCCATAAAACACGGAGAATTTTCTCATTGAATACTGCCCATAGAGGAAAATTTACTAAGATCGAATGGGTACGAATGAACGCCACATTTTACAGTACGGATGGTGTAATGGTTAGCATTACTGCCTCATAGCACTGAGGTCACGGGTCAATTCCCACCATGGCTCTAACTGTGCGGAATTTGTATATTCTCCCCGTACTTGCGTGGGTTTCCTCCGGGTACTCCGGTTTCCTCCCACATTCCAAAAATATACTGGTAGGCTAATTGGCTCCCAACAAAATTAACCCTAGAATGTCTGTGTGTGTGTACATGTAGTAGGGAATATAGATTGTAAGCTCCACTGGGGCAGGGACTGATGTGAATGTTCAAATATTCTCGGCAAAGCGCTGTGGAATATGTGTGCGCTATATAAGAAAACTTGTAATAAATAAATATATTTACTATCAGCCGAATGCGGCTGAGCTGCCGTATGTAATACAGCTGGATCGGCTGTATACGAATGCAAACACAGCCGTATGCGGCTATAGTGTTCTATGTCATTGGCATATTTACTATCATTCATACTGGTGAATTTTAAAATAAGAATTCACCAGTAAATACAAATGATAAGAAGAACATCTTTCTGCGGAGAGTTTTGCAGCCTGCATGGATCTGGAGGGGGGGGGGGGGGGCATTTATTGGGGGGGGGGAGGGGTCCCCACTCCCCCCAGCCCAGGCTGACCAGTCAGGGGGTTAATACTTTGGCCAGGGGAGCTTGTATAAAAAGTATTCCCCAGCTGTGGCATTACCCTGGTGTCTGTTTGGGCCCGATGCAGGTTGTCAAAATACGGGGAACCCCTATTCATTTTGTCTCCCATATTTTGAGAACCAGGCCCATGAGCCTGTTGCTGGTTCTAGAAAAATGGGGAGAACCCACTTTTTTGTCCCACTGCTTTTCTAAAACCAGGACCGGTTCAATGAGCCGTGGCTGGTTATAGCTGGATATGACTGAGGTGTGTCCAGGCATTTTTGAGGATGGTCTGTGATGTCAGCGCTGACCTCTTTTTAGCCTGTTGTAGATTATTGGAGGCCTCAGACCTACTCACTTTAGCACGGAGAGTAAAATCCTTTTGATGGTCAGTGAATTGTGTATGGATGTGCAAGTGAATTGTGATTAGCGAGCCATTTGCAATTATCTTGCAATTTTGCAAAGAGCATTTTCTCTATCTGGGAGCTTACTCTGTCATGTCTGAATCAGGCCATACTGTATAATGCTAGTGAAGCATGCTCCTGTGCAGCGTTAGTGATGTATTCTGTCATCTGTACATGCAGTTAAATCTAAGGATATTTTCAATGACAGCATACTACTGGATGTGGCCATTGATGATCTAATTTGCGAAATCGCTCAGTGTGTATGCACAATTTTGTTTGCCTGGGAGTTACAGTTTTTTTTCATTTTTTTGATAATTGGGCCCCTAATCTCCTTAGCTGGCAGAGTCAAGCTGGTCCAGCATCCCAAGAAGAAAGCACTGCCTGTGCTGGTGTGCATTAGCTTTGGGCACCCTAGAGATGACTAAAGCCTTACCTACGATCAATCTTCTTATTTAGGCCTGACATTATTTAACTGATCTTCTACATTAAATTCAGATCCCGCATTGACCCAAAATATTGATGCCGCAGGAGCGCAGGCCAGCCATCACGTCTGGGAGGGATGTGCTGGATGTGATACCCATCTGGGAGGGATGTGCTGGATGTGATACCCGTCGAGCCAAATTACTGCCTTGCTCAGGGTGACGAAAAATCCTAGCTTTAGTCCTGTCCACTAGCACACTGATGTCATCCATGCTCCTGTACTGTATGTCTCCCAGCGCACAGTGCAGTTTCATACAACTCCTCTCCATACCTCCCAACATTTGTAGTCTCCAGAGCAGGACAAAAGGGAAGTCTACAGGCCACACCCCCAAGTTTTGACACTACGGGGGCATGGCCAGCACTGTGAAAGTTACTGGCCATGCTCACAGTCCCTCTGCATCTCTGAATAGATGCCATGCGCATATTCCCGGCATGGAAGGGGGAGGGGGGGTTACTCCCAACTGCCCCCCTCCACTACAGGACACTGCCGGCCCCAGGCAGGAACGCGGGACGTCCCCAAAAATCCCATCATTGGGTTTATGGTTGATGTTGAATACTGTTGCCATCGATGAGGGAGAACCAGATAGTTTCCCTCCACGGAAGGTACATAAAAACCCATTTTATATATAATATTATGGATAATGTAGAAAACCTTTGCCATCGATGGAGAAACTCAGACCTCGCCTACGTCCATCCCTACTCTGACCACGTCCTTTAAATGGCTACTGACATAATGGAAAGATCTGAGAGTCCAGGTGGAGACGCTGACACGTCACCTGCTCTGTGTGACTGTGCTCAGAGCTGTCCATCTGCTTCCGCTGCTCTCTGTAAGAGATCTGCAGTCAGCGCAGTGAGTGAGTGGCTGGCTGTCATTTGTCCCTATGCTGCCCGGCTGTGAGCGGCGCTCGCGCTGTGACGACGAACTGAGGCCAGAGCGGCCATTTTTCTTCCCCCGCTCTGTGCCACTAACACGGCGACTGGCTGTACCACCGGGTCACGTGATCCAGCGGTCCCGGAAAGTGGATGTGTGACTGATGTGGAGACAGAGGCGCTGAGCGGATTCCTAGTCCCCAGAGCCCCGCAACGTGGAGGAGCCCCGAGGACCTGGCCCGCGCCCAGGGGACCCAGCGCCAGAGATTCCCCTACCACGCCGCCGGTGACACCCTATACAATCCGACGCCATCATGATTAAAGCCATCCTCATCTTCAACAATCATGGCAAGCCCCGGCTGTGCAAGTTCTACCAGCACTACGTAAGTGACGTTACAGTGGGCGCCAGCAATACTAGGCTGTCGCTTCCCTGTATCCCTGCTCATCCACTGACAGTTCTCTGACACTAACCAGGTAGCATCGTATAGGGTCTAGGGCTGCCAGAACTACTAGTCCCAGCATCCCCTGTCCTACAGCTGCAGAACTTAATATAACATGTACAGATCTAGAGCTGGGTCCTAGCTCAGGGCTGCATGTCAGTGCCAATATCATTCTCCCCAGTACTGTATCTATGGCCTACATGGGAAAGCCCCTGCAGTGTAATGTGGTTTGTGCTGGTAATTTGCTCCAGTGATGAATT
Source organism: Crinia signifera (assembly GCF_055691185.1). Lineage (NCBI taxonomy): Eukaryota > Metazoa > Chordata > Amphibia > Anura > Myobatrachidae > Crinia > Crinia signifera. The sequence goes on along the minus strand of NC_139217.1, from coordinate 397,282,328 downwards.
TCCCACTATGCACATACCTGTGGGCAGCACTAGGATGCTGGTGGTGGTACTGTCTGCCCTATATGTACCATTAACTGCATAATATTGCGACTATACCGTACCATATGCCATATTGAATGGAGTGTAAATGGGTAAGGAACGCTACCCCTGTGACCTGTCCTGCATAGTTTATATGTATATGTATGCGTGTGTGTGTGTGTATGTGTATGTATATGTATATATATATATATATATATATATCAAACAATGTACAAAGTGCGCCCTATTAAGATGTATCCACCACCAATAGAACAAATAGTGACAATGTGGTCACGATACAACAAATTTAATATAAAACAAGTAAAATATAACAGTAAAACACTTTTTTCATCTGTGTGGAGTCATGGATTCAATAACGGTCAGTATAAAAAGACACCCAACGCGTTTCGTCGTTACAACGACTTCCTCAGGGGTAACCGTCCGTAGGTAACTCAACTTTAGGACAAAGATGTTTCAGTCACAGTGTAATACAGCTTTCAATTTAGACACAGTGGACAAAAGCAAGGGAGTGGATCCTTTGTAGATCTCAATCCTGATGCATGTCAGCATCTAAAAAATGGTCAATTTCCATACAAAACGAGGGAAAAGAAAATGGGGAAATATCCCCCAAGAAATTCAGATCACTCCTTAGTGTAGTGCCAAAGACCTCAATAGGTAATGCTAGGCATATTTGGCTGCCTAGCGTTACCTATTGAGGTCTTTGGCACTACACTAAGGAGTGATCTGAATTTCTTGGGGGATATTACCCCATTTTCTTTTCCCTCGTTTTGTATGGAAATTGACCATTTTTTAGATGCTGACATGCATCAGGATTGAGATCTACAAAGGATCCACTCCCTTGCTTTTGCCCACTGTGTCTAAATTGAAAGCTGTATTACACTGTGACTGAAACATCTTTGTCCTAAAGTTGAGTTACCTACGGACGGTTACCCCTGAGGAAGTCGTTGTAACGACGAAACGCGTTGGGTGTCTTTTTATACTGACCGTTATTGAATCCATGACTCCACACAGATAAAAAAAGTGTTTTACTGTTATATTTTACTTGTTTTATATTAAATTTGTTGTATCGTGACCACATTGTCACTATTTGTTCTATTGGTGGTGGATACATCTTAATAGGGCGCACTTTGTACATTGTTTGCTGTTTCTCCCCCTTTTTCCCCCACTAACAGGGGAGACCTACTTAGTTGCTGCCCACCCATTTATTGTAGCGCATTGAAAGGGTACCCTATATATATATATATATATATATATATATATATATATATATATATATATATATATATATATATATATATATATATATATATATATATATATATATATTGTAATTTATAGTACCTATTTTATTCTATTAAATTAGATCTCATCAAATAAGGACTTCTAACCAATCCACGTATTATTGAAGTTAGGCAGTGGGTGTGGGGGCAGCCATTACTGTTGTGCCCAGGGGGCACTCCTCATCCCTAAATCCACCCCTTGCATCAGCCCTGTAGTGAGGAGGCTTGCTGGGTTCTATGCAGTGTTGTGAGTGGAGAACTGCTCAGCATGCCAAAATTCATCAAGGTGCATTCAGTAGGTCTCCCCTGTGGCCTCTTTGGTGCCAATTCTGCCCTACAGTATATTCTGTTTTGCGTGAATCCTATATTACTTGACAAAACTTAGGATTTGATTCATGGATGGATGTAGGAGCGGTTATATTTCAATTTTCTGTTGGGAAATTGGCTATGTGCAGCGTTCGTTTCCGATGTTCAGAAAACTCATGTGCAGGACCCATCTTCTGATGCAGCAGCGGATCACAGAAACAACCAGGAGCCGGCTATATACAAAGGATGCTTCCTGATGCATTAGAATAATTTAGTATGGCAGCTATTGTGCTACTGCTTATGTCCATGAATCAGGCCCTTAAGCTGCGTAAACAGTGGATGACTTAATAAAAGATTCAAGGATTTCACTTGAACTCCCAGACAAACAATATATAGTGCATACACACTGTGCAATCTTGCAAAATATGCTGTCATTAACAATACATACAAATCTTTCTGCATGTTCAAAAGATCAGTAAAAGTGACAACCAGTAGGAATAGAGCGTACACACTAAACAATGTAACTGATTTGTCGTTCATAACCTAACGTTATTGTCTACATTGTTTACACAGCTAGAAAAAATAAAAAGGTAGCGCTAAACCAATGAGTCTTCAAAAAGAAAACATTTATTGTACACTTAAGAAATAAAACCTCAATTAAATATGCATATTGCAGGAAATTAAAATCAACAATGAGGGTCCGCTGGCATCTGCAATCAAATCACTATATAGTCATCCGTTCCTAGTTGTTTCTCCTGTATAGGAAAGGTTTCTAGTAATGTCACAGTCTTGGTGGATTTCTGTGATATAAGGTATAATTACCAGTCAATGTCCTCCAGCGGAATTGATCCACTTCTAGGAAAGCATACAGGCTGTATCCTCTTGGGTGATGTTGAAATATAACATAGTTCCACTTGGTGAAGACAGGTGACTGTGGCTGGACCCCACAGTTCGACTGGTCTGGATGATAAAGTGCTGTGCAAATGAGGCAGTGGCAGAGTGGCTGACCTGCAGCACTTAATGCGTTTCCCTGTCTGTAGGACCGCTTTTTACACAGCTGTCTAATGTGTACGCAACGTTAGTGAAAAACAATGGAATACCTTGTAAGTTTAAAATATCTGATTACTAAGGCTCTATAGCTCATAATCAGTTACATGTGGAAATGTGCTGTATTTCAATGAACCTCTAGTTCAGTAATGTTATGGAATTGTATTTGAATAATAATAATAATAATAATAAATATATATATATATATTATATGTTCCCTGAAATGTAGATGACTGCTGATATCTAAATACAGCTTTTCCTTTTTTTTTCTTCACCTTCAAGTGCCCCGAGTGCCATCCTTTATTGTGGAAGTATTTATATTGGGCTCATACCACTGGGAAAGGCACCTGGAGCAGGATTGCCCTGTCTGAAGGGGCTATACCAGAGTGCAGGGGATTATTGGATATATATATTTTTTATTTTCCCAGCAAGAAGGTGGCACTCGGGGACCATCAAATGGTGTAAAAAGTAACTGTAGAATTTATTAGCAACGTTTCGGGGCTTACACCCCTTTCTCAAGCCACACAGCAAGTAATATCTATGTTACTTACACACACACACACACACACACACACACACACACACACACACACACACACACACACACACACACACACACACACACACACACACACACACACACACACACACACACACACACACGTAGAGAGCTCCCAAGATGCTGAAAACTAGTTGTCTGACAACTACACCTTTACGGGGTCCTAAATAATCTTAAGGTCCATACACACTGGGCGACTATGCCCAGCGTGTATGGACAGCAATGATAGCATTCATCGCTGTGGGGAATGCCGCTCAGTGCATACACACTCAGCTGCTTTCCCCCTGCCCGGTGCCGACGGAGGGGGGAGGACGGCTTTGCATAGCGGAGCGCTATGGAAAGCCATCCTGACAGCTGCTCAACTGTTGGTATAACCAGCAGATGAATGGCTTTCCCGGCAATTTTGCGGGAGCGTGCAGCGCTCGTCACCAGGGCATACACACTGGGCGGCTTTGAGCTGAAAGCCGCTCAAACCTGCTGTTTTGAGCGACTTTCAGCTCAAAGTCGCCAAGTGTGTATGGGCCTTAAGTTGTACTGTAAACACAGCACTGAGAAAAGCTTAACAGCATAGTATGCACTGGACATTTGTCAAGCAATTAATGACTGCTACATGTAGGCTGATCCTCCTTCTCAGCTTCTGCACTGATTTTACATATATATTTTTCCTATTAACCTAAAATTGTGTTCCTATATACATCTAAGGATGTAGAGAATGTTTTCTTGCATGTATGTTAAATTTGGATAAATAGCTAAATACAATGCAGGCTATTGAGGTTTAGGCCTGTCTGCTTTTTCTCACATGACCGAGTGTAATGTGATTTAGTGATGGATTTGCAGTAACAAATGAAGCATTACTTGATGTGGGCTGGGTTACAAAATTTCCCTTTGGTTATACAGAGTAAAGCAGATAAATCTGAAGTCTATTGACACAGTGATCAGATTGTCTGTAATTGTAGAGTAGGCTATACTTACATCAGCCAATCACTTTGAAGCAATTCTTATCACACAAGGAAATGTTTTAAACTTTAATGAAAAGACCACTTTGTTTCCTTTTAGATTTGGTCAGTAGGCTCCAGATAGTTTCGTTCGTTTCAGGATGGGGGATACTTTAGTTTGGGCAGCATTGTTTATCTGAGTTGGGAAGTCCGACTGAGCTATTCAGTTGTTTTGCCTGTCGTGCAAAACTGCATTACTTGTTGCACCCAAATGGATTTTGATAGCCAAGTGAATTTGTCAAAATTGGTGTTCTATTGCCAAGCAAACATTTTTATTCATCATAGGGACCTGTAATGTTTATCTTTTATATAGGAAATATAATCTTTTTTTTACATAACATTTTTTATTTTAATTTATATAATAAATGTACTGGCATTTTTAGCTGATATTTTGCATATCTCTCACAGAGCTGTTGCCATTTTTAGCCAATATTTTTACGCATCTCTCAACTGTTGGCACTCAAATGGTAAAAGCACCTAATCATGCTGTTGGTACTCAAATGGTTAAAGCACACACAAACCACTAACGTTGTGCAGTTTTCTGCTCACCACCTCAGGATGTGATGGAGGCTACTGGATGATTTCTGCGTGATTGATAGGCAAACTATTGAATAGCTGCCATTCGGTGCACATTACTTCTGGATGCCCAAACAACATATAAATTCCCATTTCATATTTGCATTTACCATTTGTAGTCAATGTGTATACTCAATTTTATTAAACATTAATTGGAATTAATATATTATTAATATTCTTAAACATTAATCGTAATTATGTTAATGTGTTCGTACAATTCTCGAAGGGCATGAGTTTAATTACTTCCCTGATTCTGAACTTTAAATTAAGGATACACTGAAGCCCACAGTGTTTCTGTTGTTTAGCATTGTGGGTTTTTTTATTTTCCGTTCACTCTAAATTTAGATTAAGTGCATAAATGAACAACTAATGGAGCCTATAATTAAGAGCGTATTGTGGTAGTACCTTATTCTCCCAATGCCTGGATCGGGAGATGAGGGAAATTCGGAAATCTTTGATTTGCAATTTCTGACTAAAATTTGATAGGGGTCTGCGGGTCTGGGATTTTTAACATGCACGTTATTGTCTATTTCTGGCGCATCGTTAATTACCACCAATGTTTTTGATTGGTGTATCTGATCTTCGGCATCGGAACAGTGTGGTGGTCTGTAAGGCCGGTTTCACATACTCCGGCTCCTGCCGGACGGTGAAATCCCGCACGGCCAGGGAGCCGTGCCGCACACATTAGTTGTGAATGGACACTATTGTGTCCATTCACACGGGACGGCCACGGCACGGCCGCATGGCTGCCGCCGTATCCCGCCACTGGAAGGGACGGCTGCCGGGCTGTGGCCATCCCCTCCATGATAAACTACTGTGTGCGGCACGGCTCCCTGGCCGTGCGGGATTTCACCGTCCGGCAGAAGCCGGAGTGTGTGAAACCGGCCTTAGTGTACCACATAACCCTTGACATGTATAATTGTCTGTGTTACTATTGCTTTTTTTGTAGTAGTAAATGTTTAATGTCATTTTTTTTACTTCAGAGTGAAGATACACAGCAACAAATTATAAGAGAAACATTCCACTTAGTGTCAAAAAGAGATGAGAACGTCTGCAACTTTTTAGAAGGAGGATTGTAAGTATAAACCGTGATGAAAATGGTGAATCCATCTGAGTCATCTGAGTCTTCAGGCCTCTATCTCAGCAACTTACTGCAGTACAATTGTTGTGCTATGGTGAAAACATGTATGTATAGTACAGTAAAACTGTGCTTTTCCATTTTAGAGGGGACTTCAATTTGCCCCAAAACATTTTCAGGGGCAAAAAAAGTGGCAGGTTTTTTATTGCGGAAATCACATACCCTCTTTTTTTTTCTGCACCTGAAAATGTATTGCAGGCGAAAACACATAGGGGTCGATGCTATTAAACCCGAAGGGTGCAAATCGTCACGACACCGGGCGCACTTTACAGTGGGCTGAATTTACTGAAAAGTGCTCACACCTCCATAGGGGTGTTAAAACGGCACTTGAACGGCAACTCGCACCCTTCGGGGTTAATAGGATCGACCCATAGCATTGCGACTGTGAAAAAGTCAATGATATCAGGAATTGTTTTTTTCCTTGCCTTTTAGGGGGCTAATTGGGTATCTCCCAGGGGATCAGTTGGCCACAGAAAATTACCATGGCTGACTGAATTCTCCCTGGAGGTGTATATTTTCTAAGGGGCAAGTTTTTACAAGTGAAGATGTTGCCCATAGCAACCAACCCAGATTATTATTATTATTTATCTGGCACATTGCAAAATATAATAGCTAGAATCTGGTTGCTATTGGCAGCATTTCCATGTTTAAAAACCTACACTCTACTAAATATATCCCTTAGTGTCATAATGCAGGGAGTGTTTTTTAAATGACCTCTTGGTATGGTGAGAAGTTGGGTGTATTGGGTAATCAATTAGACAATGGAGTATAGATGGGTCCATAGAAGCCGGTGCACTTTAATAAAATTCAACATCCTGTGTGCTGGCTCCTCCCCTCCCACAGCCCAGTTTAGAAAAGAGTGCCCTCACGGCCGGTAGCACACTATGGAGCTCCAGAGTTTCTTCTTGCAAATATATATATTCATTTTTTTTTTTTTTTTCATTTTTACAGACAATGCTGGCTCACTACCAGTCTGTCTACAGAGCTGAAGGGGGGGTTTACGGTACCAACCTCTTTCAGGGTTAATGGTCCATGACCCGCTGACAGGACTCCGTTCCTAAGGGATGATGCACCGCAGTCGCATAAGGACTGCCGAGCTAACCCGCACCCCTCAGTGCAGGATACACAGCCTCTGGTGTCCGCTAATGAAACTCCCCATTCTTTCGGGGGGAAAAAGCTCTCCTGCACAGTGCAGCGGCCGTGCCATCTTGGGGGCAGAGCTTCTGGAGAGCTGGACCAACAGCAGCAGCTGGCGCTAGTGGGGGCTCGACTACAACACCTCAGTTAGATTTGGAGGGCTTCTTGTCTGGATCCTTGGGTACTCAACCTGGTTACTCAGGGGTACAAGATAGCGTTCGCCTCAGGCTTGCCAGCTTTACAAGAATCTCCAAGGACCCTATTGTAGGCCATCCAAAAACTGATTCAGCTGCACGTTGTTGTCCCAGTACCTACCCACCTCAGGGGAACCGGTTACTGTTCCATCCTATTTGTGGTACCGAAGCAGGATAGATCAGTAACAAGTATGTAGACTTTCAAGTTTAAGATGGAGTCTTTCAGGGCAGTGATTTCTGAACTGGGGGAGAAGGAATTTCTGATGTCGTTAGTCATCAAGGATGCCTACCTCCATGTACCAATTTGGTCGCCTCATCAGGCTTATTTTCTATTTGCGGTTCAAAATGACCACTATCCATTCCAGGCCTTGCCTTTCGGGCTATCAACAGCGCCACGAATATTCGCCAAGGTCATGGCGGAGATGATGCTACTTCTCCATCGCAAGGGGGTGAATGTCCTCCCTTATCTGGACGACCTCCTGATAAAAGCCATACCAGCGACCTGTTGGAGGACCGTGTCCCCACCACCTCTGCTCTACTGTCAAGTCATGGGTGGGTTCCGAATGTGCAGAAATCACATCTGGAACCCGCTCAACGAATCCTGTTCTTGGGGATGTTCCTTAATACTGTAGCTTAGAAAGTTTTCTTTCCGCAGGACAAAGTGTTGGCAATTCTGCAGATGATCCGATCAGTTCTGACCACACAGGATCTCAGTCCACTGTTGAATACGTCTGCTGAGCAAGATGGTATCCGCCTATGAAGCGATTCCATATGGGAGATTTCACGCACAAACTTTTGACAGACTCCAGCCTGAGGGATTGGTGTGAGGTGACTCAGGAAGTTCAGTTTAAGGGCTGTTGGTCCCTGCAGGAGACCATACTCCCCATAAATGTGTTGGAGCTCAGAGCAATCCACTATGCACTGCTTCGGGACGCCGATCTGCTTATAGGCAAACCAATACAGGTGCAGTCGGACAACGCCACAGTAGTAGCATCCATACATAAACTGCCAAGGGGGAACAAAAAGCAGAGTGACGATGCGAGAGGTATCGAAAATTCTTCTGTGGCCAGAAGCCCATGCAGGGGCCATCTCTGCCATTTTCATTCTGGGTGTAGATAACTGGAAAGCAGAGTTTCTCAGCAGACACAATCTGCACCCGGGAGAATGGAGCCTCCACCCTCAGGTGTTTCAGACCTTAATCAGTCGGTAGGGGTGTTCTCAGGTGGACCTGATGGTGTCCAACCTGAACAAGAAACTTCTGGTTTATTGCTCAAGGACAAGAAATCCTCAGGTGGACATGCTGACTGCACCATGGGACTACCGCTTCGTCTATCTCTTTCCTCCAATTCCATTTGATCCTAAGGCTACTTGAAACACATCAAATGGGAGAGATCTCTCCCAAGGTTGTTTTTAATAGCACTAAATTGGCTGCGCAGGACATCATTCGCAGACTTCCTGTACCTGGCCTTGGAAGACCCTTGGCCCCTGCCACTTCGGCAAGATCTTTTACAAGGGCCATTCTTTTATCATGACTCGCAGATAGAACCATCCTCATCTAGCTTTTTAATAGGATTAACTGAGCTAGAGCAGTCTTAATCCCCTACTGCAGTGGTTCCCAAACATTTGTGAATCACAGCACCCTAGAGCATCAAGATTTTGGCAAGTCATCCCTAGTCAAACATCCTTTTTGAAAATTTCTGAAACAAATATTAAATTAAGTAACTTGTGTTTTAAATATCATCCTTATGGTCAGTTTATATGGTGATGGCCAAGATTTGCTTCTGTTTATACATATTTTATGTTTGGCAGCCACCAGCACTGACTTTGTGTCTTACATTGACCATAAATTGATTTGTTTCAGGACCACCAACCTGAGGCACCCCAGGGTGCCACGGCACACTGTTTGGGAACCACTGCCCTACTGTATTGTTCTATGTATTGTATTGCAGCTGAGAACAATAGGCCTTGGTTATCCCTACTATGATCAGGGCTTGGAAGTCCGTCACTTCAAAACATTACAACGGATCTGGAAATGTTAGGTCTCCTGTTAAAGTCAAGTACCCTCCAGTGGTGTTTAAACTGGGTTGTTTCTGGAGATTCTTGCAGGTGGGGGTGGATTTGGGCCTACGCCTAGAGTCTATATATGTTCAGATCTCTGCTTTATCTGTCTCTTTCCAAATGCAGTTGGCGTTCCTGAGGTATAAACATTTTGTAAGGGGTCCTTCACATCCATGGCTTCAGCAAGGAGGGTCTCGGATTGGAGCCCTTTCCTGCAGGAGTCTGTATCTGATCTTTCATGTCGACAGGGCTGAGCTTCGTATGGGGCCAAAGTTCCTACCAAAGGTGGTATCGACCTTCCATATTAACCAACCCATTGTGTTGCCGGCGGTCATGGCTGGTTCCGCTACTCCGAAGTCACTTGATGTGTTTAGGGCTTTAAAAGCCTACGTTTCAGACTGCTCGTACCAGAAAATCAGTCTCTCTTTTTGTACTGTATGATGCCAAAAAGATTGGTTGTCCTGCTTCAAAACAAACTATCGCTTGGTGGATTAGGTTGACAATCCAACAGGCATATGCACGAGCCATTGTCCCGGCTCCTGCTTCTGTTTTTCAGCTCACTCTACTAAATCGATGGGCTCTTCGTGGGTGGCTGCCCGAGGTATTTCGGCCCTGCAGTTGTGCAGAACGGCCACTTGGGTACCAACACCTTTGTAAATATAGGTTTGACACCCTGACCTCAGAGGATCTTCGGGTTTGCCAATTCTGTTCTTCAGGGGTCTCGGCACTCTCCCGCCTGTTGTGGAAGCTTTGGGACGTCCCCATTGTCTACGTGATTCCCCAGCATACCCTATGGATGTTAGAGTAAAGAGGATTTTATATTACCTACCGGTAAATCCACGTAGTCCATAGGGTATACTGGGCACCCTCCTCTGTTTTTAGTTTTTTCCCTGTGTTGGTCTGGTTTGATTGATTTTTTTTTTTTTTTTTTTCTTGTTATACTGCTTATATGTTGTGCTTACTTATACTAATGTTTCCTCCTCTCTGAGTTTAACAGTCTCCTATGGGCACAGTTTTTCCTAGACTGGGCTGTGGGAGGGAGCATGGATGGGAGGAGCCAGCACACAGGAGTTTGAATTTTATTAGTGCACCGGCTCCTATGGACTCATTCATACCCCATTGTCTACTTGATTCCCCAAGTTTACCTTATGTACTACGAGAAAAGGATTTACCGGTAGGTAATATAAAATCATCTTTTTGTGGCACAAAAAGCAGACCTAAATGAATTGTGTATATACTGTTATAACCTGTATAAACTTTGTTTAATTTTTCAATTATTGGTGGTTTGCAGGTTAATAGGTGGATCTGACAACAAGCTCATATATCGGCATTATGCAACCTTATATTTTGTCTTTTGTGTGGACTCCTCAGAAAGTGAACTTGGGATTCTAGATCTCATCCAAGTAAGTGTCACTGATGTATCTCCACCTGTTAATGAAAGAAAGGAAGAACGGTCTATGAATATTGTGCTTTTCCAGCCAATATGTTGCAGAACATTCAACAAATGCTAATGTTGTGCTGGACATGCAAGAATGGAGTGGTAGGGGGGATTTTTATAATAGCAGCACATTGTGCCGCTATAATGCTTCATGCTTCACCTCTTTACTGAGTCAAAGTAGGAAGCAGCACTGACGAGATGTATTACCATCTCATTTCCCAAAGTGGGGGACTGAAAACCTTCCTCTGGTGACCCCCTTCCAGAGCCCACAGTGCATATTACTGCCTGGCTGGCTTTCTGGTTACGTGCAAGATCTCGCTAGCATCAAAAGATTTCTGCAGCCACCACAGGAAGGGACAGAGCTGTCCTACTGTGGTGACTGGACAATGACCACTTCATTTGTTGAGATCCATAGTTACAAGTGTCTGAACGGCCAGTTTCGCTGACGTTTATACATTGTCTGGTAGTTCGGCATGCTGTCTTGTAGATGTCAGTGTTGCCTAGATCTTTGTACTTTTGAGCATAATGTACTTGTTAGCCAAGTTCTACTGCTTTGAGAATAATACTGATCCAGTTTTGGAAAGAACTCTAATGTACAAGGGAAATATGCATATGAAGGTATTACGTTTGTGTTGTTTTGAAGTACAGTGGTCAGCTGGGATATTGATTATTGGTCAAAAGGAAGACAAGTCATTTTCCCGTGACACCTCAGAGGACCCCTTTATACACATAGCATGCGGCTTATAGAGTACAGCCTAGTAGGTATTACACTGTTACACAAAGTGCATTTATTAACTATGAAGACCTTTCTGTTTGTTTGAAAGTAATTGTATTGTTTGAATGCCATCCAACAGTCTGTTATTGATCCCGTGTTGTCATATCGTTTTATTTGAGTTGGAGGATCTGAAATATTCATGGAATAATAGAAGACTGGCATGAAATATTCATGTAGGGCTGATCTAGTTTATTTAAATATTCTCATTGATTATTCACTGTACGTCAGGTCCTTCCAGCCACATTATCTGTGAGGGAGATCAACTTACCAGTCCTGTAATGATACTAAAGGTGCCGCTTCTCCAATTTACTGTCAGTTTGTCTAGCAGCATTGCAAAATATAAAACTAAAGATGTCCCCATATACTCTGACATCTTATTTTTATCTATAACTATAGTATTATGCATTCACATTTATAACACACGCTACTTCTAGTTATTATATTTTGTTAAAGAAGTAGTGAGCTACATTATTGGTCATTCAGCCATGGCTGGTTCCAGCAATGCCCGTCTCTGACCTTTATTCTTCCGCTAATTGTGTTAGAGGCGAGAGTGTTGCACAAGTGCGTGTGGAATCAGTGTGTGTGTGTGTGTGTCTCGGGAAGGGCATTTTTTTAAAATGATACGTTTTGGGGTCTGTCCCTGTCATGTTGGGGTCTGTCCCTGTCATGCTATAATTGCCCAAGTAATACCGTACAGAGCATCCTGGTATATTCTGTATGGTTTCTGTTGTCTGCAGTTGGACTTGTTAAGGATAATGCGTGCCCTGGCTCCAACTACGCATGGCTGTGGCATTACAGCCATTCTCGATTATCATATAGGTGTTTCTCTAGCATAGATCATCTCTCTATAACCACGGATGTGAGCAACATGGTTGTTAATTGCACATTAAAGATAACAGCATGTCATTCATAATGTCTTTTTTGAATGTTCTACATTACACTTTCTTTACTGTATGTTTGATAAGTATTTTGCTCTCTACTTTGTTATAGAAACATAGAATTTGCTGGCAGATAAGAACCACTTGGCCTATCTAGTCTGCCCCTTTTTTAAACATGTTACCTTAAACCAGGCATTCCCAACCACGGTCCTCAAGGCATAACAACAGTACAGGTTTTCTAGATATCTAGGCTTGAGCACAGGTGACTTAATTAGTATCTGAGGGATTCTTATTAAACCATCTGTGCTGAAGCCTGGATATCGCTAAAACCTGCACTGTTGGTGTGCCTTGAGGACCGTGGTTGGGAATGCCTGCCTTAAACCATATTTGATCATTCTTTCTTTGTAATGATCTCAATATGCCTATCCCAAGCATGTTTAAATTACTCTACTGTATTTGCCTCTACCACCTCTGATGGGACACTATTCCACTTATCTACTACCCTTTCTGTGAAGTAATTCTTCCTCACATTTCCCCTGAATCTTCCTCCCTCTAGTTTCAGTGCATGTCCTCGTGTTCTGTTGCTCCTCTTTCTGTGAAGAAGTCTCCCTCCTGTACTTTGTTAAAACCCTTGATATATATGAAAGTTTCGATCATGTCCCCCCTTTCCCTTCTCTGCCCCAAACTATATTTATTAAGATCTTTTAGTCTTTCCAGGTAAAGGCTCCTACACAATGGGCGATTTTTGAGCTGAAAGCCGCCCACTGTGAACAGCCCGGCGGTGAGCGGTGATGCGCACTCCCGCATCATCGCCCGGAAAGCCGATCATCTGCTGGTATTACCAGAGCACACAATGGTACATAGTAGGAAGGATAGTACACTCAGGTACTGTACGTGTTATGGTTGGGTTATTTGATAAAACAGCCCATTTTAAAGGCTTTGTTGCGGCCTGCAGGTGTAAGGCTGTTTAGCTGGAATATCCATTGCAGCTCTTTCTGAAGCAAATGTTTGTCTCGATCCCCACCCCTCGTGGGTAGGGGAATCATAAAGCATTTAAGCTGGTTGATATTGTGGTATTTTTCCAAGAAATGTCTGGCGACTGGTAAAGATTGTAAGTCCAAGACAGAATTGCAAAACAAGGGGGGAAAGGAGGAGTGTCTCGGTGTGGTGCACCTACAAGGTTTTAATAAAATATAACCTTTAATTGTTATTTTCTAAAAGCTGCGAAATCTACAACACAAATACGAATACAAATATGACACGGACAGTGAGATTAAAAGGAATAATCCTCACACCGTGGGGCCCCCAGGATCTGTATTCCTTCTTTTTATCTGGGTTTGTCTGTAGTGGTGCTTCTGAACATTGGTACCATTAAGGCTTGGTTTTATCTGCACTGTGACAGTTGAAACAGGGATGGTAATAATTACAACAGTATCCAAATGCCAATTAATAAAGGGAGAGGTCTCCTGTCAATTAGTGAGGGCAATGAATCTTGCTAGCAATATTAGTTACTGTTGGAGCAATCTAACAGATCTATGTCTGTTGTCCCGGTGCCAGGCAGCCCCTGTATATAATAAACAGTGAGGTACCTGTCTATCATAAGCACAGCAGCGGCAGTTATCTGCCCCGTCCTCCCTGTGGCTACAAAGACAGCCAGTTGGGTAGTGACGGTAGTAGGCAGCAGCCGCGGCTAGTCGGCTTGGAGTGACAGCAGTAAAGTACACCCGCTTCACTCCCGATAAGCCGTCTGCCTGCTTGTCAGCACTGAGCGGTGTTCAGTGTTACACACCGTGTCTCAGGCTGGAGGCAGGTGGGAGAGCCGGCAGCGGGACCGCACCATTTAAACTAAACAGATCAAAATTACATTTCAGAGGGAGGGGAAGACTGGGAGCACACACTAAGTGTGTCAGGTCTGCGTACGCTTCGCAGAGAGCTCTTAATGGTACCAATGTTCACAAGCACCACTACAGACAAACCCAGATAAAAAGAAGGGATACAGATCCTGGGGGCCCCACGGTGTGAGGATTATTCCTTTTAATCTCACTGTCCGTGTCATATTTGTATTCGTATTTGTGTTGTATATTTCGCAGCTTTTAGAAAATAACAATTAAAGGTTATATTTTATTAAAACTTTGTAGGTGCACCACACCGAGACACTCCTCCTTTCCCCCCTTGTTTTGCAACTCTGCTGTGTCCAGTGGTAGCACACCCCTAATTGACATATGTCTGATTAACTTATTTAGGGGGCCGCTTTAAATACTCCTCGATAATTTCTGTGCGAATTTCGACAGTCGCCATGGACACAAAAATGTAGCAACGCGTCCCCTCGCTACGCTCGGCACACTGTTTTATTCTCCCACCACACCCTACTGAATGATAGGGCATGAAATACGCCTGTCAGCACATGTCGGCTCAAGAAAAAAAGAAGTGAAAAACCCTGTTGACCTTTTGACTGTCGACCTAATGACCCTGTTGACCTAACCCATGTCTGCCTTCATGCATGTCGACCTAGTGACTGTATTCCCTAAAAATATGCTTAAATAATGTAGTGTTGGTGATCATTATGTTCAGTTTGGTCTAGCATATCTAACATGCATAATTTTGCTATCTTTACATGTAAGCATTACAGCAGCATGTAATGTACTATGTTTCCCTAAAACATTTGCTGCTATTTATGACCAAATCATAATGCGTTTTGGGGCAACAACTATTCTTTTGCATGATCAGTGATTTGTTCTGTGTACTTCCCCTTTATGAACTGTAGATGGCGACAGAATTCTGTCAAATCTTTTTATTTTGCATTGTTATTTATTTACAGTTTCTTATATAGCACATCTTATTCTGCTGCACTTTACAATTGGAAACAACCGTGAAAACACAAACTGGGTAGTAACATACCGACATAGAGGTCGGAGGGCCCTGCTTGCAAGCTTACAATCTACAAATTAGAATATTGGATAGGTTTGGTCCTATTTCAGCAGAGCCTATTACCTCTTAGATTTGTCTAAAGGAAGTAAAACCATAAGAAGGTGGTATCCTATTAATCTGTTTAAACCCTTCATCCAGAAAACCTTTTTATTAAAAAATTATTTTTTTTGCAATTTTAGCCCACTGGTAAGTATTGGGCTACTTTATTAAAGCACGTTTAAAAAAAAAAAAAAAAAAATTCCTATTTGTGAGTGATAACACATAATATCGGGGACCCTGATATTATCACTGCTAATAGGATACCCCCATAAGTAGCATTTTCCAAACCTACATAAACGAGTAATCTACGCGAGAGTACTGGAGATTCTGTGGACAGAAACATGTTTTTAAACATTGCATATTGTTTCCAGGTAATAACGATCCATCCCCCACATGTGGGGGATGATTTAAGGCTTCCCTTATTGCAAAAAGATTCTAAGTGGTCTATTTATTATAGTGTGTATGTTGCCCATACTAACCAATTAGACTCTAGCTATTATATTATAGAACAGGGGTTCCCAACCATGATCCTCCAGACACACAAACAGTCCAGGTTTTAAGGATAACAATTCTTGGGCTCAGGGCTTGCAGTAATTTGTACCTCAGTTGTTTTAATTTTAACTATCGGTGCTCAAGCCTGGATATCACTAAAATCTGGACTGTTATTGTGCCTTGGGGACCGGGGCTGGAATACGCTGTCCTAGAAAGTGCAAAATAAGGAATTAGAATCTGATTGGTTGCTATGGGCAACATATGCTCTTCTATAAACCCGCAGTTTAGTAAATATACCCCCAAGTGTGGATAGAACACTCTCCTTCAGCTGGTACTTTACCACCCAGCTCATATGGGGATAGGGTGTTCTATATGTGCAGACATTTCCATGCAATAGATTTTTAGGGCGGTATTCAATTGTTTTTCACCTGCATTTTATCTCCCTGTCCCCAGGGGTTGGGGTGGTGAGCTGAAATGTGCAAATGTTTGGCTAAACCTGACCATAATGAGCACGATCTGCACAAAACCATAGATCAATTCCCCAGATTGAATACAACCCTTAGGGGCAGATTTGTTAAGCTCGGTGAAGTGATAAAATGTCTGGTTTTTATCACCGGCCAATCAGCTCCTATCTGTGAAGTTACAGGCTTTGTTTGAAAAATCACAGGTAGGAGCTGATTGGCCGGTGATAAAAACCAGACACTTTATCACTTCACCAAGCTTAATAAATCTGCCCCTTAATATCTTAAAGAAAGAAGAACCTGACTTGCTACAGACTAATCAAGTCCCTGCATACAGTAACTAGCTTTAGAGGTCTGACTCTTTATGGATTGCAGCTGTTCACGTAGTTATGTATATAATGTGCTTGGCCATTTTAGCCACACTTGTTGCCGACTAGTGCATAATGAGAAGCTTACAGCCGTAGTGTTATAGGGTGCCACCTTTTTCCTGCAAATCAGCTTGGCACATTTCTGCCCTAGTCATCCATAAATACTGGTATTGTGTAGTCTAGTAGTAACAATGGCTCATCCAACTGCCGAAGTGTGTAAAAATAATCTGTCCTAGGTTGTAACAATGGGTCCATGGGATCCCGGCAGTGAAAGTGCTGGAAATCTTTGGTAAATATTGTTCAGCTAACCTAACCATGCTTCAAGTTGTCAGCATCGGGATTCCGCTGCCAGTAGTCTGACGGTTGGAATTTTGATTGTTGGGATGCTGGCTGCATCCTCCAACAGTAGTTGATAAAGTCCAACCTGCCACTGGGTATTAATACGTTGGGTTTCTAGGGCCAAGCAAATGCACACCAACTTCTGACTACCAGCTGGAGTAGTATCAAGCACACAGCCACTAGACACTGGAACAGTGTTACATGGCTGTAACTAGGAGTGTGCACGCCAGGGCACAAGGCTATAGGGTTGGGACTAGAGATGGCTAGTGAATCGCTGTCTCGACTCAGTGTCTCGAATCATTAAGCTGAACGCGCGAATCGAGACACTGACTGTTGGATGAGTCGAGACAGCAACAGTAGCATAGCATTACTAGCCAGTAGCAAGGGACTGAGCCTCTGCAACTCACTAAATGTGCTGTGAGCCGTGCACGGTCTCTCTCTGTGCCTGTAATTCCATATGAGTCATGAGCCCAGCCACTCTTACTTCCTGTCTGCGAGCACACTGAGTGAACTCCCTGAGGGGTAGATTTATTAAGCTCGGTGAAGTGATAAAGGGTGAGATTTAATAGGATGAGAGATTTAGAAAGTGAGAGATTTGGTGAGAAATCTCCAGTTTTTTTAAACCGGCAATCATTTACACTGCAAAACCAGCTTGATTTTGAGATTGTCGCTTTAGAAAAACTGGAGATTTGTCACCATATCTCTCACTTTCTGAATCTCTCATCCTATTAAATCTCACTCAATGTGTCTGGTTTTTATCACCGGCCAATAAGCTCCTACCTGTAATTTTTCAAACCAAGCCTGTAACTTCAAAGGTAGGAGCTGATTGGCCGGAGATAAAAAACAGACTGTTTATCACTTCACCGAGCTTAATAAATCTGCCCCAGAGTGTGTTGTGAGCCGTGCACTGTCTCTCTGTGCCTGTAATTCTAAATGAGTTGTGAGCCCAGCAACTGTCTTACATCCTGTGTTCCAACACATTGAGGGACTGAGCCTCTGCAACTCCCTGAGTGTGCTGTGAGCCCTGCACTGTCTCCCTGTGCCTGTAATTCCAGATGAGTAGTGACCCGAGAGCCGAGTCACTGATTCAACACACTTCACTGAGCTGAGCCTTGTGTCTCCACTCAATTCAATGAATCACTTTGCCCATGACTACTTGGGGCTGTTGCCACCCAACCACCTCTGCATCTGGCTAGCACGGTGCCTAGAATAGTACACCGCATCCACTATATATTCAAATGTTTTGGTCAAGCACCCTACAGTCTACGCCTCTACGCCCCAGCAGTGTTGTACTGCCTGCTGCTTCGGTAACATTCTCTGGAGTGATGAGTTATGAGTCTTCTTACCAGATGATTACTGGTAGCTATAATATTTAGTGAAGGAGGAATGATGGCTTTATGGTTTGGCCTGGGTCCATTAGTATCATCACAGAGAAGTTTTAGTGCTGCAGCAGACATTGATGTTCTAGTGAATTGGGGGCTTAAAGCTTTTTGTCAACAGTTTTTTGGAAGACCCTGGCCTATTTCTGCATGTACATACAGTAGTGAGGTCTATCAACAATGATTTTGACAAGTATAGTTTGGAAGTCCTTGACTGGCCTATACTGAGCCGTGACCTCAACTGCATTGAGTACATTTGAGAAGACTTGGAACATTGCTCCAAAGCCAGGAATTATACAACATCAGGGCATGATATGACTAATGCTCTTGTAGTTGAATATATGCTAATCCCTAAGCTATGTTCCAAACTCTTATGGCAAACCTTCTCAGAAGAGAACCAACTCATACTCATGCACATGGGTTTGGAAAGTGATGTTCCACAAGCACTTATATGGGTGTGATGTTCTGCTGTGCACATACTTTTGGCCATGTGGTGAACCGCCAGTTGTTGTTTTTTTGAAGGGTAACACTGTCCCTTGTTTGTATATTCCGTATGTGTAGCGTGTGGTTTTTTTTCCTCAGTACATTGAATTTTCCATATTCTTGTGCTGAGCTAAAGGGTTATAAACTGCTTTCCCAGAATACAACCGCTGCAATCACTAAATGTGCCTCTTGAAAAATGAGTACTGACTTTTCAGATGTGCCTTTCGTCTTAGAAAACACTTTCGGTTAATGCTCACTGTCACGATATGATGAAATTTGTCTCATTTTCCCTGTAACCAGTGTCGTCGTAAATGGCAATTTCAAAGATCCACTTGGCTATATGTCAGTAAAATCCCTAGCTCTGGCAGAGAGGATGATGTTGCTGGAATTTTTGATAACTATGAGAAACTTGTTTATCAGAACTTTAGTATACAATGGTTTTTCACCACTCGCAATGTTTGACACAATTGTGCAGAGCTTAAACATCTATACTTTTCTGTCAATTCTACGGTGTTCAGTTTGTTGCGTTTTTTTTTTATGTGCATGAACTGCTGCTTATTATGTGTAAGTTTACATACATTTTGTATTTTGGATGTGTTTAGGGGGATTATCTGTTGAAACTAGCTGCTCACCAGAAAATCAGTCCTCTGACAGTCTCACCAGCAGGCTGACATCTATTTGTTATTTGTATATACTATGTGTGTGCCCAGGTAGAACACACAATTTTGTACTCGGCAACATATAGGCCTCCGCTTTGCCCTAAATTGCGCTTTCATTGGTGCTTGATATTCTCTGTATAAAATGGGTTTATTTTGGATACTGACTGTCAAAATGGTTTCAACTTTATATGCGGGTAATGTGGGCAGTACTGACGGTGTAATGATTAGCATTACTGAGGTCACGGGTTTGAGTCCCACCATGGCCCTAATTGTGGGGAGTTTGTATATTCTCCCCATACTTGCGTGGGTTTCCTCCAGGTACTCCAGTTTCTTGCCACAATCCAAATATATACTGGTAGGCTAATTGGTGCCCAGCAAAATTAACCCTAGAATGAATGTCTGCGTGTGCGTACATGTGGTAGGGATAGATTGTGAGCTCTACTGGGGCATGGACTGATGTGAATGTGCAAATATTCTTTGTACAGTGCTACGGAATATGTATGCGGGTACTTGTGTAGTTTCACGGCACCACCGCGCGCACAGTCTGTGTTTGAAACTTGGCAGCTTGCCAGACTCTGTGTTTAACTGTGCGCGTGCCGCTCTAGCTGTTCGCAGCGCGTGCCTGCTTTATATATGTAATCTACATTATCAGCGTAGCGCTGGGCACTGTGGTACTTTGTACTTGTAGTTCCACAGTGAAATGGACACCCCGACACACGCTAAAATTTAGACGCTAAAGCGTCAAAATCCAGACTCCCTGGAAACCGCTAAGAAGGGGGCATCTACATAGGGGTGCACTGTGCAAAACCCTCTTAAACCTGTTCACAATGACACTAGTCGACGTAACCGCTGTCGACCTTGTTAATTCCACTATCCACACCACCCCGAAGCGTGGCGAGCACACGCGGTACGCGTCCGACCGACCTTTTCATACCCTCACTATCCACGTCAGTGTGGAGTTGATTTTAGAAAGTGTGGCGAGCGCAGCGAGCCACCAAGCCCGAAGCGTGGCGTGCGTACGCGGATTACTTCACAGGTATGCGCGT
Organism: Crinia signifera; assembly: GCF_055691185.1. Lineage (NCBI taxonomy): Eukaryota > Metazoa > Chordata > Amphibia > Anura > Myobatrachidae > Crinia > Crinia signifera. The sequence goes on along the minus strand of NC_139217.1, from coordinate 397,261,714 downwards.
CCCCTCGGGGGGCTCGCTTCGCTCGCCACGTTTCGGGCTCAGTGGCTCGCTGCGCTCGACACACTTTATAAAATCAACTCCATGCTGACGTGGATAGTGGGGGTATGAAAAGGTCGGTCGGACGCATACCGCGTCCCCTCGCTGCACTCTCCACGCTTCGGGGTGGCGTGGATAGTGGAATTAACAAGGTCGACAGCTGTTACATCGACTAGTGTCATTGTGAACAGGTTTAAGAGTGTTTTGCACAGTGCACCCCTATGTAGATGCCCCCTTCTTAGCGGTTTCCAGGGAGTCTGGATTTAGACGCTTTAGCGTCTAAATTTTAGCGTGTGCCGGGGTGCAGGGAGTCTGGATTTAGACGCTTTAGCGTCTAAATTTTAGCGTGTGCCGGGGTGCAGGGAGTCTGGATTTAGACGCTTTAGCGTCTAAATTTTAGCGTGTGCCGGGGTGTCTAGTTTAGAAGCCCCGTACATTAGCGGTGTCCAGTTTAACATGTCCCCGTTGTCAGCGATGTGCAGGGCTGTCTATTTCACTGTGGAACTACAAGTACCACAGTGACCTGTCAGCGCTGGCCAGCACACGCTGCTGCTGCCGGCGCTACGCTGATAACGTAGATTACATATGTAAAGCAGGCACGCGCTGCGCTGAGAACAGCTAGAGCGGCACGCGCACAGTAAACACAGAGGCTGCCAAGTTTCAAACACAGACTGTGCGCATGGTGGCGCCGTGAAACTACACAAGTACCTGTATGCGCTATATAAGAAACTTTGAAATAAATGAATAAATATATCCTATACTGCTCTGCTCACACGAGTGCCATCTTTTGTATAAACGCCAGTTTGTCGGTCCAGAACTTTGTCCTAATCAGATATCACTCGGCATAAGGCCTGATCTAGTCACTTTCTCTAGTCATTTGTTATTAATGACAGCAGCCAGATTGGAGATTGACTGTTACATATTCATGCTGAGCTTTGTAACATAAAGTTACAGCAGCCTGTACTTACTGCCAGCAGCTCCTCCAATACAGCAGATATTTACAGCTGCATAAACTAGAACAGCTGCCTGCAGAGTCTGTGTGTAACATCACATGAGGGACTCTTCTGACTTTTTATGCTTTTCTTTGTGCATCAGTATTTTATCTAAAATATGGATGTGTAACTAAACAGATGCATGTGGTTCTGTAATTATACTCCCCGAGTACCATATCTGAGACCTAGGGAAGAGAGTATGGTGGGTTTTTTTCCCCAGCAGACAAACTGTTAAATATTCTTTGGATACTTTGTTTGATCTGGGATATGTGGAACTGTACTGCCATTATGCTGGCCGCCGCAGAGGCTGTAAAATCAGCCTGCATCAGGCAGTTAGCGCAGTATCACAGCATGCGGGGGCTGCAACCACTCTGATAACCTGATTGGATCATTATGTGTCATATTGGTAAAGGGGATCAGAAGGTGAACACTGCTATCAGCCTTGTGTGATCATCTTCCAGCTGCAATAACAAGCCTGAGATTGTCAGGGTATGGTCGCTAGTTCTAAAAGCATTGGGTCAACTAGCAATAGGTCAACACCACTATGAAGGTCGACATGGTCATTTTGAGGACACAATCATTAGGGCGACATGAGGTTTTTCAGTTAACTTTTTTGAACCAACATGTTGCCGACAGGCGGTATTTCATGCCCTACCATCCACTAGGGCACGGTGGGATGGTGCGTAGCGAGGCACCGTGCCCGAAGCATGGCGAGCGCAGTGGTGCACTTTTTAGGGTCCATGTCGACTGTTGATATTCGGGTGAAAAGCCCCTTTGACTGTCGACCTTCCCCATGTCGACCTAATGTGCATTTCGACCTAATGCTTGTCGACCTAGTTGCTGTCTATCCAATGATACATACCCGAGTTAGTGTTAAAGTGAATGCACACGCTAACGTTGAGGCGCTAAATGTTCTTGATCTTGTCCCATTTGACCACTAATCTTGTGGCCAAATTGGATATTGGTCCTGGGGCTCTCACAGAATCAGCCAGTATGTTGCTAGCGTTTTATGCTTGCCGAATCACACATTTCATAACGCTGATTGCTAGTGTTTGTCTATAACGGGTAGGTTTGGGTGCCAGACATTCAACATTACCATGCTAATTTCTTTTTTCGGTTTGTTTAAATTTTAGCAATGCAAAGTGCAATATATAACCTGAAATGGTACAGTGATAAGCCTTAACTGCTAGACGTTTACAAAAAGTCTGCACCTAAATATTTATACCTGTGCAACATAAATACGAATTCTAAATACCTTGGTGGAGTACTAAAAATGTGGCTGTAGGAGAACACATTGGTATGGGGGTTGGTAGGAGGGCACATCGGTGTGGGTAAGAGGACACATCGGTACGGTTGTGTGGCGGTAGGAGGACACATCGGTATGGATGTGGAAGTAGGAGGTCTCAGCGGTACAGGGGTTGTCTGTAGGAGGACACAGCGGTACGGGGGTTGTCGGTAGGAGGACACAGCGGTATGAGGGATGTCGGTAGGAGGACACAGCGGTACGGGGGTTGTCGGTAGGAGGACACAGCGGTACGGGGGTTGTCGGTAGGAGGACACAGCAGTACAGGGGTTGTCGGTAGGAGGACACATCGGTGCGGCTGTGGTGGTAGGAGGACACATCGATACAGGTGTGGCGGTAGGAGGACACATCGGTACGTGTGTGGAGGTAGGAGAATGCATCGGTACTTTGGAGTCAAAAGTTTAGATTCAGTTTTGCTAAACAAAAACGTTCTGATTTCTTTCTTTCTGTTTTTTTTTCTTATCTCTAATTGTTTTTATGGGGTGTTCTAAAACTTTTGATTAGTAATGCATAATTTACAAAAAGTAATAGATGGGCACTAAAAATGGAAGTGGCTTACACCTTGTACGTCTTGGATATTATCTCTTTGCCTTGTGTTGTTATACTGACTGATATTCTTATTTGTATTGAATAAGCCTGTGTAGAAGCTGTTCTGTATGTATTTTTATACTGCGTCTTTACAGTATGAATTATTTCACATTATATTTTGTTTTATAATAGTGGCCCACTTTCGCTGGGGATTTTTGCAAATACAGTCAATCACAGGGTGCAATGGTTCTGACATAAGAATAAGTATAAAACTGTCATTTATATTATCGCCTGTAAATTTTATGTCTCAGTTGAAATTGAATAATTTGCAATCATAAAATCTATATTAAACTTTAAATTTCCACAGTAGCAATTTGATGCAGTGCTAACTCTTCTACATCTAGCCTTGTTTCTCCCTTGGAATAGTCTTATAAAATGTAAGTTAATGTATTTTGTTCCATTATAAGTACACACTTTTTAGTGAAAGCTACATGATATAATATAATAATTCACCCCCGCCCCCTTTTTTAATAAGATGTATCCATAGTGCATTCTGTAAGTGACAATAGGCCTCATTCAGCAGGCCCTGCAATTGTGTGAAATTCAGTAATTAGCAATTTTCGCACAACTGTACACGTGCAAGGGCTCAAACTTCCTTTGCATTCTGGAAAATGCGACTGGTTATCCGGTGTTGGGTGGGCTTGATCCAGACAATGCAAGCATGTCCGGACTTTTTTCTAGCCAGTTCGCAGCAGCTGCATGATGTCACACGCAGCCACTGCGAGCCAAAACATGGCTGCGCAGGCAGAGAGCTACCATTTTGCAATTTTGCTTTGTTGGGAGGGACTTGGCATGCTGGGCAACCTTGCCCTCTGCTGGGTGGCCCTCAGTATGTTAGAGAAAGCAGTAGCAGTTTAGTAAAATCTTGATGCCATTTTAATAGTTAAGAACATTATCCACGGCTAGTAACTGATTGGTTCTTTTCAAATAATTTCTGTGTAAATGAGAAACCGTTCAGGTGTTATATTTAGTGTGTTATAGTGGCTTATATACAAGTGAACACTAGAAAATGATTGCCTTCTAGTGTAGTAATTGAGTTCAGTTGAGAAAATGCATAAACCACTGTAAATATCTGCATACCAAGTGCAAGATAATATGGTGTTTAGCGGACTAATCTTTTGAGCCAACTTTTTTTCCTGTGAGTTCCATTATACCAGAGCGCGTTCTAAGCAGACACAAATCCAGCGTGGTATGTTCAAAACAGAGATAAGGCTAATGCTTGCCTGTACATTCGGAACATTTCCAAAACATTGTCCGATCAGCAAAAACAGGCCGCTTCAGGTTCCAGTAATAGGTAATATGGTAGCAGTACCACCCACGCTTTCTTGTAGCTTGATGACCCTACAGACTTCTTTAGGGTGGTTCTAAAACTGACTGTTAGTTTAATATACTCTTTTGTGGAACAGTCAAAGACCATTGTGATGTAATTGTGTTTGAGGTCACCAGAGGTGCAGAATGACAGTTCTTTTTGGTACTTGTGTATTATCACGGCTCCCACGTTTTCCATCTTATGGGATCTTATACAATTTAAAATTGTATACCATTGTATATGGCATACGATGAGATGATATTTTAAATTGTATAAGCACACTACTGGGTGCTTTCAAGGTCAATTGGCCCCCCTATAAGATTTTTTATTGTATAAGCACCCTAATGGGTGCTTAGAATGTTAAATGCACCCCCACGCCACCCCCACTATCAACGCCAACCGGAAGCGTGGCTAGCGGCGGCGGTACGCGTCCTCCAACCTTTTCATACCCCCACTATCCACGTCGGAGTTGAATTTATATAGTGTGGCGAGCGCAGCGAGCCACCGAGCCCGAAGCGTGGCGAGCGGATGCATAATGTATTACGCTTCCCCTCGCGGGGCTCGGTGGCTCGCTGCGCTTGCCACACTATATAGAATCAACTCCACGCCGACATGGCTAGTGGGGGTATGAAAAGGTCGGAGGACGCGTACCGCCACCCCTCGCGGGCTCGCTGCGCTCGCCACGCTTCGGGTTGGCGTTGATAAAGGGGGTGGCGCGGGGTGAATTTAACATTCTAAGCACCCATTAGGGTGCTTATACAATTAAAAATCTTATAGGGGGGCCAATTGACCTTGAAAGCACCCATTAGTGTGCTTATACAATTTAAAATCTCATCTCATCTCATCGTATGCCATATACAATGGTATACAATTTTAAATTGTATAAGATCGGGTCCCATCGCAGCACATCTCATCTCATTGCATACCATATTAAGCCTTATGGTATGCAGTGAGATGGGAGCCGTGATAGTACACAAGTACTTTTTTTTTTTTTTTTTTTTTTTTTTTTTTTTATAAGCGGCAATCATTTACAAGGCTGGGATGTCACAAAATGGAGTTGCACAACAACTCTGCAATTGGTTGCGAACATTAGTTCTGTCCCCACATTGTTGTATTCCTCACTGATCAGCCAGACTACAACATCTCTGGTTTAGTTTGTTTTTTTTTCCCCCATTTTTCACATCTGCTAGTCATTTCGTGCTGAGTTTAACTTTTTATTTGTTTCTGGCACTTGATCTACCAGTTGTTATTGAGAATCCTCATCCGATGACCAGCAAGCACAGTGTTGTGAAAAGTTGTTTCCATCTCTCTAAACTTTTAATTATGTTAAAAAAGAACTCTTGCCAAGCCGTTTTTTGAGCGAGGGGGAATTGGCGGATGCGGCTCCAGAAACAGTGAGTTTTCTGCAGTAGCCACGGGTCTCGCTGTTTTGGGGAATTCTCGCCGTCCTGTGACGGCGAGGATTTCCCCAGTACGTTGAATAGAGCGAGCGGCCGGCGCGGGGGTTAAACAGCGAGGATCGCTGGTTTTCAGCAATCTTCTCTGTTGAACCCCCTCGCTGGCCGCTCGCTGCGGCATTGATTACCCCACATTAACTGACTGTTGCCGATATAGTTAACCTTATCGTTCCACAGACGGACGATATTGACCACAAATATTGAACTCTATTGGACGCCAATACTATTCGCTGACTTCACCAGGACCCACTAAACATGCAAGTCGCTTGGCAATATTGCCAAATTAACCTGCATGTTTGGAAGACCGCATCGTTAACAACTTCGCGGGAGCATGCATCGATAACGATATTGAATATCCACACTAGACGATATTGTGTACAATATTGCTCAGAAGCTCCTTTCTGAGCAATATTATTAACAATATCGCCTAGTGTGTATGGGGCTTAATTCTGCTACACAGTATAGCAGATGATGGGAGCAGAGCAATAAAAGCAATTAAATTTGTACAGGTTAAGTATCCCTTACCCAAAATGCTCGGGACCAGAAGAATTTTGGATAATGGATTATTCCGTATTTCAGAATATTTTATATTTCATTGATGTATTTAATCAAATACGTGAACTACACACTAATATATTTTATTTGTGCATGAAATAAGGTTTGTGTACTATCTTAGGTGCTGAATTTGAATGCTAAGCAATCCTTTCCTTGCACATATTTAGTGACAGTTACATATCATGTCCTCAGTAGTGCCAGTTACATATCATGTCCTCAGTAGCGCTTTTAGCAAGATTTTTAATTTTTTCCCACTCTTTCTATAATGTATGCTTTTCAGAATAATTTGGATAAGGGATACTTAACCTGTATCTGGAACAAACCATGTTGCTGTGCAAAAAAGACAAATATATTATTATTTATTTTCTTTGTTTCCATTCAGCCCACAAATACTTGGCAGCTTTCTTTTTACAGTGTGATTTAGAATTGAGTTTGGACACTGCTCTCCGAATTCTAAAATGCCCCACCTACAGTGCTACATGGTTTTTCCAAGGTTTAGTTAGTTGCTCTTTTTTGATTTTGTTTCCAACTTTGAACCTACCTACTAAGCAGTTTCAGTAAGTTGCTGAATATGCGAGCTTGATGGTGCTTAATCTGTTGCAGTTATTTTGTTATGAAAATGAGCCAAGAAACGCGCACTTGGCCAAAGTCTGTTGGTGTGCATACACACTGGACTATTTGAACGTTTAATGTTCCAAACCAACAGGATCAAGCAAATTGTTCAAACTATTATCTAATACTTTACCCAGCTGAACAATTTAGATGAAGCCATTGTTACTAATATTTTTCTGTATATGTATTTTGTTACCTGTTAGGCTGGATGATGTTGGGAGGCACTCCTGTTGTATACCTATGGCTTAGGACCTTTCTCATTTACAAAAAGTACCACTCAGTCAGTACCCTAAAACTACAAACACAGCAAGGTCTATTTTTGAGAGCTTGGGTGGGTTTGCGAAATAGAAGTGAAGAAGATAAACTTAAGAAATGGACTTGATACAAAACTTTATGCACTGCCCTTTAAGCTTTGGTTTTTCAATAATTGAACTTTAAATGATACTGAGCCAGATACCTTTCCACTCTTCATATAAGTTGTCCGTGTCCAGTTCTCTTCATTGTAGTGTCCTACATCAGCGCTTTTCCGATCCAGTCCTTGGGTCCGAATCTGCTTTCCTCACATTAAAAAGATAGATATATATATATATATATATATATATATATATATATATATATAATTTATTTTTTTACCATCTGACCAAATGGTTGGCTGGGTGGAAGTCAACTCCGACAAACCGCAAGCAAACAGCATTTAAAGCTGGCATCGCCACGTGTTGTATACACATGAGAGGGGAGTTGTGAGCGAGGGCTATGGTGCGTTCCGCAGCATGATTCTCACTAACGCACATTGCTAACAATATAGTGCTTACATACTAGACAAAATGCAGGGGAAAAATGCTTGCCATATTCTAGTGTGTATGCACCTTTAGTTTGTCCTGAGAGTTGGATTTAATGGAGCAGTAAGTTGTTGACTGGCACTTTTTCCAACACACAAATGTAAGAACACTTTTCTGACAATTTATGTATTCCAGTAGTATTTAAAGGTTCTTTTGTTTGTAGAGAATAGTTAGTGTTCATTCCACCCTGTTCCTTGTAAAATCCTTGCAGTTCCTTCTTCCTGCCTGGGGTGTCGCTGGCTGCTGTGGTACTTCAAGAACAGTCTGGTTTGTATCTCCTTGTTGAGCTACAAACCAGACAGTTGTAGAAACACCACAGCAGACAGTGACACCCCAGGCAGGAAGAAGGAACTGCAAGGATTTTACAAGGAGCAGGGTGCTAGAATGAAGACTAATAGTGCTACAAGAATACAGTTTGCGTAGGTCTTGCTGATATTGAATATTCAATGTGATCTGAATAGCCATCCATTTATTTTACAGGTTTTCGTGGAAACCCTGGACAAGTGCTTTGAAAATGTCTGTGAACTGGATTTAATCTTCCATGTAGATAAGGTACTGTTGTACACTATACGGTAATGCATGAACTTCTCTTCTTGCTGGCACAAATTCTCACTGTAGCATGTTCATTAATTGAATAGAGCTCGAAGCACAAATGTGATGCATCCTGACAGCAAGCGGCCATGTCATTTAACCAGTCTCCAGCTCACTACAGTAATCCAGGCTGCTGCCTGGTATCAGCAGATTTCTCATATTAGTTCATAAATATTCCGGCCATCTGTTGAAAGTTTCCTTATATGCCTGCATGCAGCAGTAGCTAAGACATGCTGCATATTGATGCAGTGTCACCAGCAATGACATGTGCACTACCTAATAAGTAGATAAGTATATTTTTAATTAACAGCAAGTTAACAAAATGATGATTTTTATTTTACTTTTTAACTTTTTATTTTTATTTTTACACTGATTATTAAGCCCTACTCCCCAGGATTAACCTTGCCTCAATTAAAACTGCTGGGGATTTGGGCAAGTCTGCTAAACGTGCTATTCCCGATTCTGGCACCCACAAACAGTCCTATTCTTCTTTGAAAGAAGGGCAGACTCCTCTTGGAAATTATGTGGCAGGGAGCAATGTGAATAATAATAAGTATTCTCTATAAAGCATCAAATATTATATTTGCACTAAATAAATAACTTAATAAAAATATAAAGAACTTTGTTAAGAAAGGAGTTGGCACTGCGGCTTACTAGTGAGCTTAAAACCGGAGATTTGAAATGCACTGGTGTTAGGGCTGTATTAACATTGCTGGGGGCCCTGGGCAGAACATTAACGCCTCCCCCCACATACCTAGGGGCAGTGGGGTCCGGGCGGCTGGAAGAGCTGCTGATTTTAAAAAAACTGGCTGGACACTGATTGGCTGAGGGAAATTCAGACAATCCGTGTCAGGCCAGTCTTTTCTAAATCAACTTCCCGCCAAACTAATAACAATAAATAATGCAGGGCTACAAGCTTTCAGCCACCGCTGCCTGCCAGCCACCCACAGCAGCTTCCCTGTGCAGTCATCTTCCCCATTGGGGTGGGCCTCTAGAATCCTTAGGCCCCTGGGCAACTGCCCATTAAGCCCAATGGGAAAGATGGCACCAACTGGTGTCAATGATCCCATTTAAGTGTAACTGGAGACCTATAAACAGGTCCCTTTTTGGATGTAGTTGTGATGTTTAATAACTGTGCATCTATTAGAGCCTGTATTTTCAGTTTAGAGCTGTACTGATTTTATTTGGTTCTCCACTTGTGGGTGGCATCTGGGCACATGCACATACGTTGAGTATGCCATGGGTGTGTAAGCAGAATTGGGGATATTCAGTTGCAGTGTCCAATTCAGCTTAAGATAGTGATGCAGAGATTGCATATATGTGCTGTAGGCAATGAGGGACCCCATTTTGAAAAAATGAGCTGGTCCCGGAGCAATAGTCAGTGTCTTGTCTCCTCATGCAATCGCTGCCTGGTAGCTCCCTCCCTCCATCCCTGCTCACCAGCCGCTCTGCACTGTGTGCTGTGTAGGACAGGGAGAGGTGACGCCTCACACACACAGTCAGTGACAGCAGCAGGACCATAATTTAAGTGCTGTCCTGTACCATGAGGGCAGGCCTGATCAAAGTACTAGGACTACAGTAGGAGCAAGTTTCATCTTTGCTCCTTTGGCCATGGCTATTCTATTGTTCTCAGCTGTAATACGTATTGTACATGCACAATACTGTTCGCAGCAGACCACTGCAAACTGTCTGTGACCCCTCTACTAGGTGTTAGTCCTGCATGTGCTAGTGTACCCGGACATCCGCTGTGTAGCTAGTGGTGGGCTCTGGGAGAGTAGCTGTAGACCCAAGTTTAGTGGCTCCTGATGTGCAGCTCTTGCAGATCTAACATTGCAGAAAGCTCGACCCTGACATGTTTTTCACTCCCGTGTCCACCTGGGACTGAATATGCTCACTTTTGATGCAGAGCACCCCGTATATGTGTGTGTGTGTGTGTGTGTGTGTGTGTGTGTGTGTGTGACTATCCAGCCTAATTTGATTCTAAACTTCAGTTTATCTCCACAATCGGGGAATGTTAATATATTGCAATAATTTGGAAATGGTCAAACTCTCCAACCCTGTCACAGTCTTCCCTTCTGGTGATTCCCTACACGTACTCTTCCAAACATGTGAACATTGCCCTGCACTGTTTGTTATATTCCAAACTGTATTCCTCCAAAATTAGGAAATGTTAGTTTCCAAATTATTTGTATTTAATTTCACAATTAAAGATGTAATCCTCCCTACCCCAAATGCGACCTGTAATCATCTGCCTCAACTTGTCTGCCACTACAACCCCACACTGCCTGCCCTTACTCCCCTCTACCTCTTCCCTGCCTAAACCACCAGCACTGTCACAACCACCTGCTCTTACCCCCTCTCTGCAACCAGCACTGCACTTGTTGTCCTATGTAAGATCAATGCAGTGTATTTAGGGCACATGGGATGATCTGATGGCATATGGGGAGCCCGAAAGCATAAATTGTGATGGAACCCAGAAAAAATGGAGATGGGGCCCAGTTTCTTTTAAAATGAGGGGTCCCTGGGACCCAATTTTTCTTTTGTTTGCTCATCATCGTCACTGATGATGAGGGTAAACTCACAAATGGATTAATTGGGACAGTGTTGTTGCATATTGTCGCCACTTTCAAATAATTTAGTGGTTGTTGGCTGGTAATCACCAGCCAATATCGCCCTCCGGTGCAGAAATACTAGTAGGGCCAGGGATGAAGATGAGCCCATGCCCAATCTCCCTCATCCTGGCACTTACACACTAGCAATCACCCTCACTTGAAAGATGAGAAACTGTAGTATAGTACTTATTGTCTGGATATCTGTTCACCATAACACCCTATGCTACATAAAGCAGTCCAGAGATGGGGAGGGGAGGTCTAATGCCCACATCTTCCACACTTTGGCTTTAAAAATGAATCCCTTTATTTGATGATGTAGGTTTTCTACTCAATGCCAGCCCTGTAACACAGGGGTCCTCTACCTCACATACATGCATATTTGTAAATTTGACGTGCTCCTCTTCCTCATTGGAGGAAATGTCATTAAATGGTAGGGGCAGTGACATGCTCAGGGTGACAACCAAACTTTAAAAATGTAATTTTTTTTTTTTTTTTACATTTTTTTTTTTTTTTTGCTGCTCCAGACATGGATTATCAAAACTTTTATTCTCTTTCATTTCTGAATCCTGCCTCTCCTGACACAGATGGAAAATACTTGTTTTTATTGAAACGATCCACCAGTCATTGGTGGAGCCAGTTGTTGGATGTGAGAGAACAGATGCCAGATGGCTCTGCGTAACTGGGATGTGCAGGAATGCAGTATTATAATCTTCTCTGTCTTTGTTCTGCTCTTGAATCTTTAATTTGTTTTTCTGCAATGAACTCAAACATTTTACATACATTCTGCTTATTGGGAAGAACAGCAAGGATAGTGCTGGGCTCAGGAATGGAAATATTTTTATAGACCAGCCTCTAGAGACACACTTTTTTCATTTAAAGTGAACTTGTCACAAGTTTATACTATGGGAAATACCATCAATGATATGTTTGCATGTCCTAGTCTTATTGCATATTTCACTGAAAGTGTGTCACAAAGTTTGGTTTGGCAGCTCTGCCCTGCCAGAAACTCCCCTGTCTGTGCTACGTGGAGGCACATGTCATATACTTCAACTCCATAGTCCCAATTCAGACCTACTTGCTGGACTGCATGTGTTTGGAGCCCAGCTTGCAGGTTAATGCTGCTCCAGTGAAGGCACGCCTCCTTGCCGTACGTGTCCCTGTGCAGGGCTGCAAATGGATGTGTACAGATACACATCCGTTTGCTAGCACCCACACAGAGGAAAAATCACTCGGTTGCTTACCATTGAATGATCTCTCTTCCTCTCCCTGGCGCTCGCAGCTGCCACGTGATCCTGGAGTCACTGGGCGGCTGCACGGATTAAAGGGAGTTCGGGGAGGGCTAAGGATCACCTGCGTTCATCCGGCCACTCCCAGTGTTTCAATGGGAGCGCCCTCCATTTTTGTGGACACGAGCATGAATCACCGGGGGTCTACCCCAGCACGTTCCCATCTGTCAATCAGGCTGCAAGCGCCTTGGCAAGGGACAAATTTGCCAAAGGCACTTGCAGCCAGTCCCTGAACATCTGCATTACCGACACTGCGCATGTGCTGTATCCCCACCATTGGACAGGGGTTCAACTCGGACCTGTGCGTGCAGATCTGAATCAGCTGTGTCAGCCCTTGCCGGGCTTATACATGTATCCCAGCATTTTCACGACCTCTGTTACCTCTACAGCCATTAGTCTTCATGTGGTTCTGCTATACATTACTGTCAGCTGACCACTCTGGACACAGTGACCTAACACACGCTGGTTAGCTAAAGTGACATGGCCAATCAACTTTCAGCCAGGAGTATAAGTCTGTCCTCCAGCACTGGGGAATTGCTAGTGCTTCATTGTACATACCTGTGTATGCAGTCTGCTATCCTGGTCAAGTGCTTCTCCATCCATAATACCACCTGGCTCCACAGCTATCCTGAGTAGGTGCACTGCTGTACTCATTGGTTCTACCACAGTGTTCCCAAGTATACTATTATTGTTGCTCATCGGTTTATCCCGTCCTTGCACATGCTGTGATCTGCTCATCAATTCCAGTAACTGTGCCTGCTTTGCTCTGATAAACAATACATCCTGGTAACCTGCATTGCTGTCTACACGTCGGTTCAACCCCAGTACTTGCACCTGTTGTGCTATGCTCATCGGTTCATCCCAGCTATCTGTTCTGCTCCACATCCTGGCTTGCATTCTCCCATCTCACCACTAGACTCCATTCAAGGTACTACTATAGTGTGTTTGGCCTGCACTCTCCCAGCACTGTTTCCACCCTGTTGGCCTGCATTCTCCCTGCTCACCACCGGTAGCCCTAACGCTAGTGTGTCTGGTTTGCATTCTCCTAGCACACCCTGCAGAGCAGAACATTCACTGTTACTTATATTGGCATGTTTGCATGTCCATTACCAATTTAAAGATGATCTTTTCCTATTCATAGTGATGCATGAATAAACCTTTTTATCAAACCTGCTGCATTTCAAGTCAGGGCCCCATACTCCTGTCTTGTCCGGGTCCACAAATAACCTTACCCATGAGAAAGTGAAAATAAATTACCCTAGTCTTGGTAATGGACAAGCTCGCACATTTTCTAAACTTTTGGAGCATTCTAAATGAATCATTCATCTATAAACCAAAGATTTATCCCTAGATGGAGCTGGACTCACAATTTGACAATAATGACATGGGAATAATATCTTAGTAGGACACGGTCTCTGTTACTGCAAAGGAAGCTATATAAAATAGCATACAGCACACTGAAAGCTGAGCCTTGGTGGTCTAACACAATTTGCATTATTAACATCTCAGTCACTAAGCATTGCTAAGTTAAAAAGATATATTCAAACACATTTCTTATCCATAAAAAGTGTATATATTGCTAAATAATATGTATAAAAAACATACTGAGCTGAAGAAACCTACACATTAGCATAATGTGTTATAACATTTTCCTCATTAAAAATTCTGTTCCTATATAGTTTAAAAATTATGATTTTATTCCTCATCTAACTATTATTACTACCAGTTATTTATATAGCGCACACATATTCCGCAGCGCTTTACTGAGAATATTCAAACATTCACATCAATCCCTGCCCCAGTGGAGTTTACAATCTATATTCTCTACGATACGTACACACAGACATTCTAGGGTTAATTTTGTTGGGAGCCAATTAACCTACCAGTATATTTTTGGATTGTGGGAGGAAACCGGAGTACCCGGAGGAAACCCATGCAAGCACAGGGAGAATATACAAACTCTGCACAGTTATGGCCATGGTGGGAATCAAACCCATGACCTCAGCGCTGTGAGTCAGTAATGCTAACCATTACACCATCCGTGTCCATTCTTGTATAAAATTACTTGCAGAAAGAATGTCCTGTTATCTGAAGTTTTAATAAGAACTTTTATTTGTGTATACAGTATTAAAAGTTAAATTGAAAAAATAGATTCAGGTTATTTTAACAATCAATAGATCTAAATAAATATGCATAGATAATCTAATTACAGCCCCATAGTAATGATCCTAGACCTAATAAAGTGTATACTCCAGTGGAGCCTACCTAATTACATCTATCTATAATAATCCCTGAAACTAGAGCTCATCTGGTTTTCATAAAGTGATAACAAGCAATAAATGGCACCTTTAGGTGGACAAATGTAGAATACACATAACTTAGAAGTTACGTTGCATCTCCATAGGTTGAATGAACAAGGAGAGTCAGAAATTACATAAAAAGTGAGGCACCCCTTACCCAATAACGGGTATCACAACAGGGGTGAAACACAAAGAAACATCATAGTGTAGTAATTATGGTAAAAGGGAAATTTTAATATACACATAAAACTCACAATAAATTGACATATAAAATCGCATATATCAAATTTCCACTGGCAAAAACTGCAACAGGATGTTCTTCTGGATCCGGTCCTCTTTGATGGCATCAGAGGGAAGAGGGGATACACAATACCGGTATAGGGATCGGATTCAGTATTGAATCCCGGCGGTCGGGATCCCGGCGTTCAGAATCCCGACGCCGGAATCCCGACAGCCGAAATGCCGACAAGGGGGGATCGTGGATCGCCCCCCCTTGCGGGCTCGCTGCGCTCGCCACGCAGCGGGCCCGGTGCCTCGCTACGCTCGGCACACTAATTTATTCTCCCTCCAGGGGTGTCGTGGACACCCACGGAGGGAGAATGTAACGGCATTTCGGCGGTCGGGATTCCGGCGTCGGGATTCTGAACGCCGGGATCCCGACCGCCGGGAATGTAACTGCATCCCTAGGGATCCACCTCATCAGAATACCAGGAAACCAGAACAGTCGGCAGGGAAATCTGGAACAGGTAAGTCTACCACCACTAACGCGTTTCGGACACTGGGGGTCCTTCTTCAAAAGTGTGGTACAATCAATAAAGAGTCTCCTTATATCCCCCCCATAAATCAAGAACATAATCAATGACACATGTAATAAAATTGGCTATCTGGGCACATGGTTTGCCGAAAACAAAGTGCGGACGGTCACCGGAAGTGCGTCTTTATCACTTCCACCGGAAAGATGTAGGACACGTTTCCGGTCTCACTTAAGCATTTTGATTTACTTAATATTGACAATTTTGTTAGAACAAATGGATCATGAACAAAGGCCATGGCTTCTAGATATGATGAAAATGTAGTGGGTAATACTTGAAACCTCTGAGGAAATTTCACTCAATGGAGATTAAAAGTGTGTTGGGGGCAAGTAGTCCACTGAATTTTTTTTTTTTTTTCATACATTTCTATCCATTCATTCTGCACACAGTAAGATGCTGTTCTACCAGTGCACTGTGTGTTCTACAATCACTTTAACCAGCAGGTTATAATTTGCTGCCACAATGCCTATTACTCTCCTACAAACCAAGGATCTCATCCCAGCTGAACTGTCTGTTAGCTGGGAAATCAATAATAGAGACACACTGACCATGGACTGATAATTGCCACTCGTAAATACAATTTTAACATTTCATATACATATGACTTTGTATATCCATCAGTTGCAACATGATGGGTTCTAACTAGAGATGTGTGGATTCAGTTTTACTTGGATTTATACTCTCAAATTGGGATCATATTGGCTAGCTGCTGTCACATTTTAGATAACCAATACGATCCGGATTTGAGAACCGAATATAAACCAAACCTGCACATCTCTAATTCTTGCATCAATCCTGTTAAAAGGCATTCATTGTCACCAATGGCCAGTCCCAACCATCAAGTTCATTATTTGCATATTGTAAATAACTTCTCAATTTATCCAAATATTATCCACATACCATAGTCTGTCTGGTACAATGAGGCGGCTTGTACAAGTAAATCTACCATTTTCTAAAACCTGTGGCTTCATGTTGTGATTTATGCTTTGTCTGTTGTTGAAAAGAAACGAATTGGCCAAGTACAGCGGAACTTCCACTTAATGAGTCTGTTGCTGTCATTTGCAACGCACCAACTGCAGTGATGTTAGCAGGGCTTAATGACTACAATCGCTACTGGAGGTACCCAGAGGCCTATCATTAAGTGGCTGTAGTTTTGTTATTTTTGAGTAAGGTTATTTTTATTTCAATTATTTATTTTATTTTAATATTTTTTTATTGTATCCAGGGCTATTTAATCATTATGGTGTTTTACAATATTCTTTATATCAGAAGGTAGCTCTCTACACTTCTATATTTGTTATTGAATCATTCATCATAAAACAATGTCTTCCCCATGACAGTTGATTGATTCCAAATAATGGAATGGTTGTAAAATAATATTTAGGAGGGTGGTTCAACAAAAAGGCTAGCAAGAACTCTAATTGTGTTAATTTGTTGCATATACAGTAACTGTGATCTATAATATGGCCTTGGTAAAGATTATTTTTTACACATTCCCCAAACTTGTCTTAACATTTGTTCAAACGCTATACAAGGGCATCTATCCGGGCTTAGAAGATATCGGTCAGATGCCAGGACATGACAACTTACTGGTCTTCATCATTAGTTGCTAGTCGCCTTTCCACCAGGGGCTTCTTCAATGGTCCAAAAGATGGAAATTACTTGTTGCCAGGTCTGGCCTGTAGAGAGGCAGTACTTGCTTGGTCAGAGCACTGCTTATCTTGAATATCTGTCCTGCCATTATTAAAGTCAATGCACCAAACCCAAACCTGTTTTTGTGAGAAGTGCAATTGTTGGTAGACCTAACTGGCGGGCCCATAAAAAAATAGCTAATCAAACACAAACTGCTGCAAAGACCATCATATAGGTATAGGGGACACAGTAGCGGGCCATAGTGCAGCATTTCTTTAAACAAAAAATTATATGAAACCGAGTGATGAATAAGAAGGGGGGGGGGGGGGACCAACTCCTTCTTAAACATGTTTTGTCACTGAAAATGTTAAATAGGATGAACTGTTCCATACAACTGTACACATTGGTGGTGGGCTACAGAAAATCCTTCACTCGCAAACCCCACCCTAATGCTGCCAAGATTTATTGCAAAATGGTAGAATATGGCTGAAGCAGTGGGCTTCCGTGTCATGCAGGTCACTCTGGGTGGTTATGCAGGAATACCATAGTGTACTCTCCATCCTTCCTCTGCAGGCAGAACTAAAACTAATGGTATGTGAATGTGAGGGGAATTTTTAATTAGAGATAAAGGTACTTATGTTAGTTGGCGCCCACTATAGTAAGTACGCTCATACCCCCACTATCCATGTCGGCATGGAGTTGATTTTATATAGTGTGGCGAGTGCATCGAGGGGACGTGTAAAACTAAGCAAATAGCTTAGTGGGCGCCCATCTAACATATACAGTAAGTACCAAGATAAATTATAATACACTGATTTGGTACTCATGAGAACTGTGGCTTGAGAAGGTGTTCCGACCTACCAGTAAATGAATGAAAAGATCTTGAATAACCTAACACTAAGACAAGTCAAACATCAAGTTTAGGCATTAGAAAGAATATTTGGAAAATCATATTTTCATACCTATTCCATAGGTAAAACAATATTGGATTTTTTTTCCCCTATATTTCAAAGTAAATTTCTCCTTCATCCTCTGGGGACACTGAAGTACTACGCTGGGGATAGTGTGGTGTTATGGAGGAGTTGGCCCGCAGGGGTCTCTGGTTGTCCGTTTTTTATTTTTATATGAAGTGTGCAGGCAGCCTGAGTGTTAGACTGGCTGCCTGCAGTGTGTACAGGCTCTCCGGGAGGTCAGAGCGGCACTGCGTGCGGCGCACGCTGCTGACCTCAGCCGCCTGCATGCTAGGTGTGGGGGAGCAGCCACAGCCGCTCGCGGCTTGTGTTACTGCTCCGCTGGCTAAGTCACCCGCCGGAGAGATCAGGACAGGGGCGCTGTGTGCCGGGTGACTGCTGGACCAGAGTCGCGCGCTGGTCCAGCTGAGGGGCAGACTATGTCTCAGCGCCGCTGTCCTCAGCGCGCGCTGGGACGGAGGAAGGAGGAGGCGTGTCATGGGCGTCTCCTCCAGCTTAAAGATCCTCAGCGCGGCAAACGCTGCCTCTCTGCCCACGCTGCCTTCCTCTGTTTGCTGTGTCTCATCGGATTCTTCTGCTTCAGGACAGCAAAGCGCTTCACCCAGACTGGACAGACTGTGTCACTGCGCTGGGTGAGTGAAGGGGTTCTCCTTTTAGGAGTCCCCGCTTGGAGTATCAGGTGGGCCTAATTCGGGGAAGGTGAGCTCCTCTCCCCCTATTGTATTTCCTCCTTTTTACCTGCTGGGTTTACACTGTTATCTGTGTGGGTGTGTTAGCGTGTGCTGAGTGGGAAGTTTTGTACTGGTTTGCATTATGGCAGCAAAAGCTTCTAGCTCTAAGGCTTCTCAGAAGCTGTTCACTTGCACTCAGTGTAACCAGCAATTTACACAGCATGTGAAAGGTGTGTCACTGTGTAAGGATTGCTATAAAGGAGGGGCTGTGCAACAGCCAGCTGCTCTCTTTAATGCTGAAGGGGTTACAAGTGTGTTAGCTACCTTAGCTTCTGAGCTGGCAGCGTCCCGTAGGGACAGGGAGATTTTGCACTCTCATCTGTCTACTATGTCTTCTGCTGAGCCTTCTTGGGCCAGAGATTTGATTAGGTCAGTGGATTCGCTGGTACAATCCACCGTTAGGCCTCCACAGCCCAGCGTTCCCCCTCCACTTAAAAAAAGGGGTGCCCCTTTGCTTTTGAGGATTGACACTTCAGATGAGGAAGAGGTTAATCCTTTAGAGGAGGGGGAGTGTCAGGTGCTGGATGATACCTTTGCTCCTGTGGATGAGGAGCATGGTGTTCAGGATGAGGCTCAAGGCTTAGAGGCCTTGATTCAGGCTATTAAGGTGACCCTTAATGTTGCTGAGCAAGAATCACCTGCTCCGGTTTCTATTTTTGGCCGTCCAGTCAAGGCTGCGGTAACTTTTCCTGAGTCCATAGAGTTGGAGAAGCCTCTGTTAGACATTTGGAAGGCACCGGAGAAAAAGTTTCAGTTGTCCAGGCGTTTTAAGGCGTCTTACCCCTTTGCGCCTGAAGCCAGGGCGAAATGGGAGAACCCGCCGTTAGCGGACGCTTCTGTCTCTAAGCTTTCAAAGAAAGCTGCTCTTCCCATACCGGGAGCGGTGGCCCTGAAGGAGGCTCCAGATAGGCGTTTGGAGGCGGGGCTTAAGCATATCTTTTCAACGGCAGGTGTCTCTTTGCGTCCTATTTTTTTTTTTTTTTTTAAATAATTTTTATTGAACTGTACAGTACAAAACATTGCATGTCTGTAGTATAGATTTGTGCATGAGACACTGTCACAGTCATTATATACGTAATGTAAAATCAATGAATAAACAGAGATTCAAAATACAATAACTTGTCAATTGGTTCATTTTTCAATACAGTCAGTTCCTGTTACAGTGGGTCATTTCATACAATCCCTTAGCTACACACGGTATAGGCACACCGGAGTACATTTCAATAGGCAGTTGAGGGTTCTGTTTAAAAGGGAGGTATATTATGTTGTAGTAGCATTAGATTATACCAGGACGTTAATTGGACAGCCTTTCTAAGATTAGCTTTTGTGGATTCTGGCAGGGATTTCACATGTGGTAGCCAAATAGCAAAAAACCTTTTAGCCTTAGCATCTTTGTTGAGTGACATCTCAAGCCAGTCCATCTGGAATAGATGTGACACCCGGGGTATCAGTAAGGATATGGATAATGTATTGGAGTTTTTCCATTGGGATAAAATGGTTTTTCGCGTTGCAGCAGCTATTTCTGATAAAAATATTCTTTGCCCTGCTGATTGGCGGATCGTGTTAGGTATTGGATATATATCCCACAGTGCCCATTCCGGGGTGGCTGTGAATGTGATGTTGTACTGTGAGTTAACATGTTCACACACCGTATCCCAAAAGGTTTTCACTTCTGGACAACTCCACATGCAGTGCAGTATATCTGCATTAGGTGCTTTACATTTAAAACAACATGAATTGTCCGCAGTCCCCATTAGCAACATTCGTTTCGGGGTATAGTATGCTCTATGTAGCAGTTTGTACTGCGTTTCCATGTACGAGGCGGACACCATTGTTTTGTTAAGTTTTACAAATGCAGATAAAAGAGAAGATAATGATACATTTGGCAGGTCTACAGCCCACTTCGCCATCCCCGAGTCTAGAGTGTCTACATCAATACGTCTCTTTATATGTAAGTACAATAGGGAGGTGGTACATGGTCTGTTCTGAGCGTGTTTGATCATAATGTCTATTCCTGCAGACTTGTCAGTTATCGGAATCTGTTTGGCTTGGCTGGATACATAGCTTTTCATTTGGTTGTACACATATATGGGTATGTTCACATCTGGGAATTTATCACTGATTTGTTGGTAAGACAAAATTGGATCGTCCCCATCACCCATAAAATGACATATCAATCTAAGACCCCCTGCCTCACAGTGCCTGATTAATCTATTATTTTGGATTATCTGTCTATTAGTGTTAGTATTGTAATAAATGTTATTGAATATCGTATTATGTGTAGATAGTTTAAGTCTAGAGCGTGTCATTCGCCATGCTTTACATGTGGTAGTTAGTAATAAATTCCCTGCGACTTCAGAAGGAAAGTCCGTTGGTCTCATGTGAAGAAGACTCGGCAGTGGCACATTCGGGCTCATGGTTTGCTCAAGCACCGTGTTGGCATATTGCGTCCTATTTTTGTTATCTCCTGGGTCAGTAGGGCCATGGAGAAATGGGCAGAGGATTTGTCCAAGGGCTTGGAGGAGCAGAGGCCTCCTGAGGAGTTAGCTCAGTTGGCTGATCAAATGCGGGAATCCGCGGCGTACATAGGAGAGGCTGCCAGGGATTCGGCTGTGCTGGTGGCGAGAATTTCGGCTCTGTCAATTACAGCCAGACGGTCCTTGTGGCTCAAGTCCTGGCAGGCGGAGGCGGACATTAAGAAAGCAGTGGAGGCTCTTCCCTTTATGGGGGATGTTCTCTTTGGGCCAGAGCTGGACAGGTTAATTGCTCAGGCGACAGGGGGGAAATCTACCTTCCTCCCTTCCTCGGCACCTCCTCCTAAAAAGCCTTACCAAGGACCGGCTTTTTGCTCCTTTCGAGGTGCGCCAAAATTTAGAGGTAAATCTAGAGGTTCCTTTACCTCGTCCCGTGGTAGAGGTAGAGGTTTTGGCGGCGCCACCTCCTCCGCAAACCCTGGCTCCCGTCGTGCAGACGCCAAGCAGCCAGAGAAACCCGCGGCATGACGCCCTTCCCTCCTACCTGGGGGATCCCAGAGTAGGAGCGCGGCTTCTGGATTTCCGGCAGGCCTGGGAAAAGTCCTGCAAGGACAAGTGGGTTCTCTCAGTGGTGTCTCGGGGATACAAACTAGAATTTGCCGGTTCTCCTCCTCAACAGTTTTTCACGATGGGTCTTCCGCATGCGGAAAAAGATTCTCAGTTACTGCTTCAAGCAGTTCAGCGGTTGCTATCAGCCGGGGTGGTAATGCCCGTTCCGACCGATCAACGCAAGGAAGGGTTTTATTCCCCTCTTTTCCTGGTTCCAAAACCAGACGGGTCGGTAAGGCCGATCTTAAATTTAAAGAAATTGAACGAGTACATTATGTACCACAGGTTCAAAATGGAGTCGCTACGCTCGGTAGTGGCAGGTCTGGAACCGGGGGAATATTTGGCATCCTTGGACATCAAGGATGCCTATCTGCATGTTCCCATTTACGACTTGCACCAGAGGTTCCTTCGATTCGCAATCAAAGACCAGCATTTTCAATTTCGGGCACTGCCCTTTGGCCTGTCATCGGCGCCTCGCCTGTTCACCAAAGTAATGGCGGTCATGGTTGCTTTTCTCCACACACTAGGAGTCAAGATTGTTCCGTACCTGGACGATCTATTGATCAAAGCCGGTTCCAAAAGTCAGCTGGAACAGGCGCTTCACGTGACTTGTCAAACTTTGATTCAGCATGGCTGGATTCTAAATTATGGGAAATCCCAGATGGTTCCTTCCCAAAGGATTTTATTTCTTGGTTTGATTCTGGACACAGAAGTACAGAGGGTGTTCCTTCCTCTGGAGAAAATTTCCTCGCTCCAGGACTTGGTGAAGCAAGTTCTTCGTCCTCGGAGGGTGTCAGTGCACCTTTGCATTCGGTTGCTAGGCAAGATGGTCGCCTCCTTCGAGGCTCTGCCTTTCGGCCGGTTCCATTCCAGGACGTTTCAGCTCGATCTGCTGAGGCAGTGGTCGGGTTTGCATGTCCACATGCACAGGACGGTAATTCTATCACCCTGCAGTCGTCTGTCTCTTCATTGGTGGCTCCAGACTGCCAATCTTTTGGAGGGGCGTCGGTTCGGAGTCTGGGAGTGGACTATCATCACGACGGATGCCAGCCTAAGGGGCTGGGGGGCGGTTGTGATGGGACGTCACTTTCAGGGCCGTTGGTCCCCGCAGGAATCAAGTCTTCCAATAAATATTCTGGAAATTCGAGCGATCCGCCTGGCGCTACTCAATGCGGATTTGTTCATCAGAGGGAAGCCGATCCGAATTCAGTCGGACAATGCCACCGCTGTGGCATATATCAACAGACAGGGTGGAACGCGCAGTCGGGCGGCTATGCAGGAGGTACGCCCGATCCTACAGTGGGCGGAGAGGAATTCTCTGGCTTTCTCGGCGGTGTTCATTCCAGGGGTGGACAATTGGGAAGCGGACTACTTAATTCGCCAGGATGTGCACCCAGGAGAGTGGGCCCTGCATCCGGATGTGTTTGGCCAGATTGTCCTGCGTTGGGGGTTACCCCAAATAGACATGATGGCATCCAAGCGGAATTGCAAAGTGGCTCAGTATTGTTCCAGGTCACGAGATCCGGAGGCGGTGGCGACGGATGCTCTGACCGCAGAGTGGGATTACCATCTAATCTATGTGTTCCCTCCGTTACCCTTGATTCAGTTGGTACTCAAACGGATCAAGCGCGAGAAGGCGACAGTGATTCTCATAGCTCCAAATTGGCCTCGTCGGCCTTGGTTTGCCGATCTTCAGGGGCTCCTGATAGATCAACCCTTGCAACTGCCTCAAAGAGAAGATCTGTTGCAGCAGGGACCATTCGTCTACCAAGGGTTACGGCAGCTGCGTTTGACGGCGTGGCTGTTGAGGCCGAGCTGCTGAGTAGACGTGGGGTACCTAAGGAGGTCATTCCCACAATGATGAGAGCCAGGAAGGAGGTTACTTCCCGGCATTATTACAGAATTTGGAAGGCTTATTTGTCGTAGTGCGAACGACACAAGTGCCCTACAGCTGTTTTTTGTTTGTCCCGATTGTTGAGGTTTCTGCAATCAGGTTTTGAGGCGGGCCTTCGTTTAGGGTCCCTTAAGGTTCAGGTGTCCGCCTTGTCGGTATTTTTTCATCGGCGCATAGCTTTGATGCCGGAAATACAAACCTTCTTAAATGGGGTTCTCAGGCTGCAGCCTCCGGTAAGGCCTCCGGAGGAACCTTGGGATCTTCCCTTGGTGCTGGATTATCTCAGGTCTGAGGTGTTTGAACCTTTGGAATCTATTGATTTACGTTTGCTCACCTGGAAGACGGTGCTCCTGCTGGCCTTGGCATCGGCTCGACGAGTGTCTGACCTCAGTGCTCTCTCATGTCGTTCACTGTATTTAGTTTTCCACTCAGATAGGGCGGAACTCCGGACTCGGTTAGATTACCTGCCAAAGGTGGTGACTGCTTATAATCTTAACCAGCCAATCGTGGTTCCGGCCTTGACAGGAGAGTTCGCTTCACTGGATGTGGTCCGAACTTTGCAGGTTTATGTGGACAGAACCAGGGATCTCAGGAAGTCGGATTCTCTGTTTGTCCTATACTGTTCTGCGAAGCGTGGTTGGCCGGCTACCAAGCAAACTTTGGCCAGGTGGATTTGCCTAACCATTAAACAAGCTTATGTTCAGGCCTCCCGGCCTCCGCCTACTAGAGTTTCGGCTCATTCCACCCGTTCGGTGGGACCTTCTTGGGCGGCGGCCAGAGGGGTGTCTCTTTCTCAGGTATGTAGGGCAGCCACTTGGTCTGGGCCCAATACCTTTATTAAGTTGTATAGGTTTGACACCTTTGCGTCCTCCTCTACTAGGTTTGGCCGCGCGGTGCTTCAGGATGCCCAGCGCCTTCCCACCCGTGGGGATGGCTTTGGGACGTCCCCAGCGTAGTACTTCAGTGTCCCCAGAGGATGAAGGAGAAAATAGGAATTTGGTACTTACCGATAATTCCCTTTCTCCGAATCCGAAGGGGACACTGAACGCCCTCCCGGCACTGGTCTTCTGGTAAGGGAGGGGTTTTTACAGGTCGCATGTGGCCAGGATGTGTTGCATGCGATGGTCTGTATGTGAGTTCTTTTGGCTGATGTTTGATTCGGTGTCTTGTTTTCATTCTCTCTCTCTCTCTCTGTCAGAGGTTTCCTGGTCTCTTTTCTCCTCTCGGGCACAGTAACTAAGACTGGAGTCTGAGGGGGGGATAGAGGGGGAGGAGCCACACCACACTTCAAGTTCTTAAAGTGCCAACTCCTCCATAACACCACACTATCCCCAGCGTAGTACTTCAGTGTCCCCTTCGGATTCGGAGAAAGGGAATTATCGGTAAGTACCAAATTCCTATTTTTTGATGGTAGGCAACAATCATAAAATCCCCCATGAAAACCTACATGTGCAGTGTTTCCTGCTTCAAAGTACTCTTTAAAGATATTTAATTTTCCATTATCCCCTTATCAATGTTGTGATGTGCTGCTCAATGCTGTGCACACAGGCTTACTAATGCCGTGTACACACGGGCCTACCCGGCGGCCAGTGATAAAGGGGCCACTGAGTGCCGGCATCGGCCATGGGGGAGGGATGGAGGGGCATCCCCCTTCTCCATCCCTCTCCCCTGGCCGATGCTGGCACTCGGTGGCCCCTGTATAGCTGGCCGCCGGGTAGGCCTGTGTGTACACAGCATTAGTATTACTAACGTGTGGTGTTCCGTAACCTTAATGGTCATTAAACTATTTTGGTCCCCTTAATAGTGATTCACACTGACAGCCTATTTAGTAGTATATAAATGTGTACTTTTGTATAATGGATAATAAAGAAGATGTGGAAGTGGTTTGTAATTAACTATGAGAAGTAAAGTATTTAGTGTACTGTACACAAATATGTAAGGATTGAGACAGAAACACACATCCGCACTAACTACATACGGCGCTGCGATACACCTGTGGCGCCTTATAAATAAAATTATAATCACTAGTAACCTATCAAATAAATCCTATACATTTGTATGCTACACAATATGTTATCGTGATTCAGTGATAACGAGTCCTATTGTATTTTCTGTAACATAATATTTTTATATGTTAAAGATTATAATCTAAACCGAACTATATCATCCCCAGTGGTGCTCCATACATCTTGTAGAGAGGTTCAGCTGCATTGGCAGGATGGGAGTTTGATAAAGGGGAGAGAGTGTTCAACTGCACAATACTTGTACTAGAAAAATCATACATGGGTGGCCTCAACACACTATTTTGCTGAGGGGCTTAGTCCTTTAGTTAATCCAAGGGCGGTGTGTGTGTGCTGGTATTATGCTCTCCCACGTGATAAGTGAAATATGGCACTCTTATCCCCAATACAAACTACAATAAACCCTTTTATATTATGTGTCCTTTTTTATAATCCTTTTAAGCATTATTAGGTCTTAAATAAGTAAATACCATGAGCTCCCGCATTCCATTATTGTGCATTATAAGTGAATCGGGCTGTAACAGATGTTTATTACTTTTCAGTCCAGATACTCCCATATGTATCAAAGAGGAGTGGATTATTAGGTCAATAGGTCAACCACTATTGGTCAACATGTGAAAAAGGTTGACATAGTTTAGGGTGACATTGACAATAGGTAGACACAAGCAAAAGGTCGGCATAGAAACCGTTCACTTTTTGTCCTTTTTTGTGTCTGTTGACCTTTGTCGACATAGTGTACCGTCTCCCCTCGAATGGTGAGCACTTCAGGCACACTATTATGTTCTCCCTCTATGCCCACTTGGATTGTGAAGTAAGAACAAGTCGATTTTAAAGAAAACAATCATGAAACCATTAGCATGTCAACCTTTTGTTTGTGTCGATATTTTGTCAAGGTTGACCTAGACCATGTCAACCTTTTTCTCGTGTCACCCTATTGACTTTCAACCTATGAACCGGATACCATATTAAACCTAACCCATCCAGCTGAAGGCCAGCTGCACCTTACAAGGCCTTTAAGTGGGCACATCCTCCGTGACATCCTCTTTGGGTGTGGTAGAACATTATATATGAATGTATAAATGGCCTAAAGTTGGATTATCATCTCATGAAGATGGCTCTGTCCATCGTCATACTTGACAACAGCCTTTTATTAGGATGCTTTGTAATGTAACATTGTGCTCTATTCTGTGTTTCTATTAGGTACACAACATCTTGGCAGAAATGGTGATGGGCGGTATGGTTCTAGAAACCAATATGAATGAAATTGTTACTCAGATTGATGCTCAGACAAAACTGGAGAAGTCAGAGGTAAGGAATCAGATAAATGTTAATTAAATGCTGAAATTTTTTTTTTTCATTTGAAGCCTTTAGAAAGTATTGCACCATTAAGTTTGACTTGCATAAACAACAGATATTACTGGAAAGCTTCATCTAAAGATAAAGGAACACATCATTGGATTCCTTGTGCATACACGTATTGGTGAGGCACAGACCATGCTTGCTGCTGATAGGATGCCCAGGCTCCTGTGCTGTCAACATCTAAAATGTGCCTATGAAGTTTGTAAACCATCAGAATGATTAATGAAAAAATCACTTGTATGAGCCACATCCCACAACATACTATTGCTGTGATGTATACAACAGAACCTGTAGCAAATTGGCAAACAATAGAGGGGACAATACAGTAATATTGTATCAGTATTCCAGTTTGGTGAGAAGTGCTTACTGTTTTTACCTGGGCTCCTCATTACCTAGATGCACATTGCAGTGTTAAGAGGGGTCATAATTCCATGCCTCTGGCAAATAGCTTTGCCGCACCTCTATTGAATATGTTGACACAACACTATAGGGAAGACCAGAGGACTAATTTCCTCTTGCTTCAGTTACTCATTAACCACAGAGTTCAGCCTAGCTTAAGTCAAGCATTTGAATGGCAACATTTACAGAGTTAACTTAATCAAATCAATCAAATATATCTTTATTGTCATCAAATGCTCAAATGTAATGAACACTTAAAGAAATTCAAGTATGAACACTACAGCATAGGAAAACAAAAAGAAAGCGACATCGGAATGCAAGGTCATGCATAAATCCAACTATTCCCACTAATTATTCAGAGTACAAATTGCCAACGGGAAGAAACTCTCTAAATCACCTTTATCTGCACAAAATTGCACAATATCTCCTGTTCAATGGTAATAAAGAGAACAGTTCTCCACTGGGATGCAAGGGATCCCTCAAAATACTCTTTGCCTTTGAGAGGAGCCGGTTCCCATATACATGTTGGATACTTGGTAAGGCAACCCCAATTATTTTGCTTGCCAATGATATCACTCTCTGAGGAGATTTGCGGTCAGCAGCAGAGCAGGAGCCAAACAATACTAGAACACCATAGGTGAGAACACTTTCAATTACACTAGAGTAGTAGTTCTCTTACACATGCCAGCCGAACATAGGGGGTTATTCTAGTTCACTCGCAAAGGCACAATTACTCTCTAATGGACAAAACCATATGCACTGCAGGTGGGCTTGATGTAACGTGCTGAGAGAATTAGATTTGGGTGGGGTTTGTACTTCAAACGGATATCTATATTGCAGTGTAAAAATAAACCCTGCACAGAAACCATAAAACACCCAAATCTAACTCTCTCTGCTCATGTTACATCAGCCCCACCTGCAGTGCATATGCTTTTGTCCATTAGAGAGTGATTGTGCCTTTGCGAGTGAACTAGAATAACCCCCATAGTGTCCTCAAGAGAAACATATGCTGGTAAACTTTTTTATGACAATATTTATGTGCGTACTCCATAAAAGGTCTTTTGACATATTTATGCCTAAAATTTGAAAAGACTCAACTTGTTGGCCATTCAAGACTTGTGGGCAGTATGAATGTTAGTGGGACTTCCTAAAGTTCACAATCATTTCTTTAGTCTTGTTCACATTTAGGACCAGACAGTTATCCCTGTTCCAAGACTCCAGTCTGGACACTTCCAGCTTGTAATCTGTTTCATTGCTGTTAACAATAAGGCTCGTTATAGCAATATTGTCTGCAAATGTAATGATCTGGACAGATTCAGAGCTTGAGGAGCAGTCATAAGTAAACATGGAGTACAACAGAGGGCTCAACACGCACCCCTATGGGACCCCTATGGGAAACCTATGCTAACTATCAACTCACCGGATACTTTGTCTTTTATTCTGACAACCTGTGGCCTATTTGATAAAAAAAATCCAGAATCCATCTACACATATACCCACTTAACACAAAATTAGAAAGTTTGCTCACTAACGATGACGGAACTACCGTTTTAAAAGTCGAGCTATAATCTACAAATAAAACTCTAGCAAAGGAACCCTTTGATTCTAAGGTGGTAGAGTGAGTGCCGCGTCATCTGTAGATCTATTTGCCTTATAGGCAAACTGAAAAGGGTCAAGACCAGGTGGAATGCATTTCTTGATGTGTACTAAAACCAGCCTTTCAAATGCTTTTATGATAAGGGACGTTAAAGCAATCGGACGATAGTCATTCAGGCTATCGGCCCTGCCTTTTTTAGGGACCGGTCTAATAATTGTGGATTTAAAGCACTTAGGCACACAACATGCACTAAGACAATTAAAAGTAAAAATTCCAGCAGGCTGTACTGCGCACTCCTATAAAACTTTCTCTTAAATCCCTTGGTCCTAGCAATGCACTGTCTAACAGACTCCTCCTCTAGTTCCAAGAGCCCCACATCCTCTGAATTTCCTACCTAGAGGGACAATGGCACAATTGGTCTATCAAAACGGGCATAAAAAGTATGTAAAGTGTCTCCTCCTAAGGAGGGGTCACATTCGTGGGACATGGAGTTTTTATTTATTTTATAGTCCGTACTGTTTTGGATGCCTTTCCATAAACATTTGGTGTCGTTACCCTGAGAATGTTTTTTTTATAGTTTTACAGAAAAGGCCTTTTTGCCCTAAAAATTTCCTTTTTTAATCTTAAATGGGCAGCCCTGAAGATGGTCAGATTACCAGATCTAAAAGCATTGTCCCCGTCCACCAGTAGGGAACGAACCTCTCCATTTATCCAGGTTTTGTCATTAGAAAATGACAAGAAGTTCAAAAAAAAATTAAGAAGGTCCTCATTAATTGTGCACTATGATGATTAGCTTGGATAGTCCATTTATAGTACTAATGAAAACTGTACACAAAACAGCAAAAATTGGATGAGCAAATAACCCAGTAGTGCTAATTATAAAGCAGTATTTCTATTCACCAGTTCAATTGGAATCTACACTAAAATAGGACCAATGTGCTATCTCTTTGGCTGCTACCAGACTCCAGTAGGGTGCCCCTGTAACTATTGTATAGGGATAAGCTTGTGCAGATTTATTTGGTTCTTTTTTCCAAAATTAGCACAAATTTTGATTTGTCTGGATTTATCTTATTGGCTATCCAAAACACAGTCAATAACATGCCCTTTTGAGATTAGCATAAAACCAAGTAAATCCTCTCTACCTTGGTGAAGGATAACCAGAGGTCAAGACCATAATAAACAGTCTGAAATGATGAATCAGACATGCTTCTCTTACTGTCACACCTCTGTACTTTGTCTGTAGAATATTTTTTTAGGGCAGGGTGCTGACCACCGAGCAGGGCACATCCTCCCATCCTCACCCCGGGTGTGGTATAGGGTACCGACAGTCGGGATTCCGACAGTCATTAGCCCGACGTCGGGATCCCGACTGCCCGGACTCAGACAGCATGGCGAGTGCAACAAAGCCCCTTGCAGGCTCGCCATGCTGCGGGCACGGTGGCTTGCTACATTCGCCACCTATTCTACTCTCCCTCTATGGGGGTCGTGGACCCCCATGGTGGAGAATAGCCGATAGCCGTCGGGCAACAGTCTGTCGGAGTTTTGACAGTTGGGATCCCGATGTCGGCTTAATGACAGTGGGGATCCCAACCCCAAATGACTGTTGGGATCTTCCCCCAGTGTGCTGACCAGGGGCGGATTGGGATGAAAAAGCAACCTGGAAAATGTATGAAAGTGGCCCTAATGGGGCAGGAACTTTTGAGAGGGTGGGTTCTTTTGAGGGGGGTGGGATTGTACCTCATAGGGCGTATTTCTGCATTTTTATATCCTATGCCTCTATACCCGCAACTGCATTACTGACCCCACTATACCCACCTCTACACTACTGACTCCTAGATACCAACCACTACACTAGTGACCGCTCCATATCCCCTGACCCCTCTACATTACAGACTCCTCTAATAGAGATGAGTCCTGCAGCTGGCGCTGGTGGTAAAGTTATGCCAGCTTCCTGGAGAAGTTGCAGCAATTCTGGGAGACAGTGCATTGAAAGCCTGCTGCCTCTACCTCCAGTCATAACACTGCAGCAACAGATTCCACAGCAATGCAAAATAGAATAAAAGAAAAATTCTTGACAGTGACAGGGGGAACGTGCCTTGGTGCCCCTTTCCACCACTGCTGGCAACCCCTTATCACACACAGCAACCTACCCCCCAACACACATGCACCTCCTTCTCACACATCTCTCCTCCACACGCACACACTGACAGCGCACACAATTGTCACAGACTCCATAGGAGTTTACCCTGGGGTCTCAGAGACGTGACTCCCAGGCACAGGTTCAAAACACAGCTCTGGCACAGCAGCAGCCGGGTGTTCTTTCCTCTATGTCAGACTGCAGCGCACAAGAGTTGAGGCCATGCCCATTACCGAACTCTGTCCTCTCCCCCAGATTGCTATGCACACCTGCTACAGCTCCCAGCTAGCGGCACCAGGAAGTGCCCGCACTATCTGTAGCAGCAGCGGCTTCCGGAGATCGTTGTTGGGGACTAAGGGGGCCAGCTGATTGGACTTTGGGAGCAGCCAAGGGGCACCCTAAAGTAAAACGATTTTTTTTGTGGCACCCCTAGACCAACAGTTTCTTATTGAGAAATTTTGAAAATAATATATTAAGTAAATTGTGTTTTTATGACATTCTTATGGTGTGTACACACTTGTACAATGTGCATGAGATTTTGACTATATAGTCAAAATCTCATCAGGATTGCATGGGTTTTAACCCTTGCGATCCCGATGCACACTCCCGTATCACAGCCAGAAAGTTGGCTGCATAGACTATATAGTCAAAATTGTATGCAAATGGCATGCGCCGTGCGATGCGATCAGTTCGCATTGCAAGCCAAAATCGATAGTGTGTACACACCATTAGAGTCAGTTATGTGGTGAGGGACTGGATCTGCTTCTGTTTGTCCACATTTTTTATGATTTGAAGCCACAAACACTGGTTTTGTCTATTACATTGACCATAAATGTAATTAATTTAAAATAGAGTCAGATTAAATAGGTTTGGTCTTTTAGATCTACAGAGTCTGTCTACAAGCAAAAGGTCGACAGTTTTTTTTTCAGATTTCTTTTCTGTCTATGTCGACATAGGTCAGCATGGACACTGTAAGAGCAATGTTCATAGAATCAGCAAACAGCGGATGAATATTTTACACATATTGGGTGGAATATAAATATTTAATTTTGAGGGATTTTTAAAAGCTAAGAGCAGGGTCACAGTGTGACATTTTAATTGTCAATAGGAATTATTTTCACATTTTAACAGAATTAAATGATGTGGTCATGGACAGAATACCACCCTGCTGGTACTTTGTAACTGGCGGCTGGTCTGATAGGATGCCAATTTATATAGCACACTTCCCTTTTATGTTTGTCCTCCTTAATGTCAGGGATAAAAAGGTCCTTCATGAAACACATCCGCCACCTTTTATGGTTCCTTATCCACCACTGAGTTATAGTACAGTGGCTTCATACTGTACGAGAATTTCTATCAAATTGGAGTGTTCAAACAGTTTGGCACTAATACAGACACATAGCTATCAGAGCAAGATGTCAGACTTTAATGCAACTGCTGTTCGTAATGTTTATGTATAAATATCACTTGGCATAATGATGTTACCATTGTAGCAATACTGAGGATGAATTTACTGATGTAAATTAGCCTATTGTTAGTGTTTCATTTACTTATGTGTATCTATTTATATCCACTATACTAGGAGTCCATTCCTAGTATATGTTAGAGTTACATAAACTGCTACACATGCCTTCTTTCACTCATGCCTCCATTCTGTATTTCTACATTTAATTTTTTAATATTTGTGAAACATGATGGTGTTACCAAGGTGCTTTCGACTGCAAAGTTTGAAGCACATCATTCCAAATGAAACCCATTTATTCCTATAAATAATACAGAGGATGTTGCACGCGCTATTTCATCATTCAAGCGGTTTTCAAAACACTAATAGCTTCTAAACACTTGATCACTTTCTAACTGAAGTACTGTACGTTATATTTCAGCATACACTCAGAGTGTTTTGAATGTTCATTATAAGAGTTGCATATTTCCAGCTTGTGGGATACCACTCTTAAAGGGCATACACATGGTGCGATTGACTTGCGAATAGATCCTGGTTCGATTTTAATCTGATCGAATCACACAGCAAGCAAAATGCATTAGATTCGGACTATAAAGATCTTTAGGTACTTATGTAGTATCTGGGCTGCCGATTTCTAAATCGGGTCGGATCGGGCACATCGCATCGCATCGCATGCGACCATCGATGCGATGCGATGACCCGATTTTTCCATAGGAATCAATGTTAAAATGGACTGAGTCCATTTTAACATGGAATTCAATGGGAAAAAGGGGTCCTTTTCATACCCCTACTATCCAAGTGGGCATGGAGTTGGATATAAACCTGTGGCGAGCGTAGCGAGCCACCGAGCCCGAAGCGTGGCGAGCGGACACAGAATACCGGCCCCTCGCGGGGCTCGCTTCGCTCGCCACGCTTCGGGCTCGGTGGCTCGCTACGCTCGCCACAGGTTTATATCCAACTCCATGCCCACTTGGATAGTAGGGGTATGAAAAGGACCCCTTTTTCCCATTGAATTCCATGTTAAAATGGACTAAGTCCATTTTAACATTGATTCCTATGGAAAAATCGGGTCATCGCATCCGATGGTCGCATGTGATGCGATGCGATATCGCATCGCATCTGATTGTATGCCTTAACTTAAGGCATACAATCAAAAAATCGGCAGCCCAGATACTACATAAGTACCGATCTTTACTATATAGTCTTGCATGCACACTATTTTTCTATTCTATATAGACTAAACGGGAGTGCGCATCATGATCGAATTGGCATCAAATGCAGCTGCAAAAGTCAAATCTAATAGAAAATTAGACTAAATGGAACCGGATGTACACTCTATTACACTTAGGTGTTTTATATGGCATAAATGACAATTACATACTCTAGAAGGGAATAAGGGCATTGTTGTGCAGCTAAGTGTGCGATATGCTTGAATTGGGTACATTCTGTTTTGGTCATTTTATGGGAACTGTACATTACTGTTATTGATGTATGTTCACTGTTCTTTTGAATAATTCTGATGAATTCTGATCTCCAAATCAAAAACAGCAGCTCATTCATTAACCATTTGTGCTGATGTGTCTCCTCCGTATCTAAAGCATTTTCTAAGATGTTTTATAAATAATCTGTATATTAAATGTGTATTCAAATTTTACATGTAGCAAAAGGATAATGTGAAAAATATTTTGCCTGATTCAAAATCCTGGGTACTATAATTACTGATAGCCTACAAATAGGATACCTCCCAGAAATCAACAGTTGGAAGGCTCACTCTGGCTTTTCAGAATAATGGACACTCCTTCGCAACTGCTGTTAGCAAGGATAGTTTTCATCATTACAGATGTTTCTCAGGAATATCATTAAATCCAAGTGGCAGCATCATCCTTGTTTGAGTGATTCATGGTAGAAATCCAGTTTCAAGTATCAAGAAATATTCCAGTACATTTTGGTGGGGAGCAAAGTCATTTTAAGTAGTGTATGTAAGTGGTGCAAAATACAGGTATTGGTCATTAAATTATGGGTGTACATGATCCTGCATAGACTGTGCATGATCCTGCATAGACTATCTCAGGGGTCCTCAAACTATTTTGCTCTGGGACCCCATCTGACAATAAAAATAATTACAGGACCCCAGCAAGTTACTGCAGAAGGTCATCACATCACATGTGTAGTCAGCAGACAGCACATACATGGCAGCATTGTGGAGGCACAAAATTATGGGAGGAGTCTAAATAACAGACAATGCAACAGATTTTTCAGCCTGATGGTCAGCAACATGGAGTCGTGACCCCATGCTGAGAAGGTTGGGTCCCAGTTTGGGGTCAGGACCCACAGTTTGAGAACCGCTGGACTATCTGGAGCATATAGATGTAGCATGTTAGAGCAGTATTTAAATACAGGTACTGCCTATGTTATCAATGGATTTTCCATTTGAAGAATGTATATAACTTTATTAGTATATGTTGGCTCCATAGAATAACATGAGGACTTGATGGGCAAACACATGTTCTGCCTGCTCAATATTTGTCTGTCCTATCTTACCTTTTGCACATTATTAGGACTGTTAAGGAGTGTATTCTTCAATGTAAGATCCTGGGTGAATGTGCACAAATTTAGTGTCCCTACCAAAAATGTCCCATCTGTCCTCCCAGAAAAAAAAAAAAACATGATTTAGCTTGTTTGATTATACACCTTAGATGGGGAACCTTTCCCCAGCATGCACTGCAATAGTTTTAGCATAGCAAAACAACCGCTGGAGGGCCAAAGGTTTACCATGCCTGGATTACACTAAAAAACATAATTCCCATTTAAACTACTCATGCCATACAAGTTTGATCTGGTATTGAAATGGATGGGTTGTCATGTTTAAAAAAAAAAAAAAAGTGTTAAACAGTTAAAAATTAAAAATGTGTTTTTAGGTGGAGCTAGCCTGTGAATACCCAAGGCTTACAAAATAAATAGATGAGAACTCCAGACATATGTTAACGCTGTAAATATTAGCTTTCTGTAATTGTAATCCAAATACTTTTCAATGTTCATCAGATGTTATTACTTTGTACTCCTCCTTTGTGTATTCTATTGCAAAATGATTTCATGGGTGTACTTTTTAAATTACACAAATTCCATTTGTGCAATTCTTTAAGCATATACTATAGATTAAAGTGTGATAATGCACGGAATGCTGATTATGTAACATGCAGGACATGTTTTTTGCACTTCTTTTAAAATGGCATTTCCTTTTTGTATAACTCGGTTTGAGAGGTAAGAGATGCCAAACATTTTGGTATTGAAATAGTTTTAAAACTGAACCATCTGCTCCTCAAATCTTCATTATTCTGGTGAAACATCTGTCCTTGAAGAACCAGGCCAACCTCTGGATTCCTGCATGCTCTTTCCCTGGATCTAAAGCCAAGTCTCATGTTTTGTCTTGTGGCTTTTTTTTCTTTTTCTCAGAAAGCATGGAATGGAATTCCCAATAGCTCCCATTATTTCCAATTGTACTATGGTATGCCAATGTTTTAAAGGAAAATTACTCCCCTTATTAGGAGAAAGTTATAGAATGATCCATGAGCCACTCATGTTTATTGTCAAAATTGGTAGATATATTTTCTTTAAGGTATTTAAACATGTTTCCTCTGTGGTGTATCCCTGCTGACATCACTAGCACTTTAAGTTGATTCCAGTGATGTCAATGATCGTCCATAGTGACATCGTTTCTGGTAGACCATACAGTTTTCACTTCATGCTGTATACACGTTTATGAAGATTTCCCTTAAGTACTCTTTCAGGTGTAGCATGTATCTAATACACAATGGAGGCAGCCATTTTCTGCTAAACTAATATCAAAGAGTGTGCAATCTATTGCTCTGCTAGAATCTAGTGGTTTGTGAATCAGTTATTACTTGTTTCTAGTTAGTCTCTCTTAGGTTGCGTTCTCCTGCGCATGTATACTGTGTGTAGGAGACTGATACGCATTATGGACTAAGTTTACTGAAATGCATGTTGGAAAAATCAGTACTCCTTTCCCTCTCTCACCTATATTGCTGGTCAACTATTTCCAGTACATAATAGCAAAAATGTGAATGGATTTTTATGGTTCTAGTATAATATTGCATTAAAAACGAATCCTTGATTTTGATCAAGTCACTTAAGAGGCTTGTTACGAGAATATTTTTGTTTAAAGAAGCTGTAATTAAATCCCCCATTTTCCAATATGCAGAGTTTAGTAATATAGTCCCATGGATTTAATTTGCTAACTTTTACAATGTTCCCTAAGGAAGGACGGTCTGTCATTGTTCATATAAACTCTTCTTTCTTACAGAATTTTATCTTTCAGTCTCCCAGGCAGGACAGGTAGACCCAGGTACTGCTGCAGAAATATCCTTGATGTACTGAGAAAGGCAAAGCAAAATGATGTCCATGACATTATATTTAGGCCACACCCTAAACATAAACAAGTGCCAGCCACACAGTCGTTATTAGTGCCGATTTTCTTTCATTTTGATTAACTAATGCTTTTCTAGATTTTGCAGCATCTCATGCTTTGTGTTTTTGTTCATCACTTTGCTGTTGGCTGCTGTTTTTGTTTTTTTTCCCTTTTGTTTGGTTCTCGTCTTGTAGCATTTGTAGTAAACTGATCTAGTAAATGTTCTTTGATTATGCCTCATACAAGTTTTGTTTGTTAGTACTACTTTCACGAAGATGACCAGATTAGGTGGGCCTCAAGTTACTATTTGGATAGATAAGTTAAGTAACAATATTTTGTGCTTGCACATTTGTTTTTGATGTGTGAGCTCAGAGTATGCTACTAAAGCTAGTGGAACGTACCGGTTTATTGTACGAAGGTCAAGTTTGGTCTTTTCTATCTAAAGTATGCTGTTTAGCTAAAAGGCTGTTTTCACATTTCCGGAAAGGTTCCTAGCGTGATTTTGCCCTATTTAATTTTTTTAAATTTTTAAGGAATGTACAGTTTCCCGCTTTATTTAGGGTAATCTTTTTGACAGTGTTGGAAGTAGCATACATTTCATAAGTGAATGTGCAAATTTGTTTGGTTTTATTAGATCGCAGGCAATGACGATATGAACTTGCGGGGTGTGTTTCTTTATGTAAGCTTGATAATATGCTGCGCAAGTAGCCAACTTTATTTGGTCTGTTATACAATGGCACATCTCTAAGACTAGTCACATACTAGATTTATTTCTTATTTTATATGTTCAATTTACAGAGTCATCCATTGTTTTCAAAGCTTCTGCCAGCTGATAGAATGAATTATTTTGGTGTTAAGTAGTGAAATAACTTCATGTTGATGTACTTAACCAGTTATCAGTGGCATACTTGTTTACATTATGTCTGTGGCATAGCAGTAGTTGAAATTGTATGCTTCATATCTACAGTGATTGTCCTGGCAATGTACAGTATACTTACACAGAAATCTAAAAAGCGGAGGCGTTTTTTTTTTGCATTTGATAGACACTGTAGAAATGGAAATCACTGAAAACCATATTTAATCTGTTACATTTTATAGTGTATGCCCAAGTATATATACACTTAAAACACCCAGTTCATGTTTTTTTTAACCTAATTATTCTTCAAAACCAAATGTCAAAGTCCACAGAACACCAGTTTAATCCAACAAAGTTTAACAACCTTATAATGGAAACCCTTAAATCCAAAATATTACATTTTTAATCTCCCTTTTATTCGGTTGCATTTGCAATATAATTAAATTCCATTAATCAGAAAGTATTTTAAGTCTATCCTTTACCCACACAAGGAGAGGCAGCCATTTTGTGCCTGTCCTCGCTTGTTCCAAGCAAACTTGATGCAAGCATTGTATCATAACATTTAGGCCTTTTTGTTCACTGACTTGAGCTTGTTTGGGTGAAGAGTAGGCCTAATGCTTTACAATTTATTTATTTTTTTGCATGGCTTATACACCTAGAAGGAAGGAAATATAAGATGCGTATGATCTCTTTTCAGGAAAGGTCTGGGGGTGATATTAAAATATTCACCGGGTTGGATTTTATATTCTGTCCCACATGCTATGTAACTCATGTGCAGTTCAGAGGGACATTATACTGAAAGATGGAGTCTATTTCCATCACTGATAATTGTTCAAGGTTAGAACGACCCCATGTCTACTGGAACCTTTCCGATAGTTGATAAAGGTGCAAAAAAATTGCTTTCTTATTGAAAAAGAAATACAAATAATTGGAAGAGATCCCTCAGTTGGGGTGATTGTATTGTGTGCAGTAAGCATACCTTCCACCGTTCGGTACAATTTCTGTGTGAGAGGACAATGGATTGATACACATGTACAATAACCATGTTATTAATAAAACATGGGTCATCATGGTCAGACTAGTCCTGCAAGTTATCTCAGAAGACAAAATAATGACTAACCTCTGACCGTTATATTTTATATGTATATAGGCCTGTATATTTTTATTACACTGAAAATGCTTGTAGTTTTTTGTTTTTTTTACATTTATTTACTTTTTCAATATTTCTTTTCAATTATTTTGTGGATCTGGCATAAGAATTTGATCTAGTAACTGATCATCACTTCACATTACTTTCCCTGTGATTCCATAGCTTGAATTGAATCCAATGTCTGTACAAGTCTTAGCTTGGCCTCATTTTGATATACTTGCAGACTTCATTTTGTTTTCTTTCTCTGGTTCTTTTCATTTGTTTGACTCATTGAGGTAGCTTTTATCACATGCTGTTTTACCTTGTGACTCTGCTCCCATCCTCTCACCCTCTCCTCATCGCATCCTAGCTTCATAAGCCCATTTATACTGCCGTAGCTCATATGTATTGTGTAGATTAATGTGTGAACCCTTTATAGTTCTCTATTGTGGAACCTGAATTGTGATAGAAATGGTTGACTTGACGTTTTCTTTCATCTGACTTCTGGCTACCATGAAACCGAGCTCTGACCCTTCTGCTGATGTTTCACCATAATAAAAAAATTCTTTGAAAAATCAATGGGAATTTCTGTCTCATGCAATGGGTCTCAAATGTAAAATGTATTTATTTTGTACAAAGCTATCTTAAAGGCAAGTAACTTAAATAGCTATGCTGACCTGTGTGCATTGTGATATACCTCATGTAAGGCAGCTATGCCAGTGTATATATATACTGTATGAGGTTGAATCAATAAGTACCCGTGTTTGAAGACAGGTGGCAATGCTGAGGAAAGTTGGTATTACTATCGTGTACTACCATCTTTCAAACAACACCATACCAAATTTCAGATTGATTCATGGGATGTTTTTTTCCACCACGACAATGCACCAGCTCCTTCATCCCAAATTGCATGAATTGCGCTATGAATTGTTGCCGCATCCACCATACTCACCCGACTTGGCTCCCTGCGACGACTTTCTGTGGCTCGCGGGAAGAAAAAAAATTCATAGCGCAATTAATGCAATTTGGCCACACAAATTCTGCATGAGGGAGCTGGTGCATTGTCATGGTGGAAAAAAAACTAACCTATGAATCAATTTGAAATTTGGTATGGCGTTGTTTGAAAGATGGTAATACACAAAAGTAATACCAACTTTCCTCAGCAACGCCACCTGTCATTTTTCTTTACTTCAGCTTCATATATAGAATTTCTCCCAATTTATACTGTAAATGAAAATAATGCAGCAATAAATTGTGTGCATATTACACTTTACAGTGTAAAGTAGAATGAATGCATTTATTTATGCATGCTAAATGTACAAATTACATTGCAACCTGTGTTTCACGGCATTCTACCATGTGATTGCAAAAAACAATACACATTGTTACCGCCTGTGTGTACACAGCCTAAATCAAAGTTGTGGAAGAACTTTGCATTACAAGGTTTGTTGAACATCTATATATATCCTTTACAAGGGATAAGCTAGGTAACATTGGTTATATTAGTATTTATTTCGATCATTGTATTTCATTTGTATTGTAGGCCCTTTCCTTGCAGAACTATTACAGGTAAACTGGTTCAGTGTATGTTAACATACTTAACTCAAAAAGTGTATGTTATATTTCATAGTACTAGCTTGTACTGCGATGGTGCTAAATATTTTGCTATTGCTATGTTCTATTTACAATTGGTAGTATTACGGAAGTCTGCTGTCTGTAAACTCATGCATTTTTCATTTGGTATAGATGTGGTCAGGTTGGCCTAATGGTCCTATACTTCCACCATATTTGTCTAATAAAAACAATGTGT
This sequence comes from Crinia signifera, assembly GCF_055691185.1. NCBI lineage: Eukaryota > Metazoa > Chordata > Amphibia > Anura > Myobatrachidae > Crinia > Crinia signifera. Next base: position 397,220,915 of record NC_139217.1, on the reverse strand, counting down.
GTATATATATTAAAAAAATGAATATTCATTCCAGACCTAAGAAATTCAGTTTGTAGCAAAGCAGTGTTCTCACTTGTACTACACTACAGGATAATGCTTAGTAACTTATCTCTTGGAATTATTACTTAGGGCCTGGTGAACCAAAAAGATTGGAGCTTACAATGAGTATAACCCTCCCAGCTGGTAGACCATGTACTTCAGAGCACCTCATAAGCCACCTCATAATCATGTTAATGTTCAAATGTCATGCATTTGTCTTTGTACCCTGTCTAATCCTTAATTCATATTAATCCATTTCATGCAACCCAGGAGACCCCATGCAACTTCTGTGACCTTTAATTCTGTAAACTGGCCTTCGTCTCTCAGTCTAAAGGCAATGACAATAATATTATTTTTTTTTCTATTCTGTACGCAGGCTGGATTAGCAGGCGCTCCAGCACGGGCTGTGTCTGCCGTAAAGAACATGAACCTTCCTGAGATGCCAAGAAACATTAATATTGGTGATATCAGTATAAAAGTGCCAAACTTGCCTTCTTTTAAATAGCATTCTTCTGCCCTTTTATTTGAAGCTCCAATAAGGTTACAAAAAAATATTTAAAAATAATGTAAGTGAAGGAACTGCTGGGGTGGTTTGTGCAAATATGAAACATTTGAAGCTAGCACTGCCCTGTACATAACAATGCTAAGAAAAACCACTACTGGCTGGCTGAAACGCGGTCCCTACGTAAGGCGTGTTGCTCTGTCTAGGCTGCCGCTGCGTCCACAGAAAGTATTTACGGTAGCAAAAAAATCCCATCATTTCTTTAAATACTCAGTGTTACCCTCATGGGCAAAACACAATACCGCTGTGTCCATTAATAAAGTTTGGGCCAAGTGATGCCAGTCCACCCTCCAAGGCCCCCTTTTTTCTGTTGCAACCAAATGGGCCTTCATTGTACAAGTTGCATACTCAGAAGAGCATGGTGGGTAATGGGGGTCTTTTTGAGGTAAGAACATTGCTGACGCTCTGATCCACATAGCGGTCTAGTCCCCCCTGCAGTGGTGGTAGTGACAAATTAGTTATTGTTTTTGTATTTTATTAGCATGAGTCTGTTGCCTGCATACAGTGGTTGCAGGGCTTTTGTGGGCTGTACCAAAGTTCATTAGAATCATCTCCGTTTGTTGCGTTTCCGTGATGTTATTTCCTAGAGAACTGATAAGATGAATATTGGTGTAGCCAACAAAGTGTCTAGCTCCACTATCTACAGGTGATCAGTAGAGTTTAATCACTGAAGATCATTCCTATATGTTCCTCTGTTGTGGGATACATTATTTCTGGGAAGTATGGTACTTTCACCGTACTTTCAATGCATTTCAGAGTAACATAACTGGTAGCAGTTGTTGCATTTTGGGGGAAAATGTCTATTCCGGTAGTAGTGTAATTATTGGTATTATTTTTTTCCTTTTGAACTTGGCTTATAAATTAATTATTTTAACACTGTAATGAAAATGCTGAAGTTTAACGTCATGGTCTCCTGTATCAGATGTGCTGTAAAATAAATCTTCTTGAATGTGGTATTTGTTTTAATTGTGCAAGCCAGGTGAAACTCAACTGATCTGTAATAATCTATATTGGTAGATATATGGATGTTTTAAATTGTAATGCATATTCCTATAACTTGGGTTGAAAATGACTGCAAAGGAAACATCAGGTGCATGAAACTATTACATAAAAGAAGTTACATTTACATTTTGCTTTTCAGGAGTTTTAATTCAGAGTCCTACTGTCTATGTCTGAATATTTCTAGTGCTAATAGGCAACACATTCAGTCAATCTATGAACACATGATAAGGTTTTGAAATGTGGCTAAATCCTGTACACCGATACATACAGTATATCTGTCCATATACAAATAATATACAGAAAACATACCCCACCTTCCTAGTCACAGGCCTCTACACACTACCCAAATATTGAAAAGTTGACCCTCAGAAGGGCCCTTCTGAGTGAGATATTTTACATTTACATTTAACAAAAATGGGTAGTGTGTATGCTCAATATCATTAAAATATGCACTCCCGCACATCATTAGCGAAGTCATCAGTTGAACATGCAGATCAATTTGGCCAACAACCTGTGTTTTCAGTGGGATCCCAATGACTTCACTGAACGATATCATTAAAGATATTTTTCATTGTCTATGGCACAGGTCTTCAACCTGTGGCTCTCCAGATGTTGTGGAACTGCATGTCCCAGCATGCACTGACAATTTAGGCATGCTCTTATAGGAAAAAATGTGGCAATGCATGTTGGAACATGTAGTTTCACAACATCTGGAGGGCCACAGGTTGAAGACCCATGGTCTATGGACTATATCAGTCACCCGCGGCACCACCAATATAGGCATACAAATCTAGTGCCATACAGGGCTTAAGGCAGTCTCAGATTTTTATCTGTTGAAACCTCAGAGATGTCATTCTATCAAGTAGTGGCAACCTGCTAAACGAAGGCCTGTCATTTATCTAGTTAGGATCATGACCTGATCCTATAGTATATAGGTGTTGTGCTGGAGGCTCTTCTACATTTTGTATCGAAGAACCCAAAAGTTTTCATTCCCTAAGCTGCTGATAGGTTGTTTTTGTTTTGTTTTTTTAACATGGGTTAGATAGGGTCACACAGGCAGAGTGCATGTTATGACAGATTTTAAAAGGCTGCACGCTACATTTTAAGGCAGCAGGTTATCATTTCTGCAACTGTTGTACGAGTGTTAGGGGGTATTCTATCGGGGATTCCTATTGTAGGAACGTCCTCGACAATCAGAATCCTAGTTTTTTTTTCTCTGCAAGACAGGAACTCAACAGTCCTTCAATGTTCCTAGTGTAGAAAATGGCTGCAGATTGTCGAAAAACATCCAAGAATTCTACTATCTGTGGCCATTTCCAACTAAACAGATCCAACTAGTTATAAAGTCTGATATGTTTTGTCAGACTGCTTTCAATGCTGTCGGAAATGGCAGCATTATTAGGCGGGGGGCGCTATTTACCCTGTCGGAAATAGTGACCGCCCTTGAATACTCTACAACTAATACTGAACAACTAATCATAGATTATATATTTCCTCGGCATAAAAATGCTGTGAATTTAAGAGCTTTTTTTGTCTGCTAAATAACAGCTTCGGACACCAGTCATGCCCTCTGGGGAGGGCTTGCTCTTACCCAGCAATCTTGCTGAACCCTTTGAATTTTACTTCTTCAGAAAGAAGTACAGGTTGAGTATCCCGTATCCGAATATCCGTTATCCGAATTATTCCAAAAACCATACATTCCAGAAAGTGGGGAAAAAATTTTTTTTTTTTTGCTAAAAACTCACTAGGGACAATTGTAACAGCACTACTGAGGGAATGATATGTAACTGGCACTATATATGTACAAGAAAATGATTGCTTGGCATTCAAATTCAGTATCTGAGATAGTACACAAATTTAGTTTCATGTTTTGAAACCTTGTTTTTTGAACAAATAAAATATATTTGTGTGCATTTCATGTGTTTGATGTGTTTATACAGCATAAATGCAAGATACTTCAAAATACAGCATTGAAATATTAATATATTCCGAAATACGGAGTAATCCGTTATCCAAAATTCTCCTGGTCCCGAGCATTTTGGATACGGGATACTCAACCTGTACAAGTAAGTGATACAACCCAGTAGCTTAGGCCACCTTCTTACTCAGACCTGCTCATACAGTACATGCTAAATACAGTCTAGCTGCGGTGATGTAGCATTTTCTCCTCTGAAGCAGCAGAGGGCAACCATGCGTTTGCAGCCCCCATCTTTTAATCAAATGGATGCTGTAGGAATGTAGTTTTCCTTCGCATGCATTCTAGAGGGCAGGTTGCAATGATGCTCAGAACAGAACTCTGTATAACCACAATTACCTCACGGATCATATTGGGCAGAGTATGTTTTGTAAAAAGAACATATTTGCAGTTCATTTGCTAGGACTGAATTACAAAAAGGCCACCACAGACATGGGCCTACCTACTAGTCCATGTCCAGAAATCCTATATATTCTTGCATTTCTTCCGGTGTTTGTCTACTCCTTGGTTACAAATGTCAATGCAAGGCAAGTCCGTCTAGAGCAGTGGTTGCCAAACTTTTTTCAGTCACGGTACCCGTGTGTATCAGATGTTTTTTCACTGCACCCCTAGCCCAAAAGTTTCTAATTGAGAAAATCAGAAAACAAGATTAATGTACCGTATATACTCGAGTATAAGTCGACCCGAATATAAGCCGAGGCACCTAAATCTCACAACAAAAAAATAGGAAAATTTATTGACTCAAGTGGGACCCTCACTCGAGTATAAGCCGAGGGAGGGCTTTTTCAGCATAAAAAATGTTCTGAAAAAGTAGGCTTATACTCAAGTATATATGGTAAGTAAATTGTGTTTATATCACTTCCTTAGTGTCAGATATGTGGTGGAGAACATGATTCACTTCTGTTTGTCAACAATTTGTCTATTACATTGGTCTTAAAAAGTTTGAATGGGTCATTGACCACCAATTCAGGGCACCCAAGGCATCCCACGGTGCCAGTGCACACAGTTTAGGAACCGCTGGTCTAGTGATATCTATAGAGTTCATATTACTTAAGGACAACCTAAATGCACTACGTGCACATATCTAATTTTGTGTTTAGCAGAATAAATACACACAAACTTACCCTACATATACCCTTGTGAATTAGATGAGTATTTCTTCCTGACCGCACACAGGTCCCGCTCGGAGCAAGGTCATCAACCGGCATCCTGGTTGCCTGGATACAGCAAAACAAGTTCATAGAATAATAATACGCTACAAATACATACATTTTGACATATGAAAGAACTTTCTCAAGTTTTTAAATACAAAACAATGCTTCAAATGAATGTCAATCGCAAGTTCTGTCAACAAAGATAAAACAAAACAATCCCAGCATAAAAACATAGGGAACTTGATTTTCAAGCACCGTATTCATGCAGCATATATAGTAGAAGCTTGTAAACCTCATCTATTAATCCCAGGATAAAATATGTTTTATTTCTTAAAAAAAATAAATGGATTTGGTGGTAGGAGAGCATCTTTTTTTAAGACTTTATAGTTTTTCCCGATGTTATGGATTTTGGTTGAGTGACTATTAAAAGTGGAGATAATGGTTACCTGTTGTTTTTTGCCTGTTACTACTTGGGCCTCTTTCTTTTTCTGTTGGCTGCCGAGTAGTATTATTTTGTCAAGTGTGATAACTTCCTGATATGCTTTGTCAGTTAGGTATTTGGGATAACCCTTTGTTCAAAAGACTGTAGCATAGCTTTAGCCTGACTTTCAAGTGTATCAGGATTTGTACAGTTCCTGTACAGCCATAAGAGTTGCCACTTTAAGATTCCTTTTTCCACGGAGGATAGTGCACGCTACTGTAATGCAAGTAGGCAGTAGAGCCTACTTCTTTGGAAATTTGAGGTGAATATCATGTACCTTCTATTTAAAGGATCATGTCAAGGAAGGAAGTCCTGGTGTGGGTGAATTGAAGGTTAAAAGTGTTCAGGTTGAGGTGATTAACAGATAAAACTGCTGAACTGGGGTCCCCATCCCAATAAAAAAATAGTCGATATAACGGCCATAGAGGTCCAGGTTTGCCCCAATGCCAAGATCCCAGATATGATGTAATTCAACCTCCCCCATAAAGAGGTTGGCGTAACTGGAATCGAACCTGGTCGTTTCCATCACCGGTAGGTAAAATGTGTCTTGAAAGAGAAAATAATTGTGCTCTAAAATATACTTGATTGAATCGGTGATAAAGCGCTGGTGTCTCTCCTCCTGGTCCCCATCTAAAGTCTTCTTGAGATAACTTCCTTCCCAAGTTTATGTGGGATTTTAGAGTACAAACTTGTTCCATCCAACATGACAAACAAATACATACTCTTCCATTTGATATTTGAATCAATTGTAGTGCATTGTGTCTTTGATGTGGGTAGAGACACATGGCTGTATATAACACTGAACATAAAATGATACATTTGAAATTATAGGGCGTCCAGGAGGTGAAGTGTCATTAAATGCCTCCTTTAGCAATTCCAGTCATTTCAATCCAAATTCTCCTCTAGGGTCTTTATTCAGAGTTGTGTAGAAATCAGGGTTTACATGTGAGGAAACTGAAAAACATGCACAGTTCATGCTCCTGGAGGAAGCAGTTTGGAGAACACTTTCCTCTGTGCACCTTATTACAATAATCTGATATATAAATTTTGTGTTTGCATTGCTCTGCAAAAGTACACAATGCAAAGAGTGCTTTTATGTGAATGGTCTCCCTTTATTCTCTGGTGTAACCTTCTCCGTTCTAGGTGCATTTGCACAAATGAAGGCACACAACTTGCCAAAAGGTTTTGGGTTTGCATTTGTTGATTTTCTTTTCTGATATTTTTTTTATTCTGTTTACATGCTCGTCATCTCCCCGATTACCGGTGCTAGAAGAGCCCACTGCCTCTCATTGCTCAGCTATTCTACGCATGAACTAAACTAGCCTTTTTATTGTTTGCCTGTGCCTGTAATTAGTCAGTGAATATTTGTGTGTTCTTCAATAAATATTAATATATAACCATTGCTGTGTTTTGTCTGTGCTGTGTTAACATACAGTAGGTAGTTAACTGGGTATTAAGCTAGGTACACACCACTGTGTTCTGATATTGGGATAATGATGCAGGAGCGTTGAATGACTTGTAACATTCCTGCAGAGGTCGAGACTGGAAGGTTAGGCCATATGTCCTCCCGATCCCCATAGAGGGGCCGCACAGAATGGATTTTAGTTAAAATCAAATCTACAGAAGGTTATTGGAGTGTGGATTGAAATCAAAGCATCTGTGGAAAATATGCAAATATGAATGGAATGTACAAACTCCATAGATAGGCCCTTGGTGAAGATTTTAATTTATGAGATAGCAGTGTTTACCACTGTTCCAGCATTCTGTTTTGTGATTTATTAGGTTGCTGGATAGAATCAGTTGAAGGCACCAGCTGCTGTGGATTCTGACTGGGCATCACTTCAAAGAGGCTTCAGATAGGGTATCATTGGGCTAGATGTATGGAAAAGTGGCCCATTGCAACCAATCAGCACTGAACTTATATCTATAATTTGCATATTATAAAATTATAGAGCAGCTGATTGGTTACCATGGGCCACTACACCTCCCTTATCACTGCTTCATACATCTACCCAATTGTTACAATTGGACATTACTGACCATGCTTTACGGTTAACTCAGCACTGGAACTCAAAATGGTTTCCTAACTGATAATTGCTGCTGATGATGGGTATCTGACTGGGCAGATCTACTCCATACAGTTTTGCTACCAAATTGACTACTAGAACTTTCTGCATTAAGCACATCTACACTGATGGTAATGACTGATGCTTTCATAAATGCATGTATAGAGGCAGGGAAGCCAAATGACCACACTCAAACAGAATGCTTAAATCAACGATTGAAGGATTAAGTCAATGTTGTCTGATTTTGATCAAGAAGTGAATGAAAAAATATATTTTTTAGTCGGGTATTTGATTTATTCGGGTTTACTAGAAACTTTATAGTCCACCAATGGAAATTTTTCTTTGTAACTACCAGTAGTGGCTCCTACTTGAGCGTAGACGGGGCTACCACTGGCCCTGCTGCTGAGTCTACCTCACTGTGTCCCGCAAGACTAGGAATGCAAGGTAAATTAGGGAATGGCTACCTACAGGCAGGGCCGGCGACGGGGGGGGGGGGTCAAGGGGGGCAAGTGTGATGTGCCCCAGCAATGTGAAGGGCCCTAGAGCTTCTGTGCCCAGCCTGGCCGCCGCCTGTACTAGCTTGCCTGTCAGAGACCCCCACAGCCCAGCTGTCTACTGTGTGTACGCCCCTGGGGCAGGTTGGCACTCTGAGTCGTCTACTCTGTGTGTGCACAGCCCGGAGCAGCATCCATTCGGTGACTGGATTCTGTACTTTGCGCAGGTGCACACCCTTACCCACTACTGATGCTGTGGCCTCAGTCTCTGGCTCCTGTACTTCTAATGCGCATGCATGGGTCGTCTATTCTGCGCTCTGCGAATGGCCTGCCGTGCCTGCTCACAGTGCTCTGCGTTCTTTTGTGTAAGTGTCAAGGCAGGCAGCAGGAGCCAGGCCAGTAGGATGGAGAACGAGAGAAAGTCCGTACCTGAAAGCAGGATCTGGAGCGCAAAAGGTTAGGTGAAGCTCATACAGAAGAGGGTTGTGTGGGTTTGGAATTTGGTGGTGGGATGGGGGACCCCAGAAATATCAGTGCACCAGGGCCAAAAGATTTCTGTTGCTTGCCCTGCGTACGAAGCCTCCACGAAGGTGCCATCCTGCTTTACTCAGCACTGCCTCAGTGGCAGTAAATTGAGACTGCAGCTTCCAGACACAACAATTAGTTTGTGACAAGCAGAAAGAATCGGTTGTCTGGCCATGGCTGTTATCTATATACAACTGGAGAAAAACCTTTCTACACACCAGACCTAGTTTACTTTCATTCTCTTCTATGGCATTCTCATGGCCGTAGCTGTGTTCATTAGGAACTGTTCAGTATGTCCTAAGACGTCTATATAGGGCTTGGAGAATGCATGTTTACATTACCTATTTACCTTCTTTAATATGATACTAGGTGATTCATCGTGCCCTACGGGCGCTCTTCACACCGTCGTAAGGGGCTCCACCTCCTTAACCTGTGAATGCCTGCAATATGGGTTGTGCGGGAGGGGCGGGTGTGGAAAGGCTGCGGGGGCAGGATGGGCAGGTGTGGTGTTTTCTCAGGTGGATGTGGGGGTGGTGGGTGTGGTATTGTGGTGGGTTGGTGTGGTGGTGGCATGGGTGGTGAGGGTGCCATGGGTGGGGGAGGTTGATTGGGTGGGGAGGTGCAGGTGCACGGGTGCCCTGTGTGGGTGGGTGAGGGGCAGTTGCGGGAGTGCTGGGCGGCTAGCTCGCTTAAGTCCCAGCGGCGCAGCAGCTCCATCAGGGGAAATTGCAGGTTTTGTAAAGGAGGTTTTCGAGGTAGAAGAAATAATAACAATTATATGGGTCTGGCGGCACGGCACCCTAGGGTGTAAACCAGTGACCGCGATGCCCTCTGAGTGAAGATAGATGAATGGAGTATAATAAATAGTTGCACTCTGAGGACATGTTCAAACTGGGTGTATTTTCAAAGCATTAAAATGTAGAACTTGTTGTGTATTGTTATGCTAAGAAATTACACCCAGTTTGAAAATTTCCTCGGTACTCTTTACTACCGCGTCCCCTCGCGGGGCTCGCCACGCTTCGGGCTCGGTGGCTCGCTGCGCTCGCCACACTTTTCTATTCTCGACTCCACGCCGACGTGGATAGTGGGAGTATGAAAAGGTCGGAGGACGCGTACCGCCGCCCCTCGCGGGCTCACTGCGCTCGCCATGCTTCGGGTTGACGTTGATCGTGGGGTGGCGTTAACAATTGTGGGGGCCATTTCAGACTTTAGGGTGACTATTTGGGCTCTGTGGCCCATTTAACATTGTTTCCTATGGAAAAATCGTGGGCATTGAGGCATTGAATACTAAAATCGCGTCCAATCTCACTTTTAACATTGATCCCTATGGGAAATCGCGGGCATCACATCGCACCCGTTTTTTAGTGCATTCGATGGTCGCGATGGGCGCTGTTCTAGGTAAAGAGTACCATTTCCTCAGAGTACAAACATTTATTATACTCCCATACCTCCCAACTGTCCTGTTTTGGGGGCAAATTGCGTCTCATTTGCATGTTCCACACCCTCATTAGCATAGGTCACTGCCCCTTTTCGGACGCTCGCGCGGTTCACATCAGAAGAAGTTGGGAGGTATGTACTCCATTGAGATAGATATGTAGGAGCAGGTACCTGAGCTGGTGACTCTGTGCAGTGAGATGACTGACATTCACACTGCTGCAGTGCTGACTCTTCTGGCTCCCCAGCTTATGTTCAGTCATGGCCTGGCTGTCCCTGCTCACTACAGGCCAGTGTGTGAGTTGCGGCAAAATACCACAAATGGGCAGAGCCCAAGCTGAAAAGTGGGTGGAGCTAATATCGTGATGCCCGATCAGCTAAAAAAAAAAACGAAAACATTTGTTGTATCAGGGGGGTACCCTACTATCAGTGGGGGTGCCTCTCAGCAGCAGAGCAGCAGCTGGACTGAGAAAGCCAGCACTGCTGAGACGGTGCCTTTCTGTCACTCTGTGACTGTGTGTGTGTGGGAGGAGGCAATGAGGCACTGATAGGCTATTAGCCTATGACTCCGCCCAGCGTTATACACCCAGTCACAGACTGACAGTTCTGGCTAAATATATAAGATATTTTGCACTATTGTTTAAGTTTGCACATTGGGGTGCAGTCCATAATATATTAACAATGGTACTGTTGTTGTACAAAGATGGTTCAATAAATAAGTTAATAAGACCTCTCAATTTTGTAAAATTATTCAACGAATACTCAATAGAATGGTCTCGGTACATTTTATATTAGGATTTTGACCGTTAAGAGAGATAGATAGATAGTATGGATGATGTAATGGTTAGCATTCCTGCTATTGCCCTTCCTGTGTGGAGTTTGTATATTCTCCCCGTGCTTGGGTTGGTTTCCTCTGGGTACTCATATTTCCTCGCAATGCAAAAATATTCTGGTAAGTTAATTGTCTCCCAACACAAATGAATCCTAGTGACCCTAATCCAAATGAGGCACCTTGCCTTTGACAAGGTACTTACCTCCCACAGGGATTTCTCCCCAAGAAGGCTAGTTATAAAAATGAGGAAACATCAGGTTACAGAAGACTTATTTGGAGGATGACAAACAAAAGGTAAAGATGTTCCCTCCAATGGCGCCTTTAATGGAAGATTACGTCCCTGTTAATAAAGGAACGATCCTCTTCTCCGTAATCAATATGATAGTGTACAATACCACACGCTCCTTTTAATCAGAGAATGTCTCCTCTTCTCCGCACAAATAGACAGGCAATATGAAATGATGGATCCCCTGAACCAGCAGCAACACTCTGTTACACTCCAGATGTCATTCAGAGGTAACAAAGAAATGGTACATAGAATAATAGCATTTTATTTAAACATTAAAAACACAAACACACATGAAAATGAGGTAGGCAATGGCCAATTACCCAGGTGGTGGAGAACTAAGAATGAACTGAGTTCTCATATGCGCATGGGATAGGAGGTGAGTACCCAGGATCAACCTCCACACTTATGCTACGCATATGAGGAGCTGCCCATCAAGTGGATCTGCGGATGAACTTTAGACCCGTTACCTATGCTCAGCACACTAATTTATTCTCCCTCCTATGGGTGTCGTGGACACCCATAGAGGGAGAAAGTGTTGGGATTTTGACAGCCGGGATTCCGACCACTGGGATTGTAACTGCATCCCCCTGCAGGGCCCCAGCTGCTAGCACGGAACTTCCACTCCCTTGTCTGCCCGCCCCATTGCCCGTCGGTGACTGCTGCCCCTGCATCTCCCACCTGCTGTCTGCTGTAAGAGGTTAGGGAATTTTAAGCAGCAACAGTCAAAAGGTTGAACATGGGTTTTTTGCTTCTTTTTTGCACCGACATGCGCTGACAGATGGTATTTCTTTCTCTACCATCTAATAGGGCATGGGATAAAAGAATAGTGTGCTAAGCGTAGTGAGGCACCATGCCCGAAGCATGGCGATGCACAACGAGCCATGCAAGGAGACGCTGTACACTGATACGGTGTCCATGTTGACCATGTCGACATTCGGGACAAAATGAAGTGAAAACCCCATGTTGACCTTTGACTGTTGACTTAAGTCTTCTGTGGACCTTCCATCCATGTCAACCTTAATCATGACGGTCTATTTGAGGTGTCACCCTAAGCCACGTCAGCCTAATGCATGTTGACTTTTGGTGGGTCGACCCAATGACGCATACCCTTCTGAGTATCCAGCACTACATCAGTGTGGTACTGATGGAGACCTGCTGCTAATGGATTCCCCCCACACACACACACGCACACAGTCTCTGTGCCCAGTATAGAATACAGGTCATGCTGAAGATATAGTAGGGGCCTCATCATGCCCATTATACAGTCGGTGGCATGTAAGTGTAGGAAAGGGGGATAATCTGCTGCGATGATATGTAATCTCATAAATAAAATATGGTATGTACACCCCATAGAGTGAATTGGTCTCCAGTACATCAGGGAAGGCTTGGAGGCTCAACTTCCAACTCTGTAGAAAGTCTGCTGCTGATTTCTGGCTTCTGCTTTGTTCCTGTCCGTTCATTGGGGAAATGTAGTCTAACCAAACCAGCAGCCTATCCCCGCTGTAATCATCTTTTACCCCGCTGTGATCCATGCTGCCTAGTACACTATCAGAGAGGTCCCATTGATTAACAGAAAATTCAGATCTATGATCCACCTCTGACTAGACCGCAAGCAGCAGTGGCAGCTCTTACCTCTGTAGAGAAGGGGGCTACTTGCTGCCTCCCCTATGCTGCTGCCGCTGCTTGACCCCACTACTGATTCCCAGCTTGTCCTCGCCGCTGCTGCCCACTGCCGGTATTGACCCCCACTGCGGTTGCGTGACCAGCGCATGCGCAGTAGCTCCTTTGGTACTGTGTATGCGCTGGCCCCCAGCCTCCATGTTTTGCTTCGGTAGCAGTCCATAGAAGCATATTCACGGTCCAGGTTCCAGCACATGCGCAGTATCGTTCCAACAGCCACATATTTTAGATTACATGGGCATGAGATGCAGTAAATAACACCTTTAGTTTTCCAATTGATGTAGTTCTTTAATTTGTAACTTTTGCCATATCTGTCCATGATTGTTTATTTTTGAGACATTTATGAGCAGGCCTCACAGCTTCCACAGGGATAAGTGCCAACTGTGGAGATCTTATACTGTGATTTTTTTTCTGGAGACAAGTTGATCTCTGCGGTTTCTTGATCTTCTCCAGCTCATTGCTACCTGTGGGTTAAGTTTTTTTGTTAATGTGGTATCCAGATGGAGGACTGACTAGTGTTTTGGATGGCGTTTTTGGTTTAGCGCCATTCATGACAGTAGTTTCCCACAAATCTTACTGTGTTATCTTCTGTTCTTTTTTTTTTTTTTTGTATACAAGTTATTCTGTTTGAAATTCAGTTTCTCAGGGCTTTTTATTCAATGTTTTGCTGTAACCTCGATCCTTTAGTCTGGAGGAGAGGTCTCGGTGTCTTAAACTGGTCGTCGTCTGAGCAATTCCTCCTCAGTCAGAGGAATTCTCCTTTAGGTATATTTTCCACGGTGGGTGGAAAATGTGAGCTCGTCTGGTGTAATAATCTCTTATCCTAACCTACTGTTCATGCCCACTTCTTCCCCTTCTGTGTCACCCCTGTCTGTCTAACCCTCCCCTTTTAGAATGTAAGCTTTCACGGGCAGGGCCCTCTCTCCTCATGTGCCTTTCTTAGAATATATAAACCACTGCCACCCTGATGATTGCTTCAGTGTCCTGTCCCCTGGTGCAACTATCCATATTAACCATGTACTTGTCCTAAACTGTCTTTTAATGTAATTTGTTATGTGTTTTTGATTATAACTATGCTCTGTAAAGCGCTGCGGAATCTGTGTGCGCTATATAAGAAACTGTTAATAAATAATAATAATAATAATTGGTGGCCGTATCTTTCCTGTATCTGTTGTTCCAACAGCCAGGTCCTACGATTTGGAAGACAGCCCTCTGCTTACTATAGCCTGGACTGGCAGGAGGAAACAACTCCCAGTTGGACTGCCTTACACCTGCAATAACTGGCAGGTAGGACCTCCAAAAGTCACTGCCAGTCTCATGGACTGCATCTGGCTGACACTGGGAGAGGGTGGCAAATTTAATGCGGGGATGCAGTGCTGCATCCCAGAGGTGGAATCTGGCACTGGCAAATACTATAGTATTAGATCTGTTACAATAAATGTACAACTTAATGGACAGTATAACTAGTATTGGATTGTTTTATGCTGAATCATTGGGTTAACACACATTAACAAATTGATACAGCATAAAATGTGTTTCCCCGTGCATCAATTTATAGTAGGATTTTCCCAGCAACTCCTAAAGCTGCCAGGAAAAGTCCACCCCTGTGACTTTAATGTGTATGCTAAACCCTGAAAAGGTCATAAAATTTGCCCTCTGTTGTGTCCACACATACAATAAATGATTAATTTCAGTATATTTGTGAAATATTTCCTAAGAAGAGAATACAATTCATGGTGCAATCTGTTTTTTAAATATATATATACACAACAGAGAGATGTGCCGTCACAATCTGTTAGAACTTAGAACAACACTACAGAAATTCCAGAGATAGGATCTATTACAGATTTGTTCAAAATAGGAAATTCCCCTGGCCTCTTATGACCATTTAAACTCTTCTTTGTCAAAATGTGGTCAGCTCTATTTTGTGTTTTACTGGGTGACTCCCTGTTCCACCAGGAACATAGTGTAACAATTATCTGACTATACACAGCATTGTGTTCTCATCTGTGATTTTACAGCCATTATCCCCATCTCTACAATACGTCATCATTAATTGATAAAGAATAACAACACTGCCTGTGCATAAAATAAACCACTAATGCATTCTAACAAGAAACACATTTAACAAATAAATGTTAAAAAACAAATGATCTAAATCCCACCAAGTCCCACTCGGACTGCCCTCCAAGGGTTTCATATGTTGAATCATTCAATTTTGAGAAGTATAGATGTGTCCACATACAGTCCTATCAGCAAATAGCACTAGGGAGCCATGTTTGGAGCGTTACAGACAAAAAAAACCTCAACTACGTCAACAGCAGCATCGCGTGCAATATTATTACATTGACCGGAGGAGAGGGTGGTATAGTCTTTAGTTTATGGAAGGTCACGGTGGGGGTGCCGCCACACAGGGCTCAATGTTGATGGGATGGAACAATCACCACCCCAACATAAGTAATATGCAAAAGTCAGGACCACCATGTCTTCTTAAGACTGTTATGTCTCTGCCGGTCTGGCTCACTGTTTCATCGCTTTTCCCAGAGCCTGCCAGTTACCACTGGGAAGAGGTCGACTTAATACCAGATCAGCCACCTATACTGGCGGTATTTACCTGTCTGCCTGGTTTAAGCTACCGTTTGGAGATACAGTGGAGCTTGCTGTGTCAGCGGCAGATGAAAGACAGGTATTATCCTTACCTTACCAATAAAATCCAGTGTGTGGGTCCATCTGCATGACATGTTCATTCACCTGCCCGTCTGGATGTTGCTTTCTCCATGTTGGAGGGGAGCTGGATGCATTGTGATAAGTAACAAATAGACTTTTTTTTCAATATATTATAGTCGGTTTAAAAAAATATTCAACTTGATTTATACCCATATATGTACATGTGATGGACTTTGTCCAAATATTGAAGATCTGCCACAATTTCCCAGCCACAGACTTAATCAACGGTTGTAGAAGTCTAGTGGTTAAACACTGGTCAGTATATAAGGTGTGCCACTCCTAATGTGGATGTCATTGGGGACACTTCTCTAAATATTTAATCAGTTATATCAAAGCTATATGTGGGAAAAATAAGTTGTAGTCAAGATCCACCTTTTTCTTATGATTTATTTTTATTTACGGCATATTGTCTATTATATTGCTTTATAGGATTGCCAGTTTATTGTATATTCAATGTTTATTGTTATTTAATATCTATATTTTTATCTTCAATTTTTCTTGTTTTTTCTTTATAATTTATTATGTGTATTGTTATTTATTAACAGTTTCTTATATAGCGCACACATATTCCGCAGCACTTTGCCGAGAATATTTGAACATTCACATCAGTCCCTGCCCCAGTGGAGCTTACAATCTATATTCTCTACCACATGTACACGCACACAGACATTCTAGGGTTAATTTGTTGTAAGCCAATTAGCCTACCAGTGTATTTTTGGATTGTGGGAGGAAACCGGAGTACCCGGAGGAAACCCGCGCAAGTACGGGGAGAATATGCAAACTCCGCACAGTTAGAACCATGGTGGGAATAGAACCCATGACCTCAGTGCTGTTAGGCATTAATGCTAACCATTACACCGTCCGTATTGTTATATGAATGTAGTGATCGCAAATTAACCCCTTCCTGACAGAGCCAGTTTTTGCGTTCCTGACAGAGCCCTTTTTTTCAAATCTGACATGTATCACTTAAGTGGGGATAACTTTTTTTTGCTTTTACTTATCCCAGTGATTTTGAGATTGTTTTTTCGTGACACATTGTACTTCAAATTAGTGGTAAATTTGGGTCGGTACAGTCTGTGTTTTTTTGTGAAAAATACCAAAATGTCGTAAAAAAATGGAAAATTTAGCAATTTGCAAAATGTTAAATTTTCTGCTTGTGAGACAAATAATCATACCACTCAAAATAGTTAATAACTAACATAGACCATATGTCTACTTTATGTTTCCATCATTATTTCAACTTCCTTTTAATTTTTTTGGACACTAGGAGGCTTACAATATGAATAGCAAATTCTCAAATTTTCAAGAAAATTTCAAACACTGATTTTTTTAGGGACCAGTTCAGTTCTGATGTGACTTTGAGGGACTTGTATGTGAGACACCCCCATAAATGATACCATTTCAAAAACTGCACCCCTCACAGTATTCAAAACAGCATTTTGGAAGTTTGTTAACCCTTTAGGTGTTTCACAGGAATTAAAATAAAGTGTAGGTGAAATTTCAAAATTTCATTTTTTTTGCAGATTTGCAATTTTAATACATTTTTCTAAGGAACACAGTACATTTTACTAGAGAAATGTGACTAAAAATTGATTCCCCCAATTCTTTTGTTTTCATAAATATCCTATATGTGGCCCTAGTGTGCACGTTGACCAAACCACAGGCTTCATAATAGAAGGAGCACCTACTTGATTTTGGAGCCTCCTTTTTATGAGATTATTTTTTAGGCACCATGTAGGTTTCTAGGCACCATAAGATGCTAAAATTTAGGAACCCCCCCACAAGTGACCCCATTTTGCAAACTACACCCCTCAGGGAATTCATCTAGGGGTATAGTGTACATTTCAAACCCCCAGGGGTTTCACCAATTGTGGTACAACTGGGCAGTGAAAATGAAAAATTAAATTTTTTACACAAAAATGCAGTTCTGGCTCAAAATTTTTCATTTTCAGAAGGTATGAAGGAGAAAAAGCACCCCAAAATCTGTGCCCCAATTTCTCCCGAGTACGGCAATGCCTCACATGTGACCAAAAAATACCATTTGGGTGCATGGCAGGACTCAGAAAGGAAGGAGTGATTTTTGGATTTTGCAGCTCAGATTCTGGTGGAATGTTGGTGGGTGCTATGTTGCATTAGCAAGACCCCCCAAGCACCAATACAGTGGAA
The DNA here is from genome assembly GCF_055691185.1 of Crinia signifera. NCBI lineage: Eukaryota > Metazoa > Chordata > Amphibia > Anura > Myobatrachidae > Crinia > Crinia signifera. Next base: position 397,203,489 of record NC_139217.1, on the reverse strand, counting down.
CCCCCCCACAAGTGACCCCATTTTGCAAACTACACCCCTCAGGGAATTCATCTAGGGGTATAGTGTACATTTCAAACCCCCAAGGGTTTCACCAATTTTGATACAACTGGGCAGTGAAAATGAAAAATTACATTTTTTTACACAAAAATACAGTTCTGGCTCAAAATTTTTCATTTTCATAAGGTATGAAGGAGAAAAAGCACCCCAAAATCTGTGCCCCAATTTCTCCCGAGTATGGCAATGCCTCATATGTGACCAAAAAATACCATTTGGGTGCATGGCAGGACTCAGAAAGGAAGGAGTGATTTTTGGTGGTGGAATGTTGGTGGGTGCTATGTCGCATTAGCAAGACCCCCAAAGCACCAATACAGTGGAACCCCCCCACAAGTGACCCCATTTTGCAAACTACACCCCTCAGGGAATTCATCTAGGGGTATAGTGTACATTTCAAACCCCCAGGGGTTTCACCAATTTTGATACAACTGGGCAGTGAAAATGAAAAATTACATTTTTTTACACAAAAATGCAGTTCTGGCTCAAAATTTTTCATTTTCAGAAGGTATGAAGGAGAAAAAGCACCCCAAAATCTGTGCCCCAATTTCTCCCTAGTACGGCAATGCCTCACATGTGACCAAAAAATACCATTTGGGTGCATGGCAGGACTCAGAAGGGAAGGAGTGATTTTTGGATTTTGCAGCTCAGATTCTGGTGGCATTTTGGTGGGTGCTATGTCGCATTAGCAAGACCCCCCAAGCACCAATACAGTGGAACCCCCCCACAAGTGACCCCATTTTGCAAACTACACCCCTCAGGGAATTCATCTAGGGGTATAGTGTACATTTCAAACCCCCAGGGGTTTCACCAATTTTGATACAACTGGGCTGTGCAAATGCAAAATTACATTTTTTACACAAAAATGCAGTTCTGGCTCAAAATTTTTCATTTTCACAAGGAATGAAGGAGACAAAGCACCCCAAAATCTGTGCCCCAATTTCTCCCGAGTACGGCAATGCCTCACATGTGACCAAAAAATACCATTTGGGTGCATGGCAGGACTCAGAAAGGAAGGAGTGATTTTTGGATTTTGCAGCTCAGATTCTGGTGGAATGTTGGTGGGTGCTATGTTGCATTAGCAAGACCCCCCAAGCACCAATACAGTGGAACCCCCCCACAAGTGACCCCATTTTGCAAACTACACCCCTCAGGGAATTCATCTAGGGGTATAGTGTACGTTTCAAACCCCCAGGGGTTTCACCAATTTTGATACAACTGGGCAGTGAAAATGAAAAATTAAATTTTTTTACACAAAAATGCAGTTCTGGCTCAAAATTTTTCATTTTCATAAGGTATGAAGGAGAAAAAGCACCCCAAAATCTGTGCCCCAATTTCTCCCGAGTACGGCAATGCCTCATATGTGACCAAAAAATACCAGTTGGGTGCATGGCAGGACTCAGAAGGGAAGGAGTGATTTTTGGTGGTGGAATGTTGGTGGGTGCTATGTCGCATTAGCAAGACCCCCAAAGCACCAATACAGTGGAACCCCCCCACAAGTGACCCCATTTTGCAAACTACACCCCTCAGGGAATTCATCTAGGGGTATAGTGTACATTTCAAACCCCCAGGGGTTTCACCAATTTTGATACAACTGGGCAGTGAAAATGAAAAATTACATTTTTTTACACAAAAATGCAGTTCTGGCTCAAAATTTTTCATTTTCAGAAGGTATGAAGGAGAAAAAGCACCCCAAAATCTGTGCCCCAATTTCTCCCGAGTACGGCAATGCCTCACATGTGACCGAAAAATACCAGTTGGGTGCATGGCAGGACTCAGAAGGGAAGGAGTGATTTTTGGATTTTGCGGCTCAGATTCTGGTGGAATGAATGGTGGGTGCTATGTGGCATTAGCAAGACCCCCGAAGCACGGTGAAATTATGAACCTAATAATCCATAGATGTGTGGTATATTTTAAAACACTCCTTTATACATAGGCTGGGTTTGTCGGGGCAAGTGTCACACTGGAAAATAGTTTGCTTTCTTATTCCCTTTTTATAGCAAACTTTGCACCTTTTTTGTGTCCTGCCCTTTTTTCCAGTGGAGGGGATTTCATCAGGAAAATGCTGCCCTGGTACAATACGGGGGCCAGTACTAGAAGTACTGGGGCCCTCTGCCTGCTGGTTCCCAAATATTAGGCCCTTTATGACTTCCTCTTGAAAGTGCATAAATGTCCCCCTCTGGCCGGTAGAACGGAATAGCACGTAAGCGTTATACAGTGCCATCTGGATGATATACACGGCCAGCTTCTTGTACCAGATTTTTGTTTTCCGCAGGGCACTGTACGGCTTCAGTACCTGATCTGAAAGATCCACTCCGCCCATGTACTTATTGTAATCCAGGATACAATTAGGTTTGGAGGTGTGGGTACTGGTACCTCGTACAGGGACGGAGGTGGTACTGTCTCCGTGAATTGTTGTCAGTATAAGGACATCCCTCTTGTCCTTATATTTGACCAACAACATATTTTCGGTGCATATTCCCCTGCTTTCACCCCTTCTCATTACTTGGGCAATGTGCGTTTTTGGGAGGCCTCTTTGGTTCTTGCGCACAGTACCGCAAGCTGCTGTACCTCTTGAACCAAGGGCCTTAAACAGGGGGATGCTGGTGTAAAAGTTATCCACATAGAGGTGAAAACCTTTATCCAGGAAGGGGTGCACTAAATCCCAGACAATTTTTCCACTAACACCTACGAGGGAGGGGGGGCATTCTGGCGGTTCAATTCTTGAATCCTTCCCTTCATATACCCTAAACCTGTGGGTGTACCCTGAGGTGCTTTCACACAGCTTATACATTTTTATGCCATACCTTGCCCTCTTACTGGGAAGGTACTGGCGGAATTTAACCCTTCCTTTAAAATGTATAAGGGACTCGTCAATACAAATACATTTTTCAGGGATGTACATCTCTGCAAATTTGGCACTGAAATGATCAATGACCGGCCTGACTTTGAATAGCCGGTCAAAGGTGGGATCATCTCTGGGAGGGCACTGTGCATTATCGTTGTAATGCAAAAATTTAAGGATCGTCTCAAATCGAGCCCGGGGCATGGCCATACGGTAAAATGGGGTGCTGTACAGAACATCTGTACTCCAATATTGCCTAATTTCTGGCTTTTTTACTATGCCCATATGAAACACCAGACCCCAAAACGTCATCATCTCTACTGCATCTACAGGGGTCCACCTAGCAAATGATGACGTGGGGTTTTGAGCAATAAACTGCTGGGCATATAAATTAGTTTGGTCCACCATTAAATTTATAAAATCATCAGAGAAAAATAATTTGAAAAAGTCAATTTCTCTGAGACCTGTGGAATCAAATTGGATTCCTGGCATGGCCAAAAACTCAGGAACCTGGGGCTCAAAATTGTCTGGTGGTGGGGTCCATACGAGATCAATTATTGGGGGGGTCTCAGCTGCTCTACGGGGGCGTCTTTGAGGGGGTCCCTCATCACCAGAGGAGGAAGAGGAGCTTAAGACAAATCCTTCAAATTCCCCGCTTGCATCACTGGCTGTGTCAGAGTCATAGGCAAGCATGGCATATGCCTCCTCCGCTGAATACATTCTTCTGGATGACTGGGATGACATTTGGGATGACATTTGGGATGCCATTTTTATTTTTGTGTTACTGGTAGTGAAATGTTTCAACACGTGTATAGTGTAGGGGGGGGTACAAACTTTATTTCAACCCGGGGGGTATGTAGTGTGTAGTGTGTATGTAGTGCAGAAAAAAAAAAAATACTTTATACAGGAATTTGATCCCAATAAAAAAAAAAAAAATTGAAGGGGTTAAAAAAAAAAAAAAAAAAGGTCCTGCGCCAAAAATTGAGCACAGATGTTGGTCAGTAACGTCCGTCACTGAACAGCGCTCAAAGGCAACAGGAATTTGATAAAAAAAAAAAAAATAGATCAACCCTGTGCCGAAAAAGCTGATCAGTGATGTACGTCACTGATCAGCGCACAGTGGCCACAGGACACCCACAAAATCACAGTGTGTGTAAAAAAAAAATTAAAAAAAGACCCCACAGCACTCTCAAAAAAAAAAAGGTGATCAGTGATGCGACACTGATTACCAGTGAGGGGCAGCAGGTGCACAACCTTTGGTGCAACTGACAGTGCAACTGGCAGCAACTGACAGGTATATATAAAAAAAAAAACCCTGCGCCCCCAAAAAGTTGCTGATCAGCACAGATATACTGATCAGCACAAAAGGGGGGGTAGCAGACACAAAATATACACTCTCTATCACTCTCTGTCACTATCTCTCTCTATCTCTCACTATCTATCACTATCTTTCACTATCTATCACTCTAGGACACTGCAGCAGCAGCACTGACAGTTATATGTATAAAAAAAAACCTGCACCCCCAAAAAGGGGGGGTAGCAGACACAAAATATACACTCTCTATCACTCTCTGTCACTATCTCTATCTCTCTATCTCTCACTATCTATCACTATCTATCACTCTATGACACTGCAGCAGCAGCACTGACAGTTATATATATAAAAAAAAACCTGCACCCCCAAAAAGGGGGGGTAGCAGACACAAATCTCTCTATCTCTCACTATCTATCACTATCTATCACTATCTATCACTCTATGACACTGCAGCAGCAGCACTGACAGTTATTTATATATAAAAAAAACCTGCACCCCCAAAAAGGGGGGGTAGCAGACACAAAATATAGCTCTCTCTGTCACTATCTCTCTATCTCTCTCTATCTCTCTCTCTATCTCTCTATCACACTGCAGCAGCAGCAGGAAGTCCCAAGAAGTCAGATCCAGGAAGCGTCCAGCACGCTACAAGCAGTGATCAGGTGATCAGGTAAGGTATTTGCAAGGATCAGGTAAGTATTAGCAAGGATCAGGTCAGTATTACGGCAGATAGGCACGGTGACCGCTCTGCACGCTATTCCAGACCGGAATGGCGTCTGCAGCGCAGTCACCGTTAGTTTAAATGTCGCGCCTTGGCTGTGATTGGTCCGTGGGTCCCACGGACCAATCACAGCCTTGGGGGCAGGTGGGGTGAGGGTGGGGTGAGGTGTCATCGTCACCGATGACCCCCTCATGCCCCCTGACGCCCGGCGGTGATTGACACCTGTGTTACCGAGCGTCTGATTCGCTGGTAACACAGGAAAACGCTGTGAATGGCTGTTCACACTGAACAGCCAATCACAGCGATCGCCGACGGGGGGGCGGCATCGCAGCCCCCCCTGGGCATGCAGGGACATGTCTGCTGTCAGGGACAGCAGACATCGTCCCTCTGTCACTGCGTCTCTAGACGCAGTGACAGTTTAAAGTCATGACGTACATTTATGCCATGTGTCGGGAAGTACATCCCGGCCATGACGTAAATGTACGTCAAATGTCGGGAAGGGGTTAATAAGGGCAGAAAGCCAAGTCTTGTTTAATTTGCATAGTTCCACGTAAGAGAACTGTGTATTGACAGACATTCACAGGTCTGTCCGGTTATCTGCTGCTCTATTATATTACATATAATTACATAATTTATAAAATGATAGACTTGAGCGCCCGATATAAAGTGTTTCTTATGATTTGGTATTTTTCAAAAGTCATGTGGATGGCTGCTGCTGTTTGGTTTTAAGTATAATTTGCCCATAGTGCACCTGTGGTGCTATAAAACAGAAATGTTAGTCACACTTTTCAATTTTAAATCACAAATGCAGAAAATATAAAATCTCAAATTTATTTATTTATTATATATTATATTTATTATATATTTCTTATATACAGTAGTGCAGTCTATTCCGTTGAGCTTTACAATAGGAGACAGTGATACAACAAACTGGGTATTTACAGTCAAAGGTATGAGGGCCCTGATCACAATCTTACAAGCCAAATGTACCATTAAGATAAGTTCAAAGTTCAATTACACTATGTAATAAGTGAAATTGATAACAGGAGCCAGGAATGCTTCTGGATCCTACTTCTGGTCTGCTTGGAAACAGCATCCTCTGGTATACAGTATTTTGGAGAGGAACTTCAGTGAATTGCTTAGCTGCATCATTTCAGGGAACCAGAAGTGGACGTGGCTCAAGGGCTGAAACCGGAAGCTGTGGAAGAGACGGAAATTGTGCCATCCTTATATTTCAGGTGCGGAAGTTATTTCATGTGTTGTGTCAGCTGTTTGAGCAAGACAGGAGATTTTAAGGCTATGCCAATATTAAGCAGTGATTGTATGGACCTAAGGTACTTATGTATTATCTGGGCTCCCATGTTAAATGCACCCCATTTTTTCATACCCCTACTATCCAACTACGCACAGAGTTGATTTTATATAGTGTGGCGAGCGCAGCGAGCCACCGTGCCCGAAGCGTGGCGAGCGGATGTGGTCTCATAAGAAAAACGGGAGCCCAGATATTACATAAGTACCGACCTTATTACTGGTTGATCCGCAAGGCTGCAAATTTGCAGCCTTGCAAGTCCACCAGACGCCGCCCTGTGAATGCTGGGTCGCCTGCCCCCCCTTGCACACCGTGTATGCTCGCATGGGCTATGAATGGATGTTTTACATAAACATCCATTCGCAGGCTGTGGGGGAACACCCACATCATAGGACCATCGAATGATGTGGAAGGCACACGCACATCTAAGGTTACTTTGAGTCAACCTTAGATGGGTGTGGGCATATGGAAGGATGCGGGCCGCTGACATCCGGTGATGTTAGCAACCTTAGATGGGTGTGGGCATAATGAAGTGGGCGGGCCGCTGACATCCGGTGATGTTAGCTGCCCACCCACGCCGCCAGGCAAATTCCATGGTAATGCCCAGCGTTTTCATGGGAACACCTATGAAACGTTTGGGGGTTCCCTTGGGCGCTACTATCCGCCGCTGCCCCCCCCCCCGACCCACAATGTTGGGTGCATGCTCCCGGCGAACAGGCCACAAGCACCTGGCTTATGCACATGCGCAGAAATGGGGCTGCGCATACGCCAAACATCGGTCCCTGTGCGAAGGTTCGGTCCATGCGAATGGACCAGATTAACCCCCTATGTCTCTTGTGGACAGCTCTAAATGAAAGTTCAACATTCACAATTCACATTGTAAATTAATTGTCATATCATATACTAAGAGACAGAAAGTGGCTGCAGTTGGAGCCTTTGGCTTAGTACACACTCTGTTCCCATCGTGTAATGAAGTGGACAATATATGGAGATTTTTAACTGTGTGAAATTTAGTGAGGATCTAAGACATAAAGTTGGGTGAGTAATTTCGAGCCACATTCTGGTACCGCTATAAAACTTGTATTACAGTTTACTGCTCACATTAAAATGCTTTAGTGCTTTTTTTTTTTGCACATAACTTTAGCTAATTAAAACAGATTACCAAGGTGAGAAAATGCAATATTTAACATAGCTCTCATGACAATTAAATAAATTGCAAAGCTGAAAGAAATTTACCACATGCAGCTAGAATGTTGCTCAGTTATCGCTGCTGCACAGGGTTTCCGCTCTTGCCGAAAATCTGTGCTGCAAATGTGAGACTTATGGACAGCTAGCATTTATACACATGGTATGTAAGAGTGTGTGTCCACTGCTCAGAGTATTTCCAGTATCCTGTGCTGTTAGCATCGCGGCAGTGTGGGATGAATACCAATGTTGGAATCCTGGCTTTCAGCCAGAAGATAGGCGCATAATGCCAACATTGCTGGCGATGCCAATGCCAGAATCTCAACTTTTTGGCAGTTAGGCCATTTGGGGGAGGGTTGGAGGAGTGTTAGGTTAGGCACTTGGTGGGCTAACGTGCATGGGGTAAGGCTAGTTTAAGGGTATGTGGCTAGGAATGATAGGGAAGAGTTAGGCTGTAGAAAAGGAGAGTAAGGGGGGTTGGGCAGGGAGAAAGTAATAATACTTACCCAACCACTGCAGGTATTCTGTCCATGAGGATGCCACTATCTGTCTTCTGAGAACTTGTATCCACCTGCCTTTCATAAGTATCCCCAACACAATATTTGAATTACTCATCTGAAGAAGGACGTTTATGTATGAAATGCATTAAGCATCAGGGACATCACGGTGTGAGTACTGTTGATGTATTCCTATAACTAATTAAGGTTAAGAAAGGTTTAGGATAATCAGCAATCCTGATGGGTCATTCCATGTAACTATGGAAATTTGTGTGGATTTTTTTTTTTTCACAGCAACACTTTTATTTTTTTAAATTATTATAGTACAACAATGTGAGTTTTCCCTCCAAAAGTTTTTTTTTTAGCTAGTAGCATCATTGTTGCTATGGAAACCCTCTTGCTTTAGGCTTGCTTCAGATGGAGATAGAGACTTTGTAAACACCAGAATTCAAAATAAATTTTCTAAAAAAACATACAGGTCACTTCATTAGTAGATCACAATCTGGAATCACAATCTGGAAATCCTTTTTAGTAAACCATACTATCCATTTTCAAAATACTTTAAGAGTTCTGGCATTCCTTATGAGCATTACCTAAAAGTTTATCTTTTCGTTTAATCTTGCCAGATTGTTGGAAAAAATTTTGTTTAATATTTCATATAATATTTGAACATTCACATCAGTCCCTGCCCCAGTGGAGCTTGCAATCTATATTCCCTACCATTACACCATCCGTCCAAGCTCTCAGTTTAAAAACAGATATACAGTATAGCGGAATCTATGAAACATTTAGAAAAAGACAAGTGTGGGTAAATAGAAAATAGGAAGTACAATGTGCCTCAAACTTTTTTAAAGTTGTCGATGGACCCTCAAATGTCAAAGTTAATGAACCAAGATGAGATAGCTGACATCAACAACCAACTTGATTTCAGGTTTTGACAGCTGGTCCGACCTGATGCGCGATCCCGCGCGCATCGGGTCAGAGTCGGGACGTCGGACCGGCTGCACATAGGATAAATCTTATGTGCAGCCGTGGGGACTCTGAGGACCCCGGCGAGGGAGGGGGGCGGCAGGGGGAGCCGGAGCAGGGAGCTGTCATGCTCCGTCCGCTGTCATGCCTGTCAGCAATTGGCTGAAAGAGCGCTCAGCCAATCACAGGCTGCCCATTTATTGTATGGGCTTTGTTTTTCAGTACTGACAGCTCCCGGCTCCCCCCGCCCGGCTCTATGTTACTGCCGCCTATGTCCCCCCGCAGCGTCCGCACTACTAGCAGCGTGCGTCCGTCCCCCCAGCCGCCTTGCAGCATCCCCCGCCCGCCACCTCGATGTCCCCGGCCCCCCTGCTCGCTCCACATTGCAGCTCCCCGGGAGTTGCAAATGATACATTGCATGCAATGTATCATTTGCAAAACTTGGCACATCAAGTGCCAAATCGTGCAGGGGGAAATCAGGTCCAACTTGTCCTTAGGACAAGTCGGACTAATGTATGGGGGCCTTAACACTCTGCTCCTCCTTCCTGCCTGAGGTGTCGCTATCTGCTGTGGACAGTCTCCTTTGTATCTCAATGCTGAGATACAAACCAGACTGTCATAGAAACACCACAGCAGAGAGTGACACCCCAGGCAGGAACGAGGAACTGCAATCACTACCAAACCATTAGAAGGAATATAGCAACTACACTACCTAGAAGTGGAAGACAATGAAATTACTGGCTTTCTAACAACTGAAAAAGCTGAAAGTTCCCTTTCAGTTCCTATGCCCCTGCCTTCATAGAACCTGATGAATTTGCACCAAGGATGCTTATTCAGATCCGTTCGTACAGACCCCTTTGTTCACAAGGGGTCCGATGTTTTGTGTCTGCACATGTGCAGGGTAATTTCTGCACATGTGGAGACGCAGGTTGCGTGCGGCAAATTGTTCAAATTGTTCGCTAGATGCACGCACCCATCCTTGAGGGCGGGGCCTACTAGCATATGGGAGCGCCCAGCATTATATGGGCATACCCATGAGAATACTGGGCATTCTCATGCTAATGGTCCGTTGGTGTCGGGGGCAGGAAGCTGACATCACCGGATGTCAGCTGCCCTCCCACTTCCCTCAGAGTGCACACCCACATTTAAGGTTGTCTGCCCCTTCCCTTTAGACTGTAAGCTCTCACCAGCAGGGCCCTCTCTCCTCATGTGCTTTTCTAGGATTATATCTATTACTTTTATACTTGTTTTAGTGTCCACTGCAGCAACTGTCTGTTATTTAACATGTGCTTGTTCTAACTTGCATCTGTACCGTAAATCACTATTTTCATGGTTTTTTTTGCTCATCTATGTATTGTCAGGCGCTGCGGAACCCTTCCGGCACCATATAAATAAACGATAATAATAATGCGATTCAGCGCAAATTGTGTCATAAGCCACCTTCACTCGAGAAGTGGGCAGCTGGGTAGGATGTATCGAATACTAACAGAAGATTTATTCATATGACTGGAAGCGCCACCCAATTTTCTGGGATATTCTGGCCTTTCCAGGAAAGTAGGTAATATGGTAAAGCAGCTTCTGATTCCTTACTGAAACCCCAATTACTTTGATCGTTAAAAGGACTATTAGCAGTTTCTAGAATCTTCTTGAATTCAACTGAGACTCACTTCCTGGCACAGTTCAAAATGCCTCCTTTCTAGAACCCTTCAAAGGATTCTGTTCACCCAAGTATTTCACTAATGTTATTTTAGTTCCTAAAGAAAACACAACCCAAATGCTTTGTTCTCTCTTCTTTTAAGTTTATTTAGTATTCTGCAGCGGATCAGATGAAATCTGTCCAAATCAGATGTGTTTTGGCATCACATGCAATGCGGGGTCCTGTGCACTTTGGATCGGATCCCGAGATAATATAGGCTACACATATGATCTTCAGATTCGGCCCCCTTGTCGGGGAACAGGGTCGCATTCGATACGTCGCATGTGGTAAAAAAACATGTAATGTATCGCATGCAATCCTACTGCCTGGGAAGGTCCCCAGCGGCTCACATTAAACGAACAGTCATACACTGCTCCGAAAAGTTGGAGCAGTGTATGGCCACCCTAAATCTGGCTTTGAGTAGGCTTCATATAGCCCCAAGCCTGGTTATTTCACATTACCCCTCAATTCATGCAATATACTCACGTGTGGACTATTCCACCATTACATGTTTTACTCAGTTACATGTCTAGGTAAAGAACAACATGCTAATTTTTCTACCATTCATTTTTATTCTAAACCAGTGATGGCTAACCTTGACACTCCAGTTGTTGTTGAACTACACATCCCAGCATGCCCTGCTACAGTTTTACTATTTGGCCATGCTACAACTGATGCAGGGCATGCTGGAGTGTCAAGGTTAGCCATCACTGGTCTAAACAATATAAATGAACAAATTAGAGAGGTTGCCTAATCAACATTCTGATCAACCCAGACAATTGCAACTTCACATGCATTAAGCTGACAGCCAAGAGGAGACAAAAGCAGTTTTGAAGCATAAACATAAGCATAAAGTTCATCTTGCCTAGTATAGCGTTTCTGGGATTCGATTCAAAACTGTCACCTCTGCTCCAGCCAGTCTGCATTCCACTAAAACACATGGAAATTGGATGCAGTTTGCATATATCTCTTTTAGCAAGATGGATGGATTTAGGAGAGCATGCTGACATACAGTCATGCACTAATATTAATGAAGTAAGTTGATCTCATTTTCTATATTAAAATTAATATTTATGGAACAAATAAACATAGTCAGGTCCATAAATATTGGGACATTGACACAATTCTCATGTTTTGGGCTCTATACACCACAATAATGGAATTGAAATGAAACAATCAAGAATTGCTTTAACTGCAGACTTTCAGCTTTAATTTGAGGGTATTTACATCCAAATCAGGTGAACAGTGTAGGAATTACAACGGTTTTCTATATGTGCCTTCCACTTTTTAAGGGACCAAAATTAATGGACAGGTGAGGCTACTCCCTCATTATTTCATCATCAATTAAGCAGGTAAAATTTCTGGAGTGGATTCCAGGTGTGACATTTGCATTTGGAATCTGTTGCTGTTGACTCTCAATATGAGATCCAAAGAGCTGTCACTATCAATGAAGCAAATCATCATTAGGCTGAAAAATCCAAACAAACCCATCAGATAGATAGCAAAAACATTAGGTGTGAGCTTAGCAACACCAAAGACCCGGAAGACCATGGAAAACAACTGTGCTGGATGACAGAAGAATTACTTCCCTGGTGAAAAAAAAAACCCTTCACCACAGTTGGCCAGATCAAGAACACGCTCCAAGAGATAGGTGTATATGTGTCAAAGTCAACAATCAAGAGAAGAATTCACAAGAGTGAATATAGAGGGTTCACCACAAGATGTAAACCATTGGTGAGCCTCAAAAACAGGAAGGCCAGATTAGAGTTTGCCAAACAACATATAAAAAAAAGCCTTTACAACTTCCTATGGACAGATGAGGCAAAGATCCACTTGTACCAGAGTTATGGGAAGAGAATAGTATGGAGAAAGAAAGGAACTGCTCATGATCCAAAACATACCACCTCATCAGTGAAGCATGGTGCTGGTGGTGTCATGGCGTGGGCATGTATGGCTGCCAGTGGAACTTGTTCCCTTGTATTTATTGATAATGTGACTGCGGACAAAAAGCAGCAGGATGAATTCTGAAGTTTTTTGTGCAATATAATCTGTTCATATTCAGTCAAATGCTTCAGAACTCATTGGACGGCGTTTCATAGTGCAGATGGACAATGACCTGAAGCATAAAAATAGGGGTTTTTTTAAGGCAAATATGTGGAATGTTATGCAATGACCAAGTCAATCACCTGACCTGAGTCCGATTGAGCATGCATTTCACTTGATGAAGACAAAACTGAATTGAAAATGCCCCAAGAACAAGCTGGAACTGCAGACATTTGCAGTAGATGCCTGGCAGAGCAGGTCTGGTGATGTCTACGAGTTCCAGACTTTAGGCTGTAATTGACTGCAAAGGATTTGCTACAAAGTATTAAAAAGTGAAAGTTTGATTTTAGAATTGTTTAGTTTGTCTCATTAGTTTTTGTCCCTTCAAAAGTGGGAGGCACATATAGAAACCATTGTAATTCCTACACCGTTCACCTGATTTGGATGTAAATACCCTCAAATTAAAGCTGAAATTCTGCAGTTAAAGAACATCATATTTGTTTAATTTCAAATACATTGAGAGAAATTTACTAAGATGTGTATTCTACTTCACATGTGATGTTGCTATTGGCAACCAATCAGATCCTGTCTACAAACTTCTAGAGGGCGCTAAATAAATAAGAAGTAACTTCTGATTGGTTGCCCATAGCAATATCAATGTTTGCTTGGCAATTTTCACACCAATTTTGACAAATTCACTTGGCACTGAAAGGGTTAACACAGTTTTGCACGTCCACTGCGAATGCATTACTCTATATCTCTGTATCAGACCCTGTGTCATATTGGTACCAGAATCTAAATGCTGCAGCTTATATAGACCCGAGTATTAGTTCCACACCCTTAAGGTCCATACACATTAGGCCACTATGCCCAAGCGTGTATGGACAGCGATTCATCACTGGGAGGAAAGCCGATCAGTGCATACTCACTGAGCGGCTTTCCCCCTGCCCGACTCCATCAGTGGGAAGAGGACGGCTTTGCATAGCGCAGCGCTATGCAAAGCTGCTCATCTGCTGGTAATACCAGTAGATGAGCGGCTTTCCCGGCTTTGAGCTGAAAGATGCTCAAACTTGGTGTTTTGAGCAGCTTTCAGCTCAAAGTCACCCAGTGTGTATGGACCTTTATTCTACAGCACGCCAGGGTAACTTTTTTTTGACCTGGTGAGTTCTCACTTTGGGCCAGATGTATCAAGCTTCAAAAAGTGATAAAGTGGAGAGTGATAAACCACCAGCCAATCAGCTCCTACCTGTCATTTTTCAAACCCAGCCTGTGACATGGCAGGTAGGAGCTGATTGGCAGGCTGTTTATCACTCTCCATTTGATCACTTTTTGAAGCTTGATACATCTGGCCCTTTGGGCCAAAAGGGAAAATACAGTAAAAACAATGTTTTCTGGGTTTTTACCACATTTCTGAATGCACTAAACCAGGCATGTCCAACGTTGGCCCTCCAGATGTTGTGAAACTACACATCCCAGCATGCTTTGCCACAGTTTTGCTATTAGAGAATGCAAAAATTATTGCAAAGCATGCTGGGATGTGTAGTTTCGAAACATCTGGAGGGCCAACGTTGGACATGCCTGCACTAAACCCACATGTTGGGGTTTTGGTGCAGAGGGTAATGCCAGAAAAAACTGGTGTTAGACTATAGATGCCTATAGGCAGGCTCGGACTGGCCTGGGGGGGAACCGGGGGATTCCCCGGTGGGCCCCTGTCATCTAAGACCCCGCCCACTTTTACAGTGGGGCGGGGCCTAACGCTTCCTATGCCGCCGGGTAGTCAATAGCTAGCGGATGACTTACCCGGCGGCGGGGCGGGCAGCTGGAGGCGGAGGGTGCGGGCAGTGAGACGTGCTGCTGCCAAGTAAAATTCACGTCTCACGCTGGACCGCTAGCCAATGGGCGCTTGCGGTCCAGCAGCCAATCAACTGGTGGCTGCTGGACCGCGAGCGCCTATTGGCTAGCGGTCCAGCGGGAGATGTGAATTTTACATAGCAGCAGCACGTCTCTCCCTGTCAGTCTCTCCCAGACACAGCGGAGCGGGGAGCAGGGGACTCAGGGGCCGGGCCCAGCACGCAGCACGCAGCACGCAGCACAGGCAGGGGGAGAGGTGAAGTGAGCAGCTAACCGGCGGCTGGCTCACCCACCCACCCTGCTGCAAGCTGCACCCACCCACCCTGCTGCAAGCTGCACCCACCCTGCTCCAAGCTGCACCCACCCAGCTACCCACCCTGCACCCATCCACCTACCCACCCACCCTGCTGCACCTACCCACCCTGCACCCACCCACCTATCCACCCTGCACCCATCCACCTACCCACCCTGCACCTACCCACCCTGCTGCACCTACCCACCCTGCACACATCCACCTACCCACCCTGCACGCACCCAACTACCCACCCTGCACCTACCCACCCTGCTGCACCCACCCACCCTGCACCAAGCTGCACCCACCCACCCTGCTCCAAGCTGCACCCACCTACCCACCCTGCTCCAAGCTGCACCCACCCACCTACCCACCCTGCTGCAACCCACCCTGCTGCACCCACCCTGCTGCACATGACTGCAACCCACCCTCCCTGCTGCACCCTCCCTCCCTCCCTGCTACACACTACCGCTCCCTCCATGCTGCACACTACCGCTCCCACCCTCCCTGTTGCACACCACCACCGCTCCCACCCTCCCTCCCTGTTGCACACCACCACCGCTCCCACCCTCCCTTCCTGTTGCACACCACCACCGCTCCCACCCTCCCTCCCTGTTGCACATCACCACCGCTCCCACCCTCCCTCCCTGCTGAACACACCACCACTCCCACCCTCCCTCCCTGTTGCACATCACCACCGCTCCCACCCTCCCTCCCTGTTGCACATCACCACCGCTCCCACCCTCCCTCCCTGTTGCACATCACCACCGCTCCCACCCTCCCTCCCTGTTGCACATCACCACCGCTCCCACCCTCCCTCCCTGCTGCACACACCACCGCTCCCACCCTCACTCCCTGTTGCACATCACCACCGCTCCCACCCTCCCTCCCTGTTGCACACCACCACCGCTCCCACCCTCCCTCCCTGTTGCACATCACCACCGCTCCCACCCTCCCTCCCTGTTGCACACCACCACCGCTCCCACCCTCCCTCCCTGTTGCACATCACCACCGCTCCCACCCTCCCTCCCTGTTGCACACCACCACCGCTCCCACCCTCCCTCCCTGTTGCACATCACCACCGCTCCCACCCTCCCTCCCTGCTGGCACACCATCCTCCCTCCCTGCTGCACACCACCGGCGGTGCGCTGAATTGAAAATACCGGCCGGGAGCAGGCCGCTGCACAGTTCTGTCCACCTTGGCAACAAGCAAATTCAGACCCCCTTGGCATCGAGCATGAAGCCCCTGGCATTGAGCTTGTAGGTAAGTGGCACTTATGTGTCAAATGTGTAATGGGCGTTGCGGTGTGTTATATAGTATGTCATGGGCATTGCAGTGTGTTATATAGTATGTCATGGGCATTGCAGTGTGTTATATAGTATGTCATGGGCATTGCAGTGTGTTATATAGTATGTCATGGGCATTGCAGTGTGTTATATAGTATGTCATGGGCATTGCAGTGTGTTATATATAATGTCATGGGCATTGCGGAGTGTTATATATAATGTCATGGGCATTGCGGAGTGTTATATATAATGTCATGGGCATTGCGGAGTGTTATATATAATGTCATGGGCATTGCGGTGTGTTATTTAGTATGTCATGGGCATTGCGGTGTGTTATTTAGTATGTCATGGGCATTGCGGTGTGTTATTTAGTATGTCATGGGCATTGCGGAGTGTTATATAGTATGTCATGGGCATCATGCGTGCGACATATTGTGCAATTGTCATCACAGTGCGTGGCGTAATGTGTAATTGTCATCACAGTGTGCGGCGTAATGTGTAATTGGTATCAGGGATAAACAGTGTATAATGATTTAAGTAGCATGTCATTGTTTGGTCTTTATCTGTGAGGCGTACTAAGTCACTGTGTGGCCTTCAGCCCGCCAACTTAAGTGCAGGAATTACGCCAAACCCCCTATTTTGGCGCGCGCAATTTCTTCACTGCCATGTTATGTATTTGGGGGGGGGGGGGGGGCATTTTTATTTCTTTGCCCTGGGAGCTGAATTGTCTAGAAACGGCCCAGGATCTATGTGCTGTATTATATGTGGGGGGACCTACGTGCTCTACTATCATCTGTGTGTGGAGGACCTATGCTGTAATATCTGGGGGGGCTATTTGCTGTATTATTATCTGTGGGACCTATGTGCTTTATTATCAGGGTGGGGGATTTACGGATCAGATGTTACACACCTGCGATTTTGGCCCGATTTTGCCTGATTATCGGCCCAAAGTGCCGAAATCGGATGAAATTGGCCCAAAATCGCATAGTGTATAGCCACTACTCTCTGGTCAGGTGGCCACACCCCTTCAAAAAAGCCACGCCCCTTGGTGGGCCCCTGTGAGTGCATTTCCCTGGTGGGCCCTTCATGCCCCAGTCCGACACTGCCTATAGGCTTCCCTTGGAAGTTCTGTGACGGGGGCACATCACAAGGGATAGCTTTTATCAGAAGAGCTGTTCTTTGCATTAATAATCACATGTGTTAGTGCATATGCAATTAATAACAACCAGGTGATGTGTGGCGGTATGCACTGGCAGAGTTTAGTGCATCCTGGGGGAGATTCTCTAAGGTAAAAATGCGGTAAAAACCCCATTATCGGGGTTTTTACCGCATTTCGGGATGCTCTAAGCATCCCCCGCCGGGTTACCGCGGCAGGGGGCATCGCCAGAAAAATCTGGCGATGCCGCATTTAAGCCAATGGGCTTCTAACGCAAACCCACCGCCGCCCCGCTCGGACCCCGCCGCCCCGCATCGCCCCCTCACCTGTGTCCGGGCAGCATAGAGCTGTGCTGCCCGGACCTGTGACCTCCTCCCTGCACTGATCCTCCTCCGGGTGCAGGGAGGAGGAGATTCTGGCGCAGCAGCGCCGGGTATGGGAGGGAGGGGGGAGCCGCCGGGACCTGCTGGGACCCGGCGACTCTCACCGCAAAGGACAGCTCTTAACGCAAGAGCTGTCCTTTGCTATAATTATCGCATATGTTAGAACATATGCGATAATTATGATTGCGATGGGCGGCAAAGGAGAGTTTTAAAGAATCTCCCCCCCTGTCTTCTATCTTTTCTCATCTTTTCATTCTGTATATCGTCCATAAGTTTCTGTTATGGACCTTGGCTACTGCTTGTACTACCACTATGGCATTTGCCATTTGTCCTATCACTCCACTTCTGACTACTTTGGCTTGCTGACTGCACTATTTCTCCAGAATTACCAGCCTATTACCATAGGACCCTGAGCAGGAGGCTGCAACCTGTGGACAGATCACATCAAACATCCTTGCAGGGGTCCCCAATCTTAGATGATAGAAAACAAATGCAATAACCATATAGTAGTTGTGACAACAGGTTTTCTTTCATAACAATTGAGTTTTTTCTGACCATGTGTAACTTTAAGTTATGTATTAAATTTATTTGTAAGTCAGAATAAGTCATCTCTCTAATCGTACAGTGCTGCTCAATATATCTGAAAAATACATAATAATGATAATGATGATCTACAGATAGCATTTGTCACATGTCCAGTATAGAACCAAGACTAGCAGACACAGGTGCCATGCCACGTAATTCCAACTGTAACCTATTGAACTCTCAGCTTCTTAATAAGAATTGCATTACAAAATGGAGAAGGTTAAGACTGGGGTGAAACTAGGTCACTGTAGTCTGTGTAAGGGAAAACACATCTCCGGAAAGGTGTGGGAAGGATCCTTTTTTCTTTCTTAAAAATAAAATAAAAATAAAAATAAACATTTCCTGCAGCAATTTTCCCCACAGCATTTTGCAATACATTAAAGAAAAACTAGCAGAGAGCAGGGCCGGGCGTATTGTCGGCAGATCATGCTGTGTAAGCTTTCTCACACAGCGCTCCTCAAATATGTCAACCCTGACCTACATTACTTCCAGATCTGGGCCTCTCTGCACAGACAGCCAATTGTGCTGCTGTGTGTGGTGGGATATGAATATGGGAATACACTGCTTAGGAGCTGTAATGTGGCTGTCTTTCCTTACCTGAACCTCAGCGTCAGGTGCAAACTGCAAACATGTCATGACTTATGAAATGAATGTAAGCTTAATCCAGCCATGAAATGGAGCTAGAGAGATGCTAAACCTCACTTATAATTAATGCTTTGACTATAACCAGGGTCGACTACCTTTGGGCTGCCAGTTCTTTTGAGGCATGGGGCCAGGGCAGCTGACGGGGTAGACAAGGGTGGGACAGGGATGGTGCTAGAAAGCATTGATGATGCATTTGGGGGCGTGACCAGCACAAATTCATCCCTGTAGCCATGCCCCCAACGTGCAATGCTGGTATTTCAGGCATTGCACAGTGGGGGGTGGGGCTACAATGATGTGCTATGCCTCATTTGGTCCCACGGACCCCCTGCCGAAAGGGGGGGGGGGTATGGAGGACAAGCACAGTTCCAGAAGGCTTGCCTACCTTTCCAGAGAGCAGGTAGGGGGACCCAATTTCAGGGACCCTCCCGGCAATTCCAGGAGGGTAGGCAACCATGACTAGAACTCAGAAGTTTACTACATGTCTATAATGATTGCTTTGCTGTTTATGTATCTGTTTGCAGGCTGCTAGTTTATATTTAGCATTTATATATCATTTGAAATTCAAAGTGTTCTGTACTTGTGTAAAAGGGCCAGAGGGGCCTGGTGATTAACCACCCCTGTTCCCACTAGTGAGTACCTAATGTACTCACACTTGCATAATATTAATGTCGTCCACTCCACAGAATCAGGTATGCGTGTTATCACAGCTCCACCCCTCACTGAAAAACTCTATGTGGCATCAAACAGAGTGCGTCGTAAGAGAACTGGACCACTCAATCCACTTTGAACATTGGTTTCCTTGAGGGAAATCTACATTTTGGAAGAGAAACAAGTATACAATTTCCCCTCCTCTTACCATAACAAAGGCTTACATTTGCGCAAACAATAGTTACGCAGCCTGGGAACATACAGTACAGTATTAGGAACTTGTAGTATCACTGTGGATATACTGTAAAGTAGCCTCCACTGAACCTCATTTACAGAAACTGTTGCAACTTAGGCATGCTTGCGAGTGATCTCTGCTCTCTGCACTCTGGGCCCAATTCAGACCTGATTATTGGGCTGCGAGTTTTTGGAGCCCAGTGATCAGGTAAAGTTGCCCTGCTGAACACACGCCCCCCACCACATGAGGGGGAAACCATTCAAAATCCCTCACCATCAAATTGTTTTCCCTTCTGTTTGCGCTAAGTCAGGACTTACTTGGCGCTGCAATGGCTGTGGGCAGAAGGTGATGACATCGGCAGTCCTCCCTCCCGTGGTACGCCTGCGTTTTCTGGGGAACTCCTACCACCCACAAAAAAACGCAGGGTGTCAATCACCTTGCGAGCAGCCAGCGATGGCTTGCCATCATTGGCTGCCTTCACACAGACAGCTCGCGCATGCACACAGGGTTCCGCCAGGTCTGAATCAGGCCCTCTGTGCAAATAGCTTGGGTGACCTCTGAATGCAGAGTGCAGTGCCAGCCTGGACAAGAATTGCAGTGGTAAGAATGAGTCTCTAATAACCCAGACTTTCACAAAGACATTCTCCATTTTACATTCAGAATGTATTCAACCCTATCTTATGGGAGTAGGGAAGAGGACTGTACTGTACACCATGGTGCTACCATGCGCATATTTCAAGTTCAGAGCACTGAGGGCCGGCACAATGGAAGTGTGACATTAGTGGGAAATAATGAGCTTATCATATTTATGTTGTTACAAAGTGTTACATTAGTAAAAAGCAGTTTGAGCGCTAACAAGTGTTAAATTACGTGTTACAATAATGTTGTTTCAAAGCAGAGCCCGCCCACACCAACCCAGGCGGTCCCATGCTCTGAACCCACACCTAATGCTGATACATTATATAAATAAATGTATGTGGGAGAGGAATACAGTATATTTGGGGGTGGGGGGTTGCTGGACTGCACAACCTAATTCTAAACATAATAAGAGGTGCTACCATGCTGAGAGAAAGAGAACAACAGGTGCACACTCTATTAAGAGCATTGGTAATCGGAACAATTTTAATAAATTTGCAATTTAATATAGAGTAAAGCTGGCCATACATCTAAAGATTTATTGCTAGATCTGCTTGGTTGGAACAAAAATTTGGTAATGTATTGGGCAGTTTTCCAGCATTTCAAAGAAAATGGTCAACTGTAATATGCTCTTATAAGGGCACCAGGTTCTTGCTCCAACCAGCCAGATTGGACAATACATCTTTAGATGTATGGCCAGCTTTAGGGTAGGTTCTTAGCATAATCTTTGTCCAAACATACAGTATGGGCCCACCTACCATAACCAGATGACCTCATCAGACGGGTCCCTAACATTCCTACAGTATAAGTACATTGCACAGACAAGCGTAACTCACCCGCTCCAAGGCATCACACTAGTGAGAAGTAGTTGTTAAAGTGTTAGGTGTTACATTAATAAGAATTAGTAGCTACGTACTGAAAGTGTCACATGACATATACTAATTAGTATGTTAAAATTTGTTACACTAGTAAAAAGCAGTATTTGTCCTAAAAAGTTTTACATTGTATTTCAGAGACTTAAGGAACAAATTGGGTTGAAATTGGCAAAAGCATAAATGAGAATATGCAGACTAAATACTGTAGGCCATGATGTAGGCCAAATTCTTTGTTTCTATGTCAAGTGGCGCAATAATGACACTCGAAACAGCCAAGTGTTAAGCCAACAGCCGCACCCTGATTGGCAGATAGCATTAATAAATAAATGTGGAGATTTAGCAAACTTTTTAAAGAAAACAAGAGACCAGATGCTAGCTGTCATTTTAAAGAATGTACTAGATCAGGGGTCACCTTCAGACAATAAAATTGATTACAGGACCCCAGCAAGTTACCGCAGAATGGCCGCCACGAGTGTGGTCAGCAGACCGCACATGCATGGCAGCATTGTAGAGGCATAAAAGGATGTAAACAGTCGAAAGCCCCATACACACTAAGGGCCTTACTCAGATCTGAGCTCAGTACAAATTTGTTTGGAAAATGGACAAAACTATGTGCACTGCAGGTGGGGCAATGGAACCTGTGCAGAGAGAGTTAAATATGGGTGGTGTGTGCTGAAACTGAAATCTAAATTGCAGTGCAAAAATAATGCAGCCAGCATTTACCCTGCACAGAAACAAAATAGCTCACACAAATCTAACTCTCTCTATACATGTTACATTTGCCCCACCCGCAGTGCAGCATGGTTTTGCCCATTTTCCAAACAAATGTGTACTGAGCTCAGATCTGAATAAGGCCCTAAACAGGGCCGGCGCCACCACTAGGCAGGACTAGGCATTTGCCTAGGGCGCCGGCCACTGGAGGGCGGTACTGAGCCGCCAAGGTACCATAGAGAGGTACCAGAAAGCAGGGAGCGGGGAGCAGGTAAAACTGTCATCCTCCCTCTCCCCTCCCCGACCCCCATCCCACCCGTTAATCAACGCTGCCCGCTCCCTGCTTGGGGGATTTCAGCGCGGCAGTATCGCCCGCACCTCCCCCCCGTGCCGCATCACAGTGCTATCGCACCCTCCCCCGTGCCGCATCACAGTATTATAGCAAGCCCCCCCCTCCCCCGTGCCGCATCATGGGCGGCGGGCAGTGCGGGGGGGGGGGCTTTTTCCTGGGGGCGGGCGGGGGGCTTGCACCGGCCCTGGCCCTAAATGCCGATATTGACGGTAGCGGGGACCCAGCAGGTTGTTGGGGGGAGCAATGGCTGCATTGCTGTCGTTAATGAAGACTCACTTGTCTGAACATGTTCAGGAAAGGGAGGGGCTTGTTAAAGATGTGTGGGAACCGTGTATCCTTAACGATATTGGCAATATTAGGTGATATTGTGAACATGGGCTTTCTCAGCATTATTGTGAACAATATCGCCTAGTGTGTATGGAACTTTAAGAAACTCCTTGGATATCTGGCTGAGATATTAGAGAAGTCATCAGCTTGATGATCAGCAACATGGAGTCGTGACCCCATGCTGAGATGGTTGCGACCTACTTTGGGATCAGGACCCACAGTTTGGGAACCACTGTGCTAGATAAACCATTGCTAGAAACTGGGGCAAAGAAAATGCAGCACAGAATTTGAGCAGTGGCGAGCTATTCCGCCTGCCCCACCCACATGATTTCAAAATGCAGCTTGCCTGCCTCCCTGAGTATACCCTACACCCAGGCAGCACCAGAACCCGGACCCCAAGCAGCAGCACAGAGCACAGTAAGTTATATCACTGTGTGTTTATGCATATATATATTTATATATATATATATATAATTTTTGCCTGGGTAGCCCAGCAGCTTACCTTGGAGCTGGGCTGCCCCCAGCACGGCGATCGGTGTATCCGGCGGGGATCACTGCGGTCCCGGCACTTGGAGAGGATGTCATCTCCAAGCGCTGCCTCGGTCTACACTGCGGGTGGGCACCACAGTGTAAATGGAGTACATCCCGGATCCGACCCGGCTTGAATCCTTCTTCCAAATGCCGGGTCGGATCTGGGATTTTTGTAGTAAAAGGGTATAAATCTCATGTACTGCACCAGTCCTACACTGCAGACAGGTCTCAGGACGTCGTGCTCTGAAACAACACAATTATTCCGCTCTTCCAGGGTAATAGTGGAAAGCTAGTGAGAAAAAAATGGCAGATGTTGGCACAAAATGGCCTATAATTAAATGATACAAAATAATAATTACTGTACAGTGAGTGTAAAACATTTTCTTCTTACTGCCAAGTATTTTTATAGGACCACATTGTTCCCCTTCTAACACTTGAATTAACAACTGCAATCCTTTGGCACAAACAACAGAGCTGTTTTGAAGACATGCATTGTGTGAAGAAATGTCTTCCCGGTAACATCAGAAGCAGATCTTACCTAGGTTTATAGTTTTTTTACATAAAATTCCCTTGAAGTGCATAACAGATTACCATAAATTAGTAAGAGCCAATTACGCTACTTGGTGCTAGGTCTGTGAAGAGAAACGTGTGAAAAGATGTTGTAATGTCTCGCTGCTGCAAATGGACTCAACATAGTATTATGCTTTAATAATGCAGAAATTGGATGCTCTTTAATTATCCTGTTTTTCATTGCTTGTAAATCAGCTTTCAAAGCCCATTGGTGAAATAACAAAAGACTGTTGCATGGCATTAATACCCAGAAGTGAATTCCTGATATACAGTAAGATATGCCAACTGGTACTTTATAAATTTGGTACCAACAGGGCCGGTGCAAGGCACCGGAGCGCCCTAGGCGAGTCGGGGTGGGGGCGCCCCGGTGCCCAGGGTGGGGTGGGTACCTGCTGCGCCGTCTGGGGAGCGCGGGGGGGTACCTGCTGCGCCGTCTGGGGAGCGGGCAGTGGTGTCCGTCCGTGCAGCGGGGGTACCTGCGGCACTGTGTATAAAGGTGCTGGAGCGGGCAGGGGTGTCCGTGCCGCGGGGGTACCTGCGGCGCTGTGTATAAAGCTGGCGGTGGCAGCGTGGTCCCTGCGGGGAATAGAAAATAACTAGCGCTATGCGGCGGCGAGGGAATCGCTTCTGATTTTGAAACCACTGGTCACATGCTGATTGGCTGAATCTCAGCCAATCAGCGTGAGGCAAGTGGTTTCAAACCCAGCAGCACTTCCCGTGCCACCGCACAGTGCTTGTTATTCACTGCAGGGACCCCGCCGCCGCCAGCTATATACACAGCGCCGCAGGTACCCCGCGGCACGGACACCCCTGCCTGCTCCAGCACCTTTATACACAGCGCCGCAGGTACCCCCCGCGGCACAGACACCCCTGCCCGCTCCAGCACCTATGCTAACCCTCCATGCTGGGGGTGAGGGGCGAACTGCTGCCCTCCAGTGGCCGGCGCCCTAGGCAAATGCCTAGTGCTGCCTAGTGGTGGCCCTGGCCCTGGGTACCAACCATACATTGGGGCAGATGTATTAAGCCTTAACAAGAGATAAATGCAAGCATGACAAAGAGAGATAAACGCCCAGCCAATCACATGCTAGCTGCCATGTTACAGGCTGTGTTTGAAAAAAGTCAGTTAGGAGATGATTGGCTGGATGTTTATCTCTCCTTATCACCGTTGCAGTTATCTCTTGTTAAGGCTTAATACTGTACATCTGCTCCATTATCCCTTAAATATTTACTATTTCACATGGGATGTTGCTATGGGTAATCAATCAGATACTGGGCCAGATGCACTCAGCTTCAAAAGTGACAAAATGGAAAGTGCTACACAGCCAGCCAATCAGCTCCTGCCTGCTATGTCACAAGCTGTGCTTGAAAAATGATTGGCTGGCTGTTTATCACTCTTTATTTTATCACTTTTGAAGCTTAGTGCGTCTGGCCCACGATCTATTATTTTCTAGAAAGTGCTAAATAAATACTGTAAGTAGATTCTGATTGGTTGCCCCTAGCAACATCCCATGTGAAATAGAACCCCATATCCACAACCAAGGTCACATATAGCTTGAATTGGTCTTCAATGCTAAATTATCCCTAAGGGCCAGATGCACTAAGCTTCACAAGTGATAAAATGGAGAGTGATAAACAACCAACCAATCAGCTCCTGCCTGACATTTTTCAAACACAGTCTGGGACATGGCAGGTAGGAGCTGATTGGCTGCTTTTTATCACTCTCTATTTTATCACTTTTGAAGCTTAATGCATCTGGCCCTAAGTCCTTTAAGAAATGTATTAAAACACGTTGAACTGTAGGACATGCCAAGCTCTCATGAATAGTAAATATGAGCACTTTAGGTGTTATACACATCTGGGAATGTACTGTAACGTAAAAGATGTGTCCTTGTTAAGGTAGGATTTGGACTTTTATTTTACTTCATGAACAAAACAGAGCACAGTGCAGCTCGTAAGCTGAGTTTTGCTTTTATGCCATCATGTAACTACCTTCTCGCCTGATTTACACGCTGTGTGTTTGCTATGGAGACATTTTTCTTTCTAGATGATGAGCAAACTGGGGAGGACAGGGGCATTAGTTATGCATAAATATCTGCGCGCTCACTCATCTAAACCGCTAAGGAGAGATTTAGAATGTGGACAAGCTATAAAAATGAGCTACAAGTGGTAGAGGCAGCGTAAACTTGTCACTGTACAATAATATATACCTAAGTGTAGATTTAATATTAAAACTGTACAATTATATCAGGTAAATTAAAGGTATCCTAGCTATTATCTTATTACCGTGACTTAATAATATGAGAATGAATAACAAGATATCAGGGGCATTGACCGGTGACTCCCCAAAAACTGAAGTAATCCTTGTACGGCACACAACGTGATCATTGTACAGCAGTAGTTGTCTAATAGGAAATAAGAAAGAGAAGACTCAATCTTGGCAGAATAGTGCGTTTCAGGGCTCCATCCTGTCTGGGCCCCACGCTGACCTCAGAAATGCCAAACAGGCCTCTACTCGGGCTACTGTAGGACCCAGGGCTAAGGGGCAGATGTATTAAGCCTTAAAAAGAGATAAACTTGGGGGTGATAAATGCCCAGCCTGTCAGCTCCTAACTGTCATGTTCAAACATAGCTTATAACATGACAGTTGGGGGCTGATTGGGTGGACGTTTTTTATCACCTTCAAGTTTATCTATTTTTAAGGTTTAAATAATAGATCTAGCTCACAGTGACAACTGGAATGCCAGGTCAGACTCTGCATTCTGGAGCTAGTAGTGTTGGGAGAGGGGGGAGTGCCTATGATGGTTTTCACCAGGGATATGGGAAAGGGGAGATTACAGACTCCCCGTGTGGTCCAGACCATTCCGGTTATTATTACACCTCCGGACCACACATGGAGGCTTTCTTCTCCCCCTTCTCCTCTCTCTGGTGACAGGTATCAACGGCAGCCCCCCTGATGGGACATCCCCTGGACAGATACCACACGGACTGGATACTACATGCTCCGGAATGCCAGATATTGATGAATAATGCCGGTCCGACGTTCTGGGATCCTGTCCGGTTCCGATGGAAAAGCCCTAAGCCTGCCTGCATTTTCTTTTATTCTCCTTCCCCTAAAACAGCAATTGCCATTCATAGATGTGTTAGCCAATGTCTTTTTTCTGATTATGTATTAATATATGCGCCTAGCATCGCGTGACCCCGCTATATCTGTGATGTGGTGTGCAGGGGATCTCCATCGCATCCCCGGCTCAGCGGTTGTCCCTGGCGGAGGAGTTTCACGGAGGACGAGAGAGGCTAGTGGGGTCGGCGTCTGAGTCGGGCTGCGATAGAAACCCATAGGCTTCTATAGGGTCCCTGCCTGGCGAAGACGGGGCGGCCGGGTTTTAGTACATTTGAAAATGCGGTAAAAACCCTGAAAACGGGGGGTTTACTGCATTTTTCACTTAGTACATCCCGCCCTAAGCCAGATTTGCATAGTGAGCACCAACAGGACTAAAATGTTGCTATTACTATAGAATCACGTCATTAGACCCTGGCACCTCCTGATGGACTGCAGTGTTAGCATACATGTCTCCCCTATTCTGCTCACTTTACAAGAAGTGGGATGTGGGAGGATTGCACAGGGGAGCAGGGGACTATCAAAAAATTGAGTGACTCCCTATACTACAGTAGACACAGTAGATGCAAGATCGCACTTGCTCAGTAGCAGTGCTAAGGCTGTGTACACACTGGGGCGATTTTGTCTAATATCGCGGGCAATATGGTCACTGAGCGACCATATTGCTTGCGATAGGGGTGCACGCTCCCGTTTTCTCCCCCGTAGTAATTGCTGGTCGCAGGAACATGCACCTGCGACCAGCTGATTTCCACTGCCGGGCTCCCCCCGGCAGTTTCTTTTGCATCTGCGACCAGATGCAAACGGGACACTGAGTGATATATCGCTCATCATGAGCGATATATCGCTCAGCGATATATACCCCAGTGTGTACGGGGCTTTAGTTTTGCGCAGCAGCTAATCCGAAAATCATATTGGAACAATATCGAATTGCTCCTACAGCCACGATGAGTTCAAAACAAAATTATCAGATGCTCCCTGGTTCCCAAAAATACGGGTATGGATCATTAGGTAGACAGCATGATGGTCGACAAGTATTAGGTCGACACCGTTAGGTCGACATGCATTTAGGTTGACATGCAGGAAGGTCGACATGGGTTAGGCCATCAGGGTCATTAAGTCAACATGGGGAAGGTCGACAGTCAATAGGTCCACATGGGGTTTTTCAAAATATTTTGTCCTGAATTTCGACACAGTCAACATGGACACTGAAACGTAGCACCGCATCCCTCGCTACACGCGGCACAGTATTGTATTCTCCCATCATTGGCATTTCAAAAACAGCAATGATCACAATATCAGCAATTCTAATGAGAGGTCTGCTGTGAAAACAAGAGGCAATGGATTACATTGACTAAACGTCAATTTGGTAAACTTGCTGGTTATAAGGAGGGGGGGGGGGGGGTAAAGCATACTGCCAGATTTCTTAAAATTAAAACTGGAAAATCACCGGAAAAAAAATAAATTTGAAAAATGACCACATTACAGTACATGTAACCATGATTGTTATCATGGTAGTCATATATTGTTATAATAAGCTGTCTTATTTAATTGCTATGCTTACTGCTTACTGGTCGTTTACTACATTCATGTAAGGTGCATCTTTTGAGATGTTTCTAGGGATTTACTTCCTTTTTTTTATTTAATCACATGGACTATGGCCCCCGAAAAAAAGGGAATGCAGGCCAGTAAGTAGTAACACTGTAGTAACACTGCAACACTACAGAAAATAATGGGGGTGATAATAATAAAAATGTTTGCACTTAACATATTTGTATCTCATTACTAAGGGGCACCATTTATTAAATGTATATGGAGATGATTCTTGGCAGAATGGAGGGCTGGATTTAAAATAACAATAGTAGTGCAGACAAAAAAAAGTTGATTTTATGCATATATTATTATTTAGTCACTGAAAAAACTATTTCTGGGTGTGCTTGTGGGGATACGGTCATTAGGTCTACAGCATGATGGTCGACACCATTAGCTTGACATGGGGAAAGGTCAACATGGGTCAAGGTCGACATGGCTTTAGGTCGACACAAGCATTAGGTCAACATGGGCAAGGTCAACAGTCAAAAGGTCGACATGGGATTTTTCACTGTCTTTTGAGCCGACATGTGCCGTCAGGCGGTATTTCGTGCCCTACCATCCACTAGTGCATGGTGAGAGAATAAAATAGTGTGCCCAAAGCATATGTCGACATTCGGGTCAAAAACAGTGAAAAACCCCATGCCAACCTTTTGATGGCCAACCTTGCCCATGTCGACCTAATGCTTGTGTTGACCGAATGATCTGACGACCTAAACCCTTGTCTACCTTGACCCATGTCGACCTAATTATGTCGACCCAATGTTTGTCTACCTGTTTGCTGTAGGCCAAATGATCCATACCCTGCTTGTGGATTTGGTTGCATATACTGCTAATAGATTTAACCATACACATGTATGCTGTCCGTCCTGACTTTGGAATTGTTGTTGGATTTTGTGGTCTTTCTGTAATCCATACAATAGAATTGACTTTCAGCAGTTACACTGCGGTTTCTGGCAGAACCAATACGGTTATCTGTTACGTAACATATTAACCATTGCCTGTTACATGCCGGCAATACCTAATTTTTACTACTGGATTTGATGATTTGTACAGAAAAATGAATTGCTCATTTCCTGTTGTTGCTCTATTCCGCTATAAGTTTGCTGTAGGAATTTGGTCCGGCGTTCCAGGGTCTAGACCATTGCATGACGTCCGCGCCTGCCCCCCTCTTTGGCGCACCCCCAACGGAAATCTAAGTCAGTTGTGATTCACTTTTATTTCCAAGGAAGGAGAAATCATTCAATGGTCGGCGACCAACAAATTATTTCTCCTGCCTAGTGGACGCATGCAAGGAGATGTGTTAGGGAACACATCCCCTCACATGGGGGTTATTCTGGGTCACTCGGAAAGGCACAATCACTCTCTAATGGACAAAACCAAGGGCCTTATTCTGGTTCGTGCGTACTTTCCCGTATACTTTCGGATGGCGTTTTTTAGCCGTCTGCGCATGCGTGGGGAACGCTATGCGCATGTGCCACGCATGGTCTCCGTACTTGTACTCACTAATACCGTACAGAAATGTGCACCGCAAACACTCGGGAAATATGGGCGTATTATGGGCGTCATTCGGAATGATACAGGGGCGTACTTTCAAAGTGGGCTAAACTGGGCGGAAACATGGGCGGTCACGGGGGGAGTACACTTATTTTGGTGGGCGTGCATTCGGACAGCACACCGAATGCACGCGAACAAAAAGGGAAGAAATATGCGGTGTTCATAAGCAAGTATTGCTTTGCGGACACCACTCGGTCATGCGCTAGGCAATCGGAACGCCTAATCAGGACGGACGCACCTCAACCAATGTCAGCTGAACACAATACAATCCACTCCTTTACTCATTACTTGTTAATTACACGCTTGTCACTGCTTCAATTGGAACCATTGCAGCTTAAATGGACCATTACTAAACACACACATATATGCTGCTCTTTTCACACACTTTTACACTGCAAATAATGGACACAACTTAATATTAATAATACAAATACACATGTCACTTCTACATGTATCAATTAAACCACACATTTGGGGGAAACAAAAAAACATTTATTAAATGAACTTATAAAATAAATTAGAAACCGTCACAAAATAAAAGGTAGCATACCAGCAATAAAAGTAAATAATATATAATAAATACATGTATTATAGACATACATAGCCACAGCAGAATCATTAGGAACACATCAGGTTGCTTCACAACAAAAGTATAGCACCAACACTTCAAGTACTGCACAGAGTAATGGTAGCCGCAACAGGGAAACCAAACATGACATTCGAAGCAAGGGCAAATGTGGGTACCCTCGGCACGGAATTGGGCACAGGAAGCTGACACACACAGCTCAATGAAAGATTTGGGAAGACATAACGGTGGAGATTAATGCGGACACAAGTTCATTTGCGGGCACGTTTGCCCCTGGCAGGCTCCTTGCCACGTGCAGCAGCTCTTCTGCCACGGCCACGGTCAGATGGTGGCCCAGGTGGAGCACATGCTGGGGAGGGGGTGGATTGTCTTCCCCCTCTGGCAGCAGGGAGTGCTGATGGTGATAATGCACCAGAAACGGGTGACATTAGGACCCTATTGCTGGCAACTAGCTCCACCATAAGATCATTATGGTGGAGGAGGAGTTCATTTTGCCGCAGGACTTGATCACACAGCACCTGCAGGCTAGCAGCAATTGACTGCTGGGTGCCAGCCATGGCCTGCTGGGCCTCAGCAATAGCCTGCAGGCTCCCAGCGATAGCCTGCTGGCTGCTGATCAAACCCTGCAACACCTCCTCGGTCCTACGCACCCGCTCTGATGCCGACTCTCCCTGCTGCTGAATATTGCCAAGCACATGCCCCCATGTGGCCAATTCAGCCGCGGACATTGGCTGCTGCTGCTGCACGGGCCTGCTACTGGGGCCAGGTGGCACAGACTCCTCAACCTCTTCAAGAGATTCTTGACCAAGCGGTGGGGAAGCTGGTGAAAGAGAACATTCCAATTACCACACATTCCATGAAAAATTAGAACCAGCTACTTATGGCATGGCAAATAATTACCTTCAAGCAAAGAAGCCATGACTTCCGCTGGGGACTCGCTGTCCATGGTGCTCACCCCCCGGACCTCCTCCACTGCAATGCAGCACTCGGCCATCTCTTCCAGGGGGGTGAGCTGCAGCTTTCCAGGCATGGGGCCAGCCCCAGAGGTGTGGCTGTGTTCCCACCGCTGGGTCAATTTCTTTTTGAGGTTCGTTTTGAAGTCGTGCCACCTGCAATCAAAGTGTACATATTAATACATGTCACTCCTCATGTTTGCTGTAGCACCCATTGCAATCTGAAACATAATACAACATGTGCCTCATGACAGCAAACTTAGATTATATTAATTTTGAAAAACAACCCTTAGAAGATACACCCTACAATAACTATAAATTCAATGACATGGCAAACATGTCTGTGGCTCCAAGCAACGTCAGCGCCCATTGACCAACTCCATCTAATATCTAATGTAAACATTACTGGACTTGTACTGCTCAAATGTAACACACATGAACTTGCCTCTTCTTAATGTGCTCCGTCTCACGAACTTGTGGAGCCACCGCATTAATCTCCGCCGTTATGTCCTCCCAGACCTTCCATCTCCTTGTGTGTGTCAACCGGTCCTGTGGACACTCGATCCAATCCCGTGCGCGGGGCACCAGGATGGCAAGCTCCTGTGCTTCGAATGCCATGTTTCTGGTGCTTGGTTCCTCTGTTGCCCTATTTCGGCCACGACCACTGGCACTGCCACGGCCACTGCCACGGCCCCCTGTCGCTGTACTCGAAGTGCTGGCCAGGCTACTCTGTTGGGAAGCCACCTGCTGTGTTCCCAATGATTCTTCTGATGCTGAAGATGGGCCAGCTGCCGATTGGCCTGATGTCGATGGCCCATCTGGCTGCTCTTCCCCCAATGGCTGTTCTGGGTTGATGGGGACATAGGTGGTGCTGGAGTCCATCTGAGCAAATACAGATGGGTCAGGTCCCATCTTTGCAGGGGATGGCGCTGGTGTCGCCAGCCGCCATCCACCGCCAGCGCCATGGCAATGGTGAGAAGGGGACGCGCGCGCACGCGCGCGCCCCTTCCGACGGCGCTTCCATCCGTTCCCCGGGTCCCCGCCGGCTTGCCGGCGGTAACCCGGGGTCCCCGCCGCCTGCCCGCACCCCCCCCTAACCCCCCCTAACCCTGTCCGTCTCCCTGAGACGGAGACGGACAGGGTTTCCGTCGCGCCAGCGACGGAGACTGAGACGCGCGTGCGCGTGAGACGCACGCGCGTCTCAGTCTCCTCGCTGGCGTGCCTGCTGGCGGGTCGCCAGCGCGTACGTTCTGGCGACCCGCCAGCAAGGATGAAAATAGTAACATATAGTAGGTCCTGC
Source organism: Crinia signifera (assembly GCF_055691185.1). Taxonomy (NCBI): domain Eukaryota; kingdom Metazoa; phylum Chordata; class Amphibia; order Anura; family Myobatrachidae; genus Crinia; species Crinia signifera. The sequence goes on along the minus strand of NC_139217.1, from coordinate 397,170,676 downwards.
AACTCCTGCTCTTCCTCAGATAGAGATGCAGACATGTGTGCAACAACATTGCATTTGGCAAACACACCTTTATATACTAGTTCTGTAATTGGCGTACATCAGCGACACCCTGCGTTCCGTACGGCCGCGTCAACCGTGCGGCGCATAGGCCACGCCCCTTGCTGCTGATAAATATTTTAAAAAAAACTGGAAAACTGAGTAAGTCTGATTTAGTAGGTAAATGCACCAATCACCAAATAAAACTGAGGTCAGACATGAAATGTATATGTGAATGTACATCTGTACTGTGCACTTGTTTGGTATGTAGTACAAATGACAATACCCATTCCATATGTAAATCCAGTCCACCACTTAGGCACAAGTAATCAGTGCTAGCATCCAAATCACATGTGAAAGCTCTCCAAATTCAGCCTTGATGCTAGCTTCTTTTCATTCCACCTCTCTAGTATGGGCCAGTAGAAGGTACACATGTACACATGGCAGCATGGCCTAATATTGGTAAAAGGTCTGGCACTATTTGCTATGTTTCTGCTGCATAGCTTTCATTATAAAATAGCTGTTTAGTACCGTGTTGAGTTAGGTGTAAGTGGCTAGTGATGCAGACTATTTCACCTGTTGCTTATACCCATGTTTGGTGAATGTTATAGATTATATATAATGGGTTCCCATCTTATTTTACACTGTCTGTTTAGGAGATAGTAAGTAATGGCATGGTCTGCTAAACTATGCAAAGGTACAGCAAGTGTGGGTTTGCGATGCAATGGGTTAGCCGTCTGTTCTGGCGCATACACGCTGTTACTGTAAAAATGAACAATAAAGTTAATACCAAATATCACTCTGATCAACCAATGACAGGACATGATCGCTTGATTTGTGCCATTGCTAAGATGGTCGCCGTTATGGAGACCAGGCTGGGCCGTGCAGGGCCCTTCATAACGAACCGGCAGAAGCGTAATGCCTATGCGGTGGCCCGCCGGCGCATATACGCCCGCACGCAGGTGCGGCGGACCATCGCACAGCTGGAGCGGCGGTGGTCAGACTTGAGACGTCGCCAGCCGGATTTGCTCCAGCAAATCAGGGCCAGCATAGCGAGATGTGAGTGTTTATACATTAAATGGCCATTTGTACATGATTGCTTACATGACATTATTTAAGCCAATAAGGTCACCAGCCTGATCATGAGTTAAACATGGCATACAGTATATGTGTGCTACTTCCTGTTTGACACCCTGTAATGGTCATAAAATATGTTATTGGGGAGGATTAATGTTTGTGATGCTTGCAATGGGCCAAATGTCACAGCATACCTGCCATGTTACAGGCTGTGTTTTGTAAAGGCCAGTGGAGGCCCCTGAGGAAGAGGAAGAGGAGGAGGTTGAGGCCTGTGAGGTCGTCCAGGCGGCCGAAATTGGTATGTATACATAAGGATTAATTTATCCTTTTGTCATCTACTATTTGCTATGTAGCACTGGTGATTCAATTGTGTTTTTCAATACTATAAAGTGATAAAACAAACTAGGTAGCAACAGACACACTTAGGGGTTAGATAGGGTGGGCAAACCATCCCTTTCATCCAGGACACATATTAATGACACAGGTTGTGGGGATGGCTTTCAGGTCGATTTTAAGTGTCAATGAACCAGTGTAGTTAATCTGTATCCTGGAAGAAAGGGATGAGGTGCTCATGTAAGGGTTACATGTCCCTGCTGCAAGCGTACAATCTGCAGCCTCATATAGGTGAGTAGAGTTTACAGGTGCTTAATTTGACCAAACTAGATTCAGTATGGCATAAATGGAGTATGGACAGGCGTGGCTTAGACTGGAGTAAGAAGTGGTCAGTGCCCCTGGGCCCTCCTGTAGCTAACCACCCCCTGCGGTCTGCATGTATGTTTGGCACCATAATTGTTTGTTGATTTTGTGTTTGTAATGATTTTGTGCATGGGAGTGGGTTAGTGCTGCAGCTTCACCTAACTGGCATTATGACAATGATTTCTGGAGCAGACCATCAGCAGGCAAGCCATGCTTGATTGCAGAAATGTACTGAGCATTCCTGAGAGTTGACTAACTCCCCTGCCACGCTCCATCATATAACAGACACTGAACTTAGTTTGCAGAATTGGGATTGGTGCAGCGCGTGACATGCTTCTCAGAGCTTAGTCATGGGTGGGTTTGGATTGAGAAGGAGCACTATGACTGTGAGGTGTTCTACAGAGTAAAGGGTAGAGGGGAAAAAACAGGCTTTCCATGTAGTATGTATGCATGTATGTATGGGTACTTATGTAGTATCTGGGCTGCCGATTTTGTGATTGTATGCCTTACCTTAAGGCATACAATCAGATGCGATGCGATGCGATTCGATGCGATTTTGCATAGGATTCAATGTTAAGAAGGTCCTGTTCATTTCCCCACTATCCAAGTGGGCATAGAGTTGATTTTATATAGCGTGGCGAGCGCAGCGAGCCACCGAGCCCGAAGCGTGGCGAGGGGACGCATATTTCTTAAAAAGTATTCTGTGTCCCCTCGTGGGGCTCGCTACGCTCGCCACGCTTCGGGCTCGGTGGCTCGCTAGGCTCGCCACAGGTTTATATCCAACTCCATGCCCGCTTGGATAGTGGGGAAAGGAAAAGGACCCCTTTTTCCCATTGAATTCTATGTTAAAATGGACTCAGACCATTTTAACATTGAATCCTATGGAAAAATCTTGACCATCGCATCGCATACGATTTGGTCGCATGCGATGCGATCCGATCCGATTTCTAAATCGGACGCCCAGATACTACATAAGTACCCATGTATGTATAGATGTATGTGTCATATATATATAGTTATATACTGTATGTGTCTATATACATATATATATATATATATATATATATATATATATATATACACACACACACCTGTCACGGTGCATGTTTAAAATTTAGGTATGACTATGTTAAATGTATGCATGAATATCATTATTAATTTTTCCATTTTTATTTGGTCCACAGATGAGCCAGCCCAAGCACAAGAGGGTCTCCGTGGGGCCCTCTTCCGAATTCGAGCCCACATGCGCCAGGTCATGGCGGAATTGGACCGGCTACTGGATGGGGCAAATTAATTTATTTATTTTTTCTATAATTTATATGTTTTGTAAAGTTAATAAATAGTTAATTACAGTTCGAAGTTGTCTGTGTTTTTTTTTTAAATGGAAAAGTATATGTGTAACTTGTTTATAATCTTTTAAATAAGCAAACTGTACATACTGTATATAGATTATGTTATGTTCACATGCTGTAAGGGTTAATGTGCGTAATGAATATAGTAGTAACTAGGTGATTCATCGCGCCCTACGGGCGCTCTTCACACCGTCGTAAGGGGCTGCGCCCCCTTAATTTGTGAACGTTTGTATATGAGAAATATGGTTAGAATTGTATGAAAGATGCCCTGTATTGCAACTTAGGTGTCCGCGAATCGCGGGAGGGGGGGTCGCGGAGGGTGCCGCGAATTGCAGGAGGGGGGGTCGCGGGGGGTGCCGCGAATTGCAGGAGGGGGGGTTGTGGGGGGGTGGATGCTGCGAATCGCGGGAGGGGAGGGATTGCAGAGAATCGCGGGGTGGGTTGCCGCAAATCGCGGGAGGGGGGTTACGGCGAATCATGGTAGGGGGGGTCGCGGGGGGTGTGCCGTGAATCACGGGAGGGGGGGTCACGGGGTGGGGTGCCGAGAATCGCGGGGGAGGTGTGTGTGTGCCGTGAATCGCGGGAGTGGGGGTTGTGGGGGGGGGGGTGGGGGGGGTGTGACGCAAATCGCCACAAGAAAAAATCAACACAGAAAGGTCAACACATGTAAATGTTGACATAAGTGTGGCACTTCATTGGTGTCCATGTCGACACATGAGAATGAATATGAAAATATTCAAAAAATGAAAAAAAAACTTCAAAAACTCATGTCAACCTTTTTCATTGTCGACCATAGCCATGTCAGTGTTTTCCATGTGCAATTTAATTCTGGAGCTGCTGCGAATCACGGGGGGTGCCGCGAATTGCGGGAAAGGGGGGTCGCGGGGTTGGGTGCCGCGAATCGCGGGAGGGCGGGGTTCACAGGGGTTCCGGTGGGGGGTTGCCGCAAATTGTGGGGGGTCGCGGGGGGTGCCGCGAATCGCGGGGGGGGGTTGCCGGGGGGTGTGACGCGAATCACCACAAGAAAAAATCAACACAGAAAGGTCAACACATGTAAATGTTGATATAAGTGTGCCACTTCATTGGTGTCCATGTTGACACATGACAATGAATATGAAAACATTCAAAAAATGAAATAAATCTTCAAAAACTCATGTCAACCTTTTTCATTGTCGACCATAGCCGTGCCAGTGTTTTGCATGTGCAATTTAATCCTGGGGCTGCCGCGAATCGCGGGGGGTGCCGCGATTTGCGGGAGGGGGGGTTGCGGGGGGTGGGTGCCGCGAATCGCGGGAGAGCGGGGTTCATGGGGGTTCCGGTGGGGGGTTGCCGCGAATTGCGGGAGGGGGGGGGGTCGCAGGGGGGGGTCGCAGGGGGGTGCCGCGAATCGCTGGAGGGGGGGTTGCGGGGTGTGTGACGCGAATCGCCACAAGAAAAAAATCAACACAGAAAGGTCAACACATGTAAATGTTGACATAAGTGTGGCACTTCATTGGTGTCCATGTCGACACATGAGAATGAATATGAAAATATTCAAAAAATGACAAAAAAACTTCAAAAACTCATGTCAACCTTTTTCATTGTCGACCATAGCCATGTCAGTGTTTTCCATGTGCAATTTAATTCTGGAGCTGCCGCGAATCACGGGGGGGTGCCGCGAATTGCGGGAGGGGGGGTCGCGGGGGTGGGTGCCGCGAATCGCGGGAGGGCGGGGTTCACAGGGGTTCCGGTGGGGGGTTGCCGCGAATTGCGGGAGGTGGGGGGTCACGGGGGGTGCCGCGAATCGCGGGAGGGGGGGTTGCGGGGGGTGTGACGCGAATCGCCACAAGAAAAAATCAACACAGAAAGGTCAACACATGTAAATGTTGACATAAGTGTGCCACTTCATTGGTGTCCATGTCGACACATGACAATGAATATGAAAAAATTAAAAATAAATCTTCAAAAACTCATGTCAACCTTTTTCATTGTCGACCATAGCCATGTCAGTGTTTTGCATGTGCCATTTAATCCTGGGGCTGCTGCGAATTGCGGGGGGGGGGAGGTGCCGCGAATCGCGGGAGGGGGGTCGCAGGGGGGTGCCGCCAATCATGCAAGGGGGGGTCGCGGGGGGGTTCTTTTTGCCGCGAAACGCGGGAGGGAGGTCGCGGGGGGGTGTTTTTTCCGCGAATCGGGGGGGGGGGTCACGGGGGAGGGTTTTGCCGCGATTCGCGGGAGGGGGGGGTCGCGGGGTGGTGGTTATGCCGCGAATTGCGGGAGGGGTGGTGGGGGGGTTCTTTTTGCAGCGAATCGCGGGAGGGGGGGTCGCGGGGGTGTTTTTGCTGCGAATCGCGGTAGGGGGGGTCGCGGGGGAGCGGGTGTTTTTGCCGTGAATCGCGGGAGGGGGGGGCGCGCGAGGGGGGGAGGTTTTGCCGCAAATCGCGGGAGGGGGGCGCTCACCTGGTGGCTGTGGAGTAGCAGTGCTGGGCAACATGGGAAGGCAGTGGGTGTCTGGCACTGTCTGTGGGCTCACTGGGCTGGTTCTCTGTCACATACCTCCCAACATGACCCTCTCCAGGAGGGACACAATGCTCTGTTTCTAGACTTCCCCTTAATGTATGATTGCCATCACCTGTTTTAAACAGGTTAATTTCTCAGAAAGGTGTTCAGCACAGATGAAGGCAATCACACATTAAGAGGAAAGTCCAGGAACAGAGCGTTATAGACACAGACACCCACTTTGAGTGACAGATGTAGCCAAATATATAGGAGATGTGTTTCAGTATATATTAGGATTTAATTGATTCAAATAGACAACAATCCCTTTTTAATGAGGTTGCCTAATTGCATAAGTGGGTCATGTGTTCGCTGTGTGTGCTCAGAAAAATAGTGTTGTATTGAGCGTAAATACTCCGCATCGGTGCCTACGGCCAGGTTCCGGTATGTTCTAACGTGGTAAGACCGTGCTTACGATGTAAGACCGTGCAGAATCTGTACGTGTCCACCGCACACGCAAGGTTTTTAGGTCGTCCGTACACACGCCCTGTTCTTAAAGAGTGAGTCCATCCGAATGCGGAGGCTCAATGGGCGTTTCTACGGACGATGTCCGCATAGCGTTGCGTGCGGCCCACTCCGTAAGAATTCGGGAAAGTACGCACCGATCAGAATAAGGGCCCATGTGCACTGCAGGTGGAGCGGATGTAACATGTGCAGAGAGAGTTAGATTTAGGTGTTTTATTGTTTCTGCGCAGGGTAAATACTGACTGATTTATTTTTGCACTGCAATATAGATAACAATTTGAAGTACAAACCCCACCCAAATCTAACTCTCTCTGCACATGTTTGTCCCCACAGAGCCTTACAGAATCACCCACTGCATGTAGTTTTTACCTCTAGATCTGTTTGTATCATCCTGTGGTGGTCACTGTAGAAGCAGATTTATGTTTGTTGTAGAATGCTCAGAGCTGGGCTCCTCCTGGTACAACTGCTGCTAAGTGGTTTAATCCCGTACTTATGACATCAGCTGTTTTAATCAAGATTTATTAGAGAATAACCAAAGGTCACCCATTGAGTGCCAAGTACATTTTTCAAAACATGTGTGAAAATTGCCAAGTAAGCATTTCTATTCATCATAATGACCTGTAATGTTTACCTTGTATACGAAAATGTAGCCTTTTTTTTTTTACACTTTTTTTTATAGGAGTTTATATAACAAATGCCATTTTTAGTGGATATTTTGCACATCTCTCACTAAGATATTGACACTGAAAGGGTTAAGATGCATCGTTCGGGTGTGAAATCTTAGGTCGTCTGTCGCCACAGCAAAAGGTTGACATGAGGATGGTTGACACCAAAAATGTCGACACACGCTTTAACTTTTTGGGTTGTCTATGTGCCCCGTCCCCTTATATGGCTCGCCATGCAAGGCACTATTATAATACGATTTTGCCACTTGGATTGTGGAGAACAAGTTGGGTAAAAAAAATTAAAAATGATGTCAACCTTTTGCCAATGTCACCCTAGACCATGTTGACCTTTTTCACGTGTTACCTAATTACTGTCGACCATCAACCGGATACCATCTTGTACTATGTAGAAGACATCACTTACAAAAAGATGCAAAAAAAAAATACTTTAAAACATGTAATATATATGCTCAAAAAAGAATTTATTGCTCTAATCGGCACAGGTAAGGGGTTACACAAACAGAAAGCTTTATATATATATATATAGATCATAGATTGTTGTGTTTATACTTATTTACTCTTTTTATTGCTTTTTCATTTGGTATGTATTATTATTATTATTATCATTTTATTTATAAGGCGCCACAAGTGTTTCGCAGCGCCGTACAAAGGAACAGTACAGGGAGACAAAACTTGGCATAACATTGAAAAAATAACAAAAATAGAGTACAGGTAAAAAGAGCGCCACAGTTCAATACACATTACAGCTTAAATATAAGTAGTGACAACTCAATCAACATACAACTAGAGGCTTATGGCCAATGATGGAGATGAGTATGCGGACGAAGATGGTCACTGAGTGTTTGAGTATAGGAGACCTGTGAGTGAAATGTGAAGAGAAGAGGGCTTTGACAACAGGAGGAAAGAGGGCCCTGCTCGGAGGAGCTTACAATCTAGTAGGAAGGGGAGACAGACAGATTACAAGAGGTGCAAGCAAGTGGGTGGTGGCTAGATAGCAGGATGTAAGCAGGCAGAGATGGAGAACCTGCCACAGGACTAGTTTATGCAGTGGAAGGGTACGCTTTGATGAATAGGTGAGTTTTCAGTTCCTTTTTGAAGCTTTGCAAGGTCGGGGAGAGTCTATTGGAGCAAGGGGTGCTCCACCCACTGAAGGGGTGCAGCACGGGCAAAGTCCTGTACTCTAGCATGGGAAGCAGTGATCAGGGTGGAGGAGAGACCACAGTCGTCGGCCGACCGTAGAGGGTGGGAGCGTGTATGTATGCATTACGACTGTGATAACATTTTTTTTTTTTTCAATATGATTTTTATTAAGGTTTTTGTTCCGCATTATGCGGAAGGGGAAGGGGATACAGAAAGAAGAAGGGTGGGATAGGGGGAGGGGGGGCACATTCCAACATACGACAATATATACCATTCCAAAGATAAATGACAGTACATTCAAACAGTATTATGTGAGTATAGAGGCGTCACACCATACAAAGAATTGACTGGCGATAAGGGTGGAGTAGGCTAAATGAGTATAGTAATGTTTTAGGCCAAGTCATATAGTATTGTTGCCCCATCTGGAGAGGCCACATATTCTTGCCAACAGGACCATATCACTAGGGGAGAGGAGGATTTCGATGAGGGGGATAACCCCATAGTTTCCATTTGGAACGAGTGATGTAATTTCTTGATAATTTTACTAATAGACGGGGGAGATGGATTTTTCCATTCTTGGGCTATTGCTGCTCTTGAGGCTATAAATAAATGTCCTAATACGTAGCATTTAGTCTTTGGGAGAGTCGATGGGTATAGATGTAACAGCGCTGAAAGAGGGGACTCCTCAATCGTAGGTCCCATGACTTTGGAGGCAAAATTAAATACATCTCCCCATAATCGTCTTAGTTTGGGGCATGCCCAGAAAATGTGATAAGTATCTCCAGTCTCACCACAGTCTCTCCAGCATTATCCAAAGACGAAGGCCAGATTCTATGGAGTTTAGCAGGGGTGAAGTATAAATCATGTAGGAGTTTGAAGTGCATTTCGAGGTGATTACTACACTTAGATATTTTATGTGAAGTAAGATAAAGTCTTTCCCATTGGTGTTGGGAGAAAGAACACTCCAGGGCAGCTTCCCATTTGAGCTGAGAGGGGGGCTTATCCTCTATATCCTCTAGGGTAACAGTCTGGCTCTCTCAATACCAAAAGCTTATTTAGCCTTTTGAATTACCAAGGGATAGTTTTGTTAGTATTCTAGGAGGGGGGGGGGGGGGGGGTAGAAGGATAGGTCCTGAGGTTCTCAACACGCTCTTTAACCAGTGGACAATTCGGTGATAAGTGAAGAGTTCTTTATCTGGTAGGAAAAATTAGTCCTGTAGGGAGCTAAAAGGGGTAATAGAGACACCATCTATCAAGGCTGCTATAGAATCAATGCCGCAAGCTGTCCAGGAGGAGAGGTTCATATTGGTTAATAATTTTGATAGTGCATGTGTGGATAGGTTGCGAGCTGGTAGGGAGACTGTTTTGGGCGATACAACTAACATGTCCCACGCAAGAAGGGATTTAGATATCGCCCGTGAGGTAGAGTGAATTGGGGGTCTCTGTTGGGCAGGGGTCCACAGAAGATCTAATATGTGATAACATTTTTGACACGTTGACAGGGCTTAAGTCGAAACATAAAAAGGTCTACAATGGGAAGGTTGACTGTTAAAAGGTCGAAATTTGTTTTTCACTCTTTTTTTAAGCTTACATGTGTTGTCAGGCGGTATTTCATGCCCTACCATCCAGGGCCGTCTTAACAGCAGTGTGGGCCCCTGGGCAAAGCAATGCACTGGGGTCCTTACCCATTCTTCCCTCCTAGGGGTGGGGGGTGCTATCAGCAGCAGCTTTGATGTCCCACGGGTGGCAAGGGGTGCTCTATCTTCCACTCAACATGTAGGACCTGGAGCAGTAACTTCTGCTAATTACTCCTTTACTGCACAGGTGGTGGGAGGGTGAACACTAACTTGTGGAAGGGGGCACTGAGCTGAATGAAGGGTCCCTTTTAAATGACTTCCAGGGAGGTAGGGGGTGTTTTATATGCAGGGGAGGGTTGGATAATGGAGTGGGCTTAATATTCGTCACTTTCCGGTGGAAGGGCAGCTTGTTTGACTGCAGATATCTCCATTATCTGGAAATCGATTTCTTAGCCTTCAATAGTATAAAAACCTAGAGTCCCAACTTTCAGGAGGTGCTGGGAAATTGGGGATCAGAGATCAGGAGCCAAAACAATCCATTGACAAAAATATAAAACTGTACACCAGACGTTTGGAGCTGGAGGGACCGGCTGCCGCTGCTGGAAGGCTGATATCTCTGGTTATGGGTAGAATAGAGACAAGCCGCTACTGTCGACAGAAAGGGGAGAGTCCCAGCTTTTGGAATGTACTCTCAGAAAATCTCTAAGTCAGAGAGAACCTGAGAAATATGACTGGGAATTGCAATTAACAGGTCAGATGTGGACTGCTGTTTTGAAGTTGGATATCTCCAGTTCCCTAGGGCCGATTTTCAAAATTCTGGTATCCCTGGAAAAAGGAGATCCTCAGCTATCAGCTTAGTGCCCTTATGCACCTGGGGCCCCTGGGCAAGTGCCCATTAAGCCCATACGAAATACGGCCCTGCTACCATCCACTAGGGCGAGGAGGGAGAACAGAGTAGTGTGCCGAGCAATGAAATGGTTTGTAATAAAACATTTTTTACAATTTATTATACACAATAAAGCAACCTCCCGGGGGTATACAATAACATAAGTACAAATATAGACGTGCACAATACCACATTAGTTAAATATTATAATAAATGCTAGCAGCATATAAAAGTTCTCCTATCATTATTGTTTTGAGGAATGAGTCCGAAAAGATAATAGCAAGCAATTTGCTGGATTTAAAGTGCACACGTGTATGCTTTTTTAATATGTTATATTCAGTACCTGAATGTGGCCACAAATTTGAAAACATGCTGATATTACTGATTCAGGTCCAGACTATCAATAGCAGTGCTCTGCAGCTCCCCACACCATTGGAAGCTTGCATGGCTTGCAGGGTGCTGCTGGCCACAGTACGTCACTCCGTGCTACAGGAAGATCAAACCAATTGCTGCTGTACGCTCTCTGTGTCTTGATATTCCGGCACTGTTTGCCACGGTGGATCCCGCTGCTGGTGTACTTGCAGACCTGGCTTCATGCAGGAACACCAAGGCACAAAGGGCCTTATTCTGGTTCTGGTTCACTCTCAGACACATATTCCTTCTCAAATAGAATTAGATTCGGGTGAGTTATTTTGTTTCTGTGCAGGGGAAATACTGACTGCTTTATTTCTACACTGCAATATACTGTAGATCTCACTTTGAAGTAAAACCCCACCCAAATCTAACTCTCTCTGCACAAGTAACATCTGCCCCACCTGCAGTGCACATGGTTTTGTCCAAGGAGTGAACCAGAATCAGGCCCAAAGCATGGTAGGGGAGAGATCCTGGGTAGCTCTTTTCGACACATGCAGGGCAGATTTTTCAAAGGGCAACTCATGTAGACTGACTGTCGACCTTCCAGTTGGCGACCTAATGCTTGTTTGAACTTTTGACCCTGTCCACCTTAGCCATGTCGACCTTCTGTGGTTGACCCAATGCATGTTGACCTTAATTTTGTTGACCCAATAATCCAAACCTGTGAGGGGGTCTGTCCAAGAAAACATCCCCTCGCACGATGCTGCTGAAGGGGAGAGAAATCATTCAATGGTCGCCGAATGATTCATCTCCCCTTCAGAATAAGTCATTCTAAACTGACTTTTATTTCTGTTGGAGTCCACCGAAGAGGGGGCGGGTGCATTTTCATGGGGACGCCCATAAAACACTTGGCCTTCCCCTGCTCTGGCTCCTGCCCGCCCCCCTCCCTCCCATACCAGGCGACTGTGATAGTCACCAAAGGCATTCACACAGAGGCCCTGCACACGCATATAATCGTGCATGCGCACAGCCGCACCATATTCGCGTATTCGCACCGGGGACCGAATTACCGTATATTGAATCCCCCACCTTAGCAGGAGGTGATGCTGCCTAATCCTATATTTCTAATATATAAAAGTGATATATAAAAGTCATGAGGTTCATATTCCAATACACATCCTATTTGCTGTAATTTGGTTGCTGGTAAATGTCTCTTCCAGTGACGGTGCTATTCACAAACACAAACAATATGATGAAAAGCACTAAGCACACATTATCTGCAGCTGGGGGAGAGATAACCAAGACCATTCTTCCTGCTAACACTCGCTGTCAGTGCATCCCAAAGTAAGAATATAAAGCATGATAAGCACATCGCACAGGACTCCTACGCACATTATAGAAATCATTGGATAAAATTAATAGGAAGTATTTTTCTTTTTCTTCTTTTCATTAATACCTTTTGCTGGCAGAGTTACTGTATGTGACAATGTATCTCATCAGATGGCCAGGCTGCATTGTATGAATGGAATGCCTCTGTTACAGAGAGAACAAGATTTAAAATACTTAAAGGTCTATTTTCTATTCACTTGTAACATCTGCTCATCTGTTGGCTGTATTCACAGAGGGGTGAATGGGGTTGCACTGGATACATTGGCAGATACGATGCAATTGGCAGATGGCATTACGGTACATATATTTGCCTACGTTTGAAAACTAGAATCAGGGAGACTACAGTAGGATACACTGAAAGCAAAGGGGTGTGTCACACTCTGCCCAAAAGGGCGTGTCCAGCTCCACGTATGGGTGTGTTGAGAGATATTTAACATTACTGAGATTAGTTTTGCAATTATTGATTCTAAAATTGCTGTCTGCAATATGGGGAAGTGCCACCCGATGTTTGCAAGCCTCTCAGCCATTCAGGCAAGTATAGTGTGTGTGTGTGTGTGTGTGTGTGTGTGTGTGTGTGTGTGTGATGTTTGATTATTTATTTATTTTATTTATTAACAGTTTCTTATATAGCACAGCATTTTCCTTTGCAGGTATTTACAGACAGTCAAAAGGTAGGAGGGCCCTGCTCGCAATCTTACAGTTATGTGTATGAATGCAGTTTGTGTATGTGTGCAGTGTGTGTGTATGTGTGTAGTGTGTGAGTATGTATGTATATATATATATATATAGAGTCCTGGGGGTGCGGCGGCACTCAGAGTGGAAACAAGAGGCGTAGGCAGAAGTTTACCGGTAAACTTCTGCCTACGCGTCTTGTTTCCACTCTGAGTGCCGCCGCACCCCCAGGACTCTATATTAGACAGTTGCGACTGTCTCCACGGAGGGCACCAGCTTATTGGATTTTATCCTATCCACAATTACACTTTGGAGTGCCGCCACGGGACTGTGTGTATATATATATATATATATATATATATATATATATATATATATATATATACAGGGCATAAAGTGGTCATGCAGAGGTGGGTGAACTCATTTCCCTATGCCACCTAATTACACCCCCTCCCCGCCCCCCAATAGGCAGAGACAGGTCTAGTTGTAGGGTTTTTGGCATCCCCTTGCAAACTAGAATGCTTTTCTGTGAGAATTACTGTGCAGGGTCAATGTTGAGTTTAAAATGTTCCACCTCACCATTAGAGGTGGTGGAACTCAGTTCCACCCAGTTCCCCCTCACTTTAACCCCTATATATATATATATATATACACACACATGCAGTGTGAGCAGTAGAGGGCTGTGGGGGGGCGAAGGGCAGTGAGGAATTGTGTTGAGAAATATATGAGCAGTAGGAATTGCAGAATTAGGTCCACAGAAGCGCAGTATAGACCTTGTACATGTGTAGATCACCTAAAAGATCATCAGAGATAAGCGGAAACCATTGGGAGAATTCAACAGCATGGCCCTGGCTAGTGCTCCAATTTAGCAACAGGTACAGACAAAAGGGGATGTTGCTAGCCACCAGTGGGAGTGCACATTGCTAATGATACAGGTTGAGTATCCCTTATCCGAAATGCTCGGGACCACGAGCATTCCGGATAGGAGATTTTTCCGGTTTTTAGAATAATTTTTTTTAGGCTTACTTACCTGTCCCCTGATGGTGTCCAGTGGTCCCTCGGCGTCCACGCAGTCCCCGGGCGTCCACAGCAGGCCTCCGGCATCTTCTTTGGGTCTCCAGCGGTCCCAGGAATGCATTGCGCGGGTGTTCGCCTGGAATGTCAGCACTTGTGGGCTACTATGCATGCAAAAAAAATCGCCAAACACTTCTTATCTTCTGGATTCTTCATATTGTGCCTGGGGCAACACCAAGGTATTTTTGCAAGAACTACTCTTACCCCAGGAACTACACTCCCCTTCCCCTCACCAAATATAGGGGTGCTGGCCATACTGTCTCTGTCCTGTCTGCTTGCCTTGCCTTCTTCAGTTGCCTTGTAATGACACAGAGATATAATATCTCAAGATGGCATGGTCGCATTCACTGCAACAATGCAAGCAACCAACATTCACAATGGGGCATGCCCAATCAACTCAAATTTGGCCACACCGCCTCTAGCAACTGGCTTGACAGATCGCTTGGAGGTCCTGAAGGCTGCACACATTGTTAGAGATAATTATACTGGGTAACATTTAATAGGATGCAAATTTATTGCATTTTCCAAAATTGCACCATATTGCACTTTTTAAAATCACATTTTTTGCCATGAATTTGCATATTTAATTAGATGCAAATTTGCGGCAAAAAAAGTGCGATATGGTGCTAATTTTAGTCATGAAAATATGCGATTTTGAGTTAAAAAAAAAGCTGCAGGGTCCCCATTCCTGAGCATAACCAGCCCCGGGCTCATTGAGCCAGAACTGGTTTCAAATATACATGGGAACAAAAAGCATAGGGGTCCCCCGTGTTTCTAAGACCAGCCCCAGACTCTTGGACCGGTCCCGGTTAGAAAAATGCGGGGGCCAAATAATCTGGGGGTCCCCCATATTTTGAAACCAGCACCGGGCTCCAACTGCCCGTGGTGTCATGCCACAGCCAGGGGACACTTTTTACATAAGGTCCCCGAAACATGAGCGCCGTGGCTGGTCAGCCTTGGACGGGGTACCTGGAGGAGTGGGGACCCCCCAATAAAGAAGCCCCCCCCGGGCTGACACCGGCGTCCATGGGCTGTGGACGCCGACCTGATAGGGTCATTCTTAACATTGCTTTATACAGGTGAACTACAAGTGCCAATAGGCCTCCCCCACACGCTGGGACTTTGAGAACCACAAGTCCCAGCATACAGGGCATTAATAGGCCCACTGGGACTTGTAGTCCACCTGTAAAAAGAATGTTAAAATAAAAGACACACACAGAAAGGTAGAACTTTATTACACACACAAACACACACCTCACTTTTACACCAATACACTTACCAACCCAGGGTCCAGCGCTGGTCTCCCTCCTCCAGAGCCAGCTCACCCCACACTGACAGGGGGTGAGCCGGCTTTCTCCGGCGCAGGTCACAGCTTCAGAGTCTGCAGTTAAAATTATTGGCTTGCTTGGGCCCACACAAAAAAAGAAGCAATTATTCTCTCTGCACAAACTGGCTCTACAGAGGCAAGATGTCCTCTTCCTCAGATTACTCACCCCCTTCAGTGTTTACATCCTCTTCCTCACAGAGTATTAATTAGTCCCCGCTGGAATCCACCATCACAGGTGCCTGTGTAGTGTCTGGAGGCAAATGCTGGTAGGAAGTTATAATTCATTTTGATTAACATCATCTTCTCCACATTTTGTGGCAGTAACCTCCTACGTCGCTCACTGAAAAGGTTACCGGCTACGCTAAACAATCTTTTGGAGTACACACTGGAGGAAGCAAAGACCTTATAATTGGCTCTCTTTCCTGCCAGCATACATGCAGACTGTCCAACTTGGATGCTGTTACTGATATAATCCTCCAACATTCTTTCAATGGTGAAAGCATTTTCTCCAGCTGCTTCTGCAAAAGCCTGATGAGAGGAATGACCTGACTCAAGATGGCAGTGTATAAACTGACTTCAAGTGTGTCAAGTTCGAAGGTTTGGAGAACCTTGCATAACATGGAAATTATTCTCGCTTGAGTCAGGTGCATTCCCCCTCTTTTGCCTATGTCATAGGTAGATGTATAGGCTTGAATTGTCTTTTGTTCCTCCTCTATCCTATGAAGCATAAAGAGGGTTGAATTCCACCTCATTACCACCTGTTGCTTCAGGTGATGGCAGGACAGGTTCAGGAGTGTTGCTGGTACTCCAGTCTTCAGCATGCAGTGGCTGAATGTTGAAAGTTGCATTTATTGTGTGAGAAAACAATGGGACATGCTGGAATTTGCCCAGATGTAATGCTCTCATAATATTGATGGCATTCTTAGATATCACAAATCCCCAGGAGTTATAGCCACCTCTGGCATGTCTGCTTCCGTGTGTTTGCACAAACCTGTCTCATAACTAGCCCATTACCATAGGCTACACAGCTGCAGTTAATTAGTGTTTCAAGAGGCTTGTGTTTTTCCAGCCAGCTGATTGGTCCATGCTCCCTGTGGGCGAGATGTATCAAATGGAAAATGCGGTAAAACCCCGGTTTTACCGCATTTTTCTATGTATCAAAAATGATACCGCAGTGAAGGCTATCGCCACCTTTGGGTGGCGATACCCTACAGAAGCCTATGGGCTTCTTTTCGGCGCCCGCCGCCGCCGACGCAAACCCGCCGCCTCGCCGACCCCCCCTCTGGCTTACCTTCCTGAAGGGTCCTCCTGAACCCTGGAAGGTAAACCTCTCCTCCCCCTAGTGACTCAGCCGGACATCCTTCCGGCTGCAGGGGGAGAAGGAGGCGCCGGGGACAGCCTGCTTAGCTGTCCCCGCCGTGACACCGCATGAGGGATGCAGGAGCCGGCTGGGAGGTGACGGAGACCCCCCCGCACACCACATTCCAGGTATCGTGGGGGGCCTCCGTCACCTCACCGCGATGCCAGCCGCATATGTAAGTACATATGAGGCGGCATCGTGGCGGGGGGGGGGGGGCGCGAAGGGCGGCGATGTATTTTAATACATCCCGCCCTATATCTTCCTGGTGTTCCTCTCTCCAAGTGCTGGTCATAGTTCACGGTTGTTGTGTGAGCCCTTGACATTCAGCTCTCTGCTTTAGTCCGAGTTAGCTCTATTTCTAGCCAGCCTCAGTATTGTTTCCTGCCAGCTCTGTTTTCTATTCACCTTCTATTGTGTTTAAGTCAGTTACCCTGTCTGTTTTCCTGCATTGTATTCAGTATTGTCCCATTATTACCAGTCTGTTTCCTTATTGTTTCCTCTCTCTCTGTTACTAGTCCCAGTTTCTCTATTATTTTACCCCCTGTGTTCTCTGCTCTACCCATCTCCATCAGCCTGTGTCTAGCTTTTATTGTCTGTTGCTATTTATTATCTCACTCTTCAGCCTCTCAGCCACTGCCTCCTCTCTGTTGTTAATGTCCCTACACACTTCCTAGTTTCTACCTTGTATTATTAGTTGTTCTCCAGTCTCCTAGTAGGATCCTCCTTCCAGATGACATTGATTTGGGTCACTTGGGGTTGAGCTTGTACTACCATCAGCAGTGTAAGTCTTGGCGGCATCCAGTACCGTCTAGCCTTAAGGGAAATGCCGGCTGTTATAGGCACGAAGACATGCTGGTGTGTTCTACAAGTTTCAACCCCAGGTGCACAAGGGTAATTTCTCTGAAGATCCAGTGGAAGCCATCAGAATCCATCTCACCCACTTCTTCCTCAGCACCAACTACACCAATATCCTCATACTGCATATTAGCAACTATACTGGCGGTATCCTCCCAGGACTTGCAGAGGAGCCTCCTCTTCCCATCCAATGTTGGGAAGGCCAGGCCGAGACATTGCAACTGGGTTATTTATTTTAGCTTCTTGGATTTTACATGCCCTCTATAACATTGGACATCTCTAGGAAGTGGTTCCTGATTTTTAAATTGTGTGTCCTCCTCCTTCTCCATTTCTGTATCAAGAAGCACCACCACTGCACTTATAATACAGAACCGCTGGACTTATATACAGCAGTCCTTTACAACATTGGAAAGCACCCCTTTGCAGCACAGGACAGCGCCCCTTTATTTACTTAGCACACAGGGTTCAGATGGGTTTCAGATCTGAACCCGCTCATCCCCAGAATTATATGATTTGTTTTTTATTATCAGATTTGTTTTGTCATTCATTTTCTAAGTAAGATAAATAATACAGAACAAAACGTGAGGCAGAAGAATTGCATTTGCATGCAAAATGCTATATATCTCTAGGTTTTTGAGGGGGGCCCTCTAGAAACTTCTCCAGCTGTACTAAATCAGTGTCTGTTGACTCCTCTGCTTTCCTAATTCCCTTCCTTGTCGCAACACATAAAGTCCACATAAGTATTGGTTATACACATAGGTCCTTATTCTGTTTGACTTGCAAGGTTGTGAGTCCCACAGACGCCACCCGCATGGTCACCCCCCCCCCCGAACCCCCGCAGGCATGCGAATGGATGATTTGCATAATCCCCCATTCGCAGCCTTGGGTGCGGGGGAGAAATCATTTGATGGTCTCTACGGTGTCTCAGACCTGCGAATGCCCTGTGCAGGAAGCAGGTGTGCAGCTGACATCCGCTGACATCATCTGCCCCCCACACCCTCATCATCGGGGAATTACCATGGGAGCGCCCATGTACCATAGGCAAATTCCCCAGCTCGCTGCCCCACCTCCCTCCACGTCCCCCGCCTAGACTTCTGTGTGCGAGCGCTCTAGTAAGAGAAGTAAAATCTACACAGAGCATACCACAGGCAAGGGAATGTGGAATGTTTGCTGGTGGAACCTCTTATTTGGTATACATTGTGAAGGATTGTCTAAATGATGTATCTACAAAGCTAAAGGTCCCCATACACGCTCCGTTCGACGGCGGTCCGTTTTGTACTTTGAGATGCGTGCTCCCGCGCATCTCATCATACAGTACAAAAAGTATGTGCTGCACATGCTTTTTGTACTAGCTTTTCATCGCATCGCATGCACAATGCATGCACAAGGCATGCGATGCTTTGTGTACTATTTAAGTACAAAACGTACGCCCACAACGGAGCGTGTAGGGGACCTTAAGAATAATTCTTTGTCTATAGTCATAACAGGCATTCAAGAGACCCTTATGTACTTAATGTAGGTGGCCACAGAAATGGGAATAGTGTGACATTAATCACCTGCTCTTCCTCCTGCAGACATTGTAATAGCACAGCTATGGCTGACAGGGGGGCAGAGAAAGTGAAGCAGGGGGAAGATACTTGTCCCTATTTGGTATCTCGGCACATACTGTGAGTGATGTCACTGTGTGGTCTGGATACTCAGGGTTGGCTGATACTCACCTGTCATACTCCAATATACAGTACTCCAGAATTCTGTCTACAAAAAATCATATGTGTGTGTATAAGAGAATCTGACTCTGATACTAGACAGTTCCTTCCCTGCCCACACCTCACTGCACCTCACTCATTTCTAGTGATATAGCTGCAAGAGGACAGGTGAAAGCTCATAGTTGCCGACTTTTTGGCTGCCCTCTCCCGGAGGAGTGAAGCAGTAGGGCAGGGCCATCGCGGGGAGGGCAAAAGGGGTGGTTCAGGGGCGGAGCCATGGACTGCCCTATTGTGGGCATGTCTAGAGTGATCACATCATTTTAGCCCACACACACACCACGCAATGTGGGCATTTCATGGTGGGGGGCGGGGCTAAAATGCCACAATCGCGTCATTTGACCTGCGGAACCGAGGGGCGGTTCTTGGGAGATGGAGGGCAATGTGGGAGGGTTGCCCTCCTTTCTGGGGGCTATTCCAGGAGGGTAGGCAACCCTGCGATAGCTTAGTGTCTCACCAGTCAGTCAGCGAGTAATGACTGATGGAACCAGATGGGGTTATTCATGGGAGATGGCTGCAGCTCTGGAAATGCCTCAGTGTTATACTGAATGCTAGTGACTTCCAATAGAAAAAAAAAGAACTTTTCTGTGAATTCCAGGATATACAGGAAGAGGAAACTGTTAAGACAAGCTGCTGCATTGTAATCAAGAGATAATTTAATTTGGGCAAATGGCCAATGAAGGAGACAAAATCCCCCTGTAGTGCTGGAAAGAGGACGCAATTGTTAAGAAAGTCCTGTTACTACAATATTTCTGATCCAAGCTAAAAACAATAGCAGGTTATTGTTAGTACACAGCAGCAATCCAGCAAGAGCTGATGATTTGCATCATGTACCAGAAAGAAAAAGTACAGCATGTTTCTTAGATTTCAAACTATGGTACTTGTGTATTTTGGCGGCACCCCCGATCTCCATCGCGCAATGTTTTAATCGCATCGCATGCCATGCACCCGATGCCATGCGATGCGACTTTTGCCCCCTATGCGATGAAAGATTGTATAAGCACCCTAATGGGTGCTTACAATGTTAAATGCACCCCCACGCCACCCCCCCACTATAAACGTGAACCCGAAGCGTGGCGAGCGGCGGCGGTACGCGTCCTCCGACCTTTTTATACCCCCACTATCCACACAGCGAGCCCCGCGAGGGGACGCGGATACCTTCACAGGTATCGGAGTCCCCTCGTGGCCTTCACAGGTATCCGCGTTCCCGCACGGGGCTCGCTGCGCTCGCCACGCTTCGGGCGCAGTGGCTCGCTGCGCTCGCCACACTTTCTATTCTCAACTCCATGCCGACGTGGATAGTGGGGGTATGAAAAGGTCGGAGGACGCGTACCGCCGCCGCTCGCCACGCTTCGGGTTCACGTTTATAGTGGGGGGTGCATTTAACATTGTAAGCACCCATTAGGGTGCTTATACAATGTTTAATCGCATCGCATTGTATGCCATATACAATGTCATACAATTTTAAAATTGTATGGCATTGTACAATATCGCGCGATATAGCATCGCATCGCATACCATCGTATGCCTTATGGTATGCAATGCGATGGGCGCCGCCAAACTACACAAGTACCCAAACTATTTTTCATAAACATTTAAAAATTTATAATCAGTTAAATACACAGTAATATAAAGACACTGCTTCATAATGCAAACAATTGTATATAATAAAAGTGTAAGTTTGAATAAGGCCCTAGCACTTTGCATACATTGGTTACATTTTTGCTGATGAATTTGTAAAAAGCAGCAGTTAAATAATATACTGTAAATTCCTGTTTGAATTTGAATGTGAATTTGAATCTATGGCTCTTCTTCACATTCACAAATGTCAATTGTTAACATTTTTGTGATGAACATCCATATATTTGCTTTATAAAAATGCTCTGCAAGCCGTTAGCTAAATTGCAATTGGAAACATAGTGGAAACATTAAGGTTAGTTTTCTGCTGTATTCAACTAGCAGGGAATACCCTGTGTGTGAGTGTCCACAGTAGGACTATACTTCACAGCTTAAAGTCTGCATAAAAACACACAGAATCAGGTGATGCATGGGAAAAGAAGCCTTTGTTTCCTCCTGAGTTTACATGAAATCCATGGTTCTCAATTTTTTGGGTGCGGGAAAAAGGCTTGTTAATTGAAGAGTAGAGTGTGGGATTCCTGCGCGAAAATATTAATTAATATAGGTTAAATGATACAATAGCAATATATCCCTTAATATAATAAACACAATTTATTTGATTGTAATCACAGCAATATCAAAATTGCATTGGGAAGTGTGGCCTAATATGGTATTCCAAGACAAAACACACACACACACACACACACATATAACATAAACGTCTTATTCAGATGGAGAGTGATTCATCTCCACTGACAGATACAACGTAATCACAGTGTTGAAATATACTCCAGCGTGGTGGTAAATATAAACTGAATACCAAAAAGGCAGGGGGAAGTCCAAACCTTATTTGTAAAGAGTGTTAGGTACCGTGCTGTAATCAGGGCAGCCGAGAGGTATGCCGGGTCCCAGTAAAACTTCGGAGGTGTAGCCTAATCATCGGAGGCATGGCCACCTCCCTCGATTAGACCACGCCCCCAAAATGTTTAAGGTGGGTGAAAAAAACACTCTAAAGTCGTTCTTCACCCCCCCCCCCCCCCACCTCAGCAGCAAACACCTACAGCAGTGAGGCGCCCATGCTGAGCAGCACAGCACCTGGTGTAGGTGTGTGCTGCTGCCCGGGACAGAGGGGGGGGGGGGTCGGACCAGGATAATCAGGACCAGCCCCCCCCTCTCAGTGGCCCTGGCTGTAATGCTCGGAATCGATTACTGTCTGCCGGCAGACTAATTCCCTGTGCATCGCCTATGTTTAGCAGCATGCAGTTAGATCGATTGCTCAGGTGTCCATGTTGGCTAAGTAGACATTTTGGACAAAAAAAAAAAAACATGAAAAACACACGTTGACCTTTTGACTGTCAACCTAGCCATTGTCCACCTAATGCTTTTGTCGACTTTCCAACCCTGTCAACCTTAGCCATTTCGACCTACAGTATTTCATGTGTTAACCTAAGCCATGTGAACCAAATATTGGTCAACCTAATGACCCGTACCCATTTCTAGGAAGTTTGTGGGGCTTCACCATACAGTGTGCATGATTGCATGGCGTGGGACATGTCTTATTTGTCCGAATAGGAGGCATGACTAGTTACGTATTGATCATGCCTGGATGACTAGGCATAAGCTACAGTACAGTGTTTATAAGTTCTCTCATATTAGTTATTTTTTGTATGCTTTATATTAGTTTTACAGATACTAACAAAGTAGACATTTGTTTAGCTTATAGACACTGGCTTTAAGGTAATTATGGCTTCATATTTAAACAGATTTAAACAGACTTTCATGCGACAACTGCAAAAGTTTATGTCATGATGAGGATGACACTATCAAAACTATAGAGCCGAAAATGTACAGTCTATTCCTTTATATCAGTAACAACATCATGGTATTGTGCAATATAGAGTAAATTGGTCTGTACAAGCCCTGCCAGCATGACTGCAGTGACATCACAGTGCTCACTATGATCAGTGCAGGTCAGTCATTGGGCCTGATTCCCTGTGTCATGTAGTCACTTGTCATCCAGCGTTTTTGGCAATCTCTGAAGGATATGGGCGCCCCTATGCCACCTGTGATCATCTGACCTCTGCTCACTTATCCAGCAACTCCAGCAGTGATCACATGATACAGGTAAGATCACTTCCTGGTTCTGTCCAAATTGCTGCTGCGAAATCCATAGGTCCTTGCGGAACTCTCTGGTGAAGACCGCCAGTGGGTTTAGACTCTGCATCTCTATCAGAGTACATATGGAGCCACTTTCTTTAGATTCTATCGCCATGCACCGTCCCCTGCCAGCCGCCGAATTCTGACAAAATGGGGTGCACATGCATGAGACACTTGCATGCGTTATTCTGACGGAAGACCTGTCTATCTCCCTGAAGCGTGGACAGGCAGAGAAGCACCCTGTCCTCGTTCTGCCCGCTCCCTGCTTGTCTCCCTGAAGCAGAGATGGGCAGGGAGCACTCTGTTCCTCTTGCAGATCTCTAAATGCACATTTGAAGTACCATCCATTCTGTTTCTATGGTAGATTATTTCTGGATCAGAGCTTCAGATTTACCCAGAGAAACTTGAGGCCATTAATTGGTGGTTGCAACCCATGTCCCTCAAAGCTGTTCAACAGTTCCTTGGCTTTGCCACCTTACTACAGAAAGGTCATGAGAGAATTCTCCATACTAATAGCGCCTATCAATGCCTTGACATGAAAAGGCGCCAATCCAGCAGTTTGGACCCCCTAGCCAACCACGCCTCCTTAAGCAAGCTTTAAAGCAAGGGTCAAAGGTCAACATGGTCAAAAGGTCGACATGAAAAAGGTGGCCATGCAATAGGTAAACAGTGTTTAAGGTAGAAACATGACAAAGTCAGGAGATTTAATACTTTGGCTGGGTGAACTGGTATAAATAAGTATGTGGCATTACCCTGATGGCTGTTTGGCCCGGTGTTGGTTGTCAAAATACGGGGACCCCTATTCATTTTGTCCCCTTATCTTGGGAACCAGGATCGGCCTATGAGCCTGGTGCTTTTTTTAGAAATAAGGGGGTACCCCATATTTCATCCCCCTGAATTTCTAAAACCAGGACTGTTTCAACAAGCCCGGGGCTGGTTATAGCCGTGGGAGGACCCCACGCCGTTTTATTTATTTAATTATTTTTAAATAAGAAGCCTGCACGGATCTGAC
Source organism: Crinia signifera (assembly GCF_055691185.1). Classification (NCBI taxonomy): domain Eukaryota; kingdom Metazoa; phylum Chordata; class Amphibia; order Anura; family Myobatrachidae; genus Crinia; species Crinia signifera. Next base: position 397,146,646 of record NC_139217.1, on the reverse strand, counting down.
TCATCCATGCAGGCTTCAGTCAAATGCGAATTAAAAAGATATTCTATTTGACATTCGTATTTGTTTTCTAATTCACCAGTATGAATGATAGTAAATGTATTGATTCCATGAAATCCCATTAATTCTGGCATACATTCGCCTCTAAAGCAGTCCCATTATATAATGGATGAGCCATGACCTATAAATATTATACATTTTCTTGTGGTTTTAGTTAATCTTGTATTCTCCAGTATACATATCTAACAGGTCTCCCTAATGCAATCTGTAATGCAAAGCTGGTAACCTAACAAGTCAAAGAATTGCCCTTCAGTCCCAAATGCAAAGTTCTGCTTAAGGAAGTGGATTCCAAATTTTCTTAAATCACAGCACCCTAAAATATCCGCTTTTTTTCCACAGCACCCATAAGACAACATTTTTTTATTGATGGAGTTTAAAAACATTACAATTCAGTAAACTGTCCTTACCTGCCATCCTTAGGGTCAGCTATATTGTGGTGTACAGTGGTGCTTCTGATTGTCCATATGTTTCATAAGCACTGGTTTTGACTAGGGATGTGCACCGGCCACTTTTTGGGTTTTGGGTTCTGATTACCTTGAGGTTTTGGGTTCTAATGGGTTTTGCCAAAACACCTCCTAAGCAGGGCCGGATTATAATGGAGGCACAAGGGGTCAGTGCCCCTGGGCCCCCCACTAGCTAGGGGCCCCCTGTGGTTGGCATGTATTTTTAAAAAAAAAAAAATTTTTTTTTTTTTTTAGCTGAAGGTTTTGTGCATGGGAGTGGGGTAGTGCTGCAGCTTCACCTATCTGCCAATGTGACAATGATTAATGGTGCTGAGCATCGGGAGCCAAGGCACACTGATTGCACAAGTGTGCAGTGCATTACTGGGAGTTGACTAAGTCCCATGACACTTTAAACCAGAGGGCAGAGGCTGAGAGGTTTGTGCTGAGCTCTAATTGGTGGAGCTCATTACATGCCCATGGAGAACAGCAGCAGCAGCTTAGTCATGGGAGGGTTTTTAATCAAAGGCAGCACTAGGACTGTGAGGTCTCCTACAGAGTAAGGTGCAGAGGGACAAACATAGGCTTTTCATATGGTATGTATTTATGTGTATATATATATATATATATATATATACACGCAGTTACCCATTGACCAAGTTTATACTGCCTTTACTCTGTGTTTTGACAGTGTAATATACTCCCATGCAGTGTGCGGCCAGTAATGACAAGTGCAAGGGGGCCCCCCTGGCTAAAGTACCCCGGGCCCCCCGAAGGCTTAATCTGGCACTGCTCCTAAGTGTTTTGTGTTTGGATTTCTTGGGTTTTGGGTTCTGATTTTTTTGCTCCTACGCTATATTAACCTCAATGACATTCATTTCCACTCATTTCCAGTCTATTCTGAACACCTCACACATCACAATATTGTTTTTAGGGCAAAAGGTTGCACCGAGGTAGCTGGATAACTATGCTAAGCCACACAAGTGTGCGGCACAAACACGTGGCTTATGTAAGAGTGGCACTGCAGCAGCAGACAGGTAGTATATATATAGAGAATGAGATACGGCAGTACTAGGCAGTGAGCCCCAAAACAGACGGTAGATACGGCAGTATTAGGCAGTGGGCCCCAGACCAGACAGGTAGATACGGCAGTATTAGGCAGTGAGCCCCAAAACAGACGGTAGATACGGCAGTATTAGGCAGTGGGCCCCAGACCAGACAGGTAGATACGGCAGTATTAGGCAGTGAGCCCCAAAACAGACGGTAGATACGGCAGTATTAGGCAGTGGGCCCCAGACCAGACAGGTAGATATGGCAGTATTAGGCAGTGAGCCCCAGACCAGACGGTAGATACGGCAGTACTAGGCACCAGACATTTAGATAAGACAGTACTAGGCACCAGACATGTAGATAAGGCAGTACTAGGCACCAGACAGGTAGATAAGGCAGTACTAGGCACAAGACAGGTAGATATGTCAGCAATACTAGTATGTGCACCAGCAGAATTTATAATAATTAATTTTATTATTAGGTACTGCTTGGCAGTGGCACACATCAGTGCACCAGCAGCATGGAATTATTTTTTACAGTCCCACACAGCACAAGTATTATTTTTTTAATTAAATTAGATATAGCAGCCTAGTATGTAGTTGTACTACTAGGTAGGTACACTTAGGCAGTAACACTGCCAGTGGCAACAGTGGACTGAGTAAATAATACTGGCAACCTCTATTCACGGTATTCAGTGCAGGCAGCACCAGTGGACTATATATAATTCAATTAATTAAGTATTAATAATAAAGTAGCCTAGTAGGTAGAGAAAATAAACTACTAGGTAGGTAGGCAGTAGCACTGCCAGTGGTCACCACAAAAGGTAGTTATATTACACAGCACCAGTAACTTTATGCAGTGCACCAGCAGAATTTATAATAATTCATTTTATTATTAGGTACTGCTTGGCAGTGGCACTCAGTGGCACACGTCAGTGCACCAGCAGCATGAAATTATTTTGTACAGTCCCACACAGCACAAGTATTAATTTTTAATTAAATTAGATATAGCAGCCTAGTATGTACTAGGTAGGTACACTAGGTAGGCAGTAGCACTGCCAGTGGCAACAGTGGACTGAGTAACTAAATAATACTGGCAGATTCAGTGCAGGCAGCACAAGTGGACTATATATATATAATCTAATTAATTAATTATTAATATACTAGGTGATTCATCGTGCCCTACGGGCGCTCTTCACACCGTGTAAGGGGCTGCGCCCCCTTAATTTGTGAACGTTTGTATATGAGAAATATGGTTAGAATTGTATAAAAGATGCCCTGTATTGCAACTTGGGTGTCCGCGAATTGCGGGAGGGGGGGTCGCGGGGGTGCCGCGAATTGAGGGAGGGGGGGTTGCAGGGGGTGGTTGCTGCGAATCGCCACTGACATGGCTATTGTCAACCATAGCCATGTCAGTGTTTTGCATGTGCCATTTAATCCTGGGGCTGCAGCGAATCGAGGGGGGTGTCGCGAATTGCGGGAGGGGGGGTCGTGGGGGGTGGGTGCCGCAGATCGCGGGACGGCGGGGTTCACGGGGGTTCCGGTGGGGTGTTGCCATTTAATCCTGGGGCTGCTGTGAATTGCGGCGCAGGGGGGGGGGTGCCGCGAATCGCGGGAGGGGGGTCGCGGGGGGTTTCTTTTTGCCGCGAATCACGGGGGGGGGGGTTGTTTGCCGCGAATTGTGTGTGGGGGGGGGGTTGCCGCGAAATCGCTGGAGGGGGGGTCGTGGGGGGTGTGTGTGTGTTTTTGCTGCAAATCGCGGGAGGGGGCGCAGGGGGAGGGGGCGCTCACCTGGTGGCTGTGGAGTAGCAGTGCCGGGCAACATGGGGAGGCAGAGGGTGTCTGGCTCTGTCTGTGGGCTCACTGGGCTGGTTCTCTGTCATGTGAGTCAGCCATGTGAGTCAGAGGCTCCACCCAGCGTTATACACACACTCACACACTTTGAGTGACAGATGTAGCCAAATATATAAGAGATAATATAATATAACAGGCAAAGCAAAGCACCAGAGGTAGGCCACAGCACAGAGGAGACAGTAGTACTACAGGTACACAGTTAGACTGTTCTCCTAACAGAGAGGAGAACAGAGTACACAGCAGCACTGAGGGAGACAGCCCCAGCGAATAAAATAATTAATTACAGCACAGCTCACCAGAGGTAGACCGCACAGAGGAGACAGTAGTACTACAAGTACACAGTTAGACTACACAGCAGTACTGAGAGACAGCACCAGTGATTAAAAAATATTGCGTTCAAGGTCAAGCTCAAGTTTAAGCCCCAGCAGCAGCACCAACACACCCTCTCCCAACCCACTACTAGACTGGAGTGAAGATGGCGGGCGCAGCAGCCGCTTTTAAAGCCTCGCGAAATCCGGTGCCTGGAGATGACGTTCTGACCACGCGGACGGACCAGAGTCAGGCGGGAATCTCCGATCGCTGCTCGGAACCGGGCTTGTAATGATGACGTCCGAGGGGGCTCGGATCTCCGGAATCCGAGTCTGCACATCTCTAGTTTTGACTATCAATTTGGCCACAAATAATTTGTTTTTGTTCTGGACCTCCAATCTAAGGCACCCCTTCAAGAGCCTCATGGCACCCCAGGGTGTGTAGGCACGAGTAACATTCGGTGGGGTGAGACAGAGCATTTCCTGTCATACTAATGTATATGCCAGAGATAAATAGAGATCTATCTATATCTGTATCTGATGAGCGATGCATTCCAGGCGATCAACAGCAATATAAAATGTATTCCAATGTTTCAGATGTCTATAACATCTTTTGTCAAGGTTCCTTGTCAAAAGATGTTACATACATCTGAATTATTGGAATAAATTTACTTATAATCTATCTATATAATAAGTTGAAGAGTGTTTGTGTGCGTCTCTGTTGCATTGCGGGCACACCGTGGCACTCAGAGCCGCCAAATTCGGCAACAAGGTACCTCTGGACCTGGTGGTTTGCACCTCGAGGCCGTTTTTGGGATATTTCACTTAGAAATGTTAAAAAAACACCAAGGTTCAATTTGCCTTAATTAATGATCTGGAAAACAAATTGACGATCTGGGAAACCGAAGACAAAGAGACAACACCACTCCTGGGGCCAAATGTAATAGGGTGAGAATTTCAGAAAGTGAGAGATTTTGGGAGAGTTTTCCCATTTTTTTTAAAAAGCAGCAATCAATTACATGGAAAAATCAACCTGGTTTTGCAGTGTAATTGATTGCTGCTTTAAAAAAATGGGAAAACTCTCCCAAAATCTCTCACTTTCTGAAACTCTCACCCTATTACATTTGGCCCCTGATTTCATTACTGTCATTGAGTATAGCTGTGTACACACGGAGCAATATATTACTCAATGTCCAGTTTTCATCAGCGACCAGAGATGGTCGCTGATGAACAGGAGACTCTGCCAGGGGAGCCTCAGGGGGAAACACCTGATCGCAGGAGCAAGCTCCTGTGACCAGCGACCATTAGGAGGCTGAACACGGGAGCGTGCACCCGATGTTTTATCGCTGCAGCACAAACAAATCACTGGCAATATGGACGCTCATTGATCATATTGCCAGCGATATTGCACTGTGTGTAAACAGCTTATGAATGCAAACACATTCTAACATTATTGTGGAGGCTTTCAACATTTGGGAATAATTAGGGAAATACATAGACCACACATCACACACGTACACACTGTAGACACACACACACTACACACACAGTACACCATATATGCACACACAGCACACTACAAACATATACATACATAGCACACCTCACACACTTACACATTGGACAGATATACACAACACACACACACACACACCACAAGCAGTACAACACACACCCATATACAATACAACACAAACACACACACATACCCCTTTTATAACAAAAATCCCAGATCCGACCCGGCAATTGGAACACGGATCCAAGCCAGGTCAGATCCGGGATTTGCACCGTTTACACTGTGGTGCATACCTGCAGTGTAGATGGAGGCAGTGGACATTATCTTCAAGCGCTGGAACCATGATCACCCCTGCCTGGCCACCGATCATCACGCTGGGGGCAAGCCCCGCACCAAGGCTGCCCCCAGCCCCTGTGACCTCCTCTCTGCCTCCGCTGCTGTCTGCAGAGTACAGCAGACAGCATCGGAGGCTGTGTGCGACCCCCACCCAACCTCCATACTGACCGCAGCACACTGCGGTCCAGAGGTTGGGCTTTCCCCATTGATGTATACAGGAGCTTATGTGAATTTGGGCTTATTCCAGGGGGCATGATGTGAATTTGTGCTCAATCCAGGTGGCATGATGTGAATTTTGGCTCAATCCATATTGCATAATGTGAATTTGGGCTCTTTCAGTTTGGCATAACATGAATTTTGGCTCAATCCGGGTGGTATAATGTGAATTTTGGCTCATTCCATGTTAATTTTTTTTGCTCATTCTGTGTCGCATAAGGGGAATTTTGGCTCTTTCCGCATGGCATAATGTTTAAGGGGCAAGTGTAAGGGGGTCTACTACTGTTTTGCATAATCTGTATAATGGGCATATGGCATTGTACATTACACTCAAGGACATGCTCTCTTTTTCTGGAGTCTGCACATAACTTCAGCTTTCAATTTCCCATACCCCCACTTCAAAATTTCCATTTACGACCACTGCACACACATATATATATATACATAGCACACCTCACACACTTACACATTGGACAGAAACACACAACACACCACACACAGTACACATACCCACATTCACTACAACACACACAAAAACTGTACAACACACAAACATACAAAAAAAAAGCATCATACAGTAGGTGCTAAATCTCAGGAGTGGATGTGGAATTCATCAACACACACCAGCTATCAAGTCAGGAGTTTCAAACAACAACAACGCCACACCTGATTTCATTGCTGGCATTGAGTATCAATGCAAACACATTCTAACATTATGGTGGAGGTTTTAACAAATTACAATCTTGGGCCTCTGGCACAGCATAAGATGACATTTCACAGCAATTTTGGAAATAAAAAAAACAAACAAAAAAAACAAGGTTTTCCCGGGCAACGCCAGGCGGGTCAGCTAGTATTATAATATTTCAACCTGACAGAAAAAAAAAAAACAGCCAGCACTGAAAAGGTTGGAACCCCTTTTGATCTATTCATGTTGAAAACTGCTGTCTTTTCGGCAAGACGGCCGCCTTGACAGTGATTGAATATACCCCAGCGGCGTAGCTACATTTTGGGCGCCCCCCCCCCCCCCCGCCGTTAAGGGGGGGGCGCTCCCAGAAATCCCATGCAAACCCCCCCAATCCCCCGCAGCCTTACCTTTCGCGCTGGTCCCAGCGGCTCCATTCTTCTGCTGAGGACCACCACAAAATGGCCGCCCCCATACAGCAGACAGTTTCTGTCTGTTGTATGGGGGCGGCCATTTTGTGGTGGTCCTCAGCAGAAGAACTGAGCCGCCAGGACCAGCGAAATAGGTAAGCCTGCGGGGGATTGGAGTGGGGGAGGTGTAACTATAGCACCGCAGCCCCCAGCGCCCCCATATGCACAGCGCCCCCCAGCGGTGGCGGGGGCTGCGGTGCTATAGTTACGCCACTGATATACCCCATGGGTTTGTACATTACAGTATATTTTCTATATATCTGGCTCTGCTTGTAGCCAGTGCCTCCTAAACCCCTGCATGTCCCTGCTAGGCACACAGATTTGGAATCACTGGCATAACCCTTCATTGCATACTGTTGCAAATTTGCTACATACCCATATGCATATACCCATATGCATAAGGTATATACTGTAGGTACACCATTGCATGGTGTATCAACAGTGTTTTTTCAAATTAAATATTTTTAAATATAAATATAAATATATAAATAGTTGTTTTTTTTATTATTATTATTATTTTCCCTTGTCAGTACAATACACAAGAAGCATACAAATATATATTTAAAAAAATCATGCAAGAAGGGTTAAGAAAAGTATCAGGGCAGACTGTAGAGCAAGTTACCTAAGCATTTTGCTTGACTCCTTTTATGAAAGGAATAAGAGAACATTCTGATTACAGATCACAGAAGCCCAATGCTGTGTGAGTGAGTGCGTTAGTGCTATAGTGTTTTTCTTCTGTGCGGTAGATTGCCGGTAGATTGCCATTATCTAAGAATGAGAAACATTTAGCACTGTTACTTCTGGCCGCACAATCACCTTAGGACATGTCTGTAATTCAGTAAGAACCAAAAGTTTTCCCAAACCAGATATACAGTAGAACGCACTATGTGATATACTGAGATTTCTTTCTTTTATACTCTTTCATTTGTGAGAATAAATCTAAAATGCATAATATAGGCAAGAGTCATTGCGTCGCATTTGCCATTTTAATTGTATTTGCAAACAACATTACTTAGAGGATATTAGCTTACTACTCTCTACACCTGGGCTCTCTCCCAAAAAAATTAATTAGAAGTTTAGCATAATGAGAAGTTGCAATTCTACACCTGCTTGATGAGTGTTATTTAATTGCTTTGATTACGGTAGATAGCACATTTGTAAATCTAACCATAGTCTCAGAGAAGCAACATTTTTATCAATTCAGCAGACGCTTATATAAAACAATAACATATATTTAACCCATACAGCTGTATAATGAAACCAAACTTTCAGCTACGACTGTAGTCTATACCTATAATGCAGTGATTCTCAAGTCTTTCCAACAGGTCATATTCTGAGGATGATTCTGGAAACAGACTATTTAATTATACCATTTTCTCAATGAGCCTCTGATCCAAGATAAGGGTAACTTGGGTCTTGGCTCAGTGTGAAAGGCTTGACCCTGGTTGTGTGCCTTGGGTTTGCTACACAGGTTGTGATAAGGGTTATTCACGGGACTGACCTTGGTAGGCTAAAGTGTGAAAGGTGCAAAAGTAGCCGGTTGGCTGATCGGAGACTCTGGCAGATGGCAGTCACCACCCACTTTTTCTGACCTAATTTCTGTGTGTCAAAAATGTACACTTCTAATTACTAATTGTGCAGGAAAGCCATTGGTTCGGTGTGAAAGGGGTTTTACCAGGAATAGCCCGGGTCTAAGGTGCCGTTTGAGGAGAAGTAACACCGGTTGAAACCATGTTCAGTACCCTCAGTCAGATCCAGATTGGAGAAGGGGCTCCATTGTAAAATGGATATCGCTAACCCAGAAAAATATATTAATTTACTTGTGCATGATTAAAAATTCCACAAAAAGTAAATTGTTGGTGGTGCTTGAGTAAAGAGCCCCTGCTATAGTACCTGTGGGAGGGGAGGTTAGGATAAGTCTGTAAGAGGGGAGTTTAGGGTTACTGGGGTTAGGCTGCGAGAAGGAAGAGTTCGACTCAATCTGTAATGATCCTGTGCAGGACTGCACAGCCCGGTGTACACATGAAAGTAATGGTACTGTAAGTATGGAACCAGTGGCAGTACACTGAGATGCCCCCTCCTCTTCAGAAAAGTCCCTGCTTGCCAATATAAATGTATTACTATATTCTTAATACAGGAAGATGGTTACATAATCTAGCAGTAGTACTGCAGCCCACTCTCTGCTCTCCATTATCTGCTTCACCTCTATTTAAAGCTCCATTCCTTTCTACTCCCTCTGACCTGTGTGAGCCGCTAGCAGGAGAATATTCAGGACTGCCATAGGAAGGAGTACTGATCAGGGAGACACAGGTATTACACTGAGGAACTCCTGAGTCTCCCAGGGGGGTGGTCACATCAACTGCCAATGGGCGGTATTCAATGTGAATACCTGCGAGGTGCAGCGAATCCTTTTTAGGATTCGCTGCACATTCGCCACGTTCCGGAGCCAGCGGGCTCCGGTATTCAACGTGTCAGGGGCTCGCTGCCCCTGACTGGCGAATATGAGCTCCTGCGGCGAATGCCGCAGGGAGCCTGAGGAGGGTGCCAGGCAAAGAGATGGAAGTCTCTCTGCCTGTCCCTGAACGTTTGTGGGGGGGCAGGTGGGCTCCCCGGGTGCCAGGCAGCACAGGCAAAAGTGGTTTCTTTGAGTAGTTTCCCTTTATCAGGAAGCATTCTATAGAGTAGACAGATCTTTCTATGGCAAAACTTGCTTGACTTTGGTTGCTGCTGTTTTATTTGAAAGAAAGCCTTGATTAAATATTGCGTACGTAATGTGAGATAACAGGAAAATGTTATTCTGCTGCAGCCAGGCCATACATTCCATGCTTTTTAAAGTTAAAATTCGTAGGAAATCCATTCTATGTACAGCAGTTTTATCTTATCTGTCCTGTGCAGCATGCTTCGAGAAATACTCTTTTCAAGATGAATAGCACACATTCCATTAATGATATCATCTTTACCTATAAGACACATTTTACCGCTTTTAGAACAATTTAAATGCACATATAAAACAACTGTATAGTTTATTATTTTATTTATTGTTTTTTTTTTTTTTAACCATTACAATTTGCTAGGTTTAAGAGATGCGAAAAAAAGGAGTAGGTAAGCTGATTTACCATTAAGTTGAAAAAAGCCAAATGTTACATTTAGGAAAGATTTCATATGACATACTCAGGGTAAAATTTCTAAGCTTCCGTGTTTGAAAGTAATTTGGGTGTACAACCCCTCTGGTTGCGCACACAACCCCAGCATCACTCCCCCCCCATTGCTCACCTCCCGGCATGCGGATTGCTGGAGCTCCCCTGACACTGCCTCCTGCTGACACGAGGCCTCACTTGGGGAAGTTGATTTGTTTACTGTTTGCAGTGTGTATTGTTTTACAAAATTACAGAATTTTTGATGTTTTCATTTGTGCATTGCAGTGGCCAATAAACAGGGGTGGTGCAGTGACATTATTCACATTGGTGTCCAGTGGCCAATAAACAGGGTTGATGCAATGTCATTGGTGGTACAAGGGAATAGTATTGCTCAGGGCCGAATTAAGGGCCTCATGGGCATGGAGCTAAAAATGTTCAAGTAACGATAATGAGAAGTAGAGGAGATGAGGCTATGCCATGTAGTCATGTAGAACCCATACACTATAAGCCCCCCGCAAATTTTCCGGCCTGAGCAGCGCTTCAGGAGCGGGCTCTTCCGGAAAATTTCTGGGCATACCATCAATATGGTCCTGACTCCACACCCCGGCGATCTCCGGGGTTCCCCTGCCGCTGCACTCACCGTCACTTGCAGCTGCGAGCGGCGCCGGCGGCATTGCAAGCCCCGCTAGGGAAAGTTTGGGCTGGGACTGCTCGGGATCGCTCGGCAGTTCGGCCACCCGAGTCCCCCTGAACATCCCCGAGCCTGCCGCGTATTCACTGCTTTGAATGGTGGCCGGGGACAGTTGCAGTTGAACCTCCGGCGATTCTGGCTGGGTAGTCGGCAGTGGGCACTGGAAGGAAGGTGATGAGAACAGGGGGGAGGTATAGGCAACAGAGGAGGGGCTGCCCCTAAGTTCTGTGGGGGGGTTTTCTGGGGCATGACAAACCTGCCCTGATAGGTTTGTCCTGCCCCAGAAAAACCCACCACTCAAGGGGTTAATATTTATTATTTATGGCCAACCATGTGGGCAGCTGGTGTCTGTCTGGTGATCATCATGCTGTCATGATGATGGGCCTATTTTTATGTGTAGGCGTGGAGCTGCAGTTCCATCCACCCCCGGTATTGCAGTTATATCTGTGCCCGTTAAATCTGTCTTACAAGGACCTTGTAGTTCGCCATACAGAGTAAAGATTGCAACTGCAATGAATAAGATAGATAACTGAGTACTTCAAGTGATATAATCTTTGACACAAAAAGTCTTCTCACTCTTAATAGTCTGAATCTGTGAAGTTTTATGCGATATAAAACCGTAAGTGATACAATTAGGTTTATTACATCTGAAATTGCCCTGTGGTCTTGATGGAAACCAATTAGTCGGTCCTGAAGTTGATAACTTTCTCATTGATTGAAAAAACTTGGGGCTATTAAATTTTTAAGATTGGTGTTTTTCTTGAAATTGCTACAGTAAGTTTGAAAGGAATTATACCTCACAATATGGGGTTTTGCTTAAGGATAAAATAGCTCTGAGGAAATATATTTTTTAATTTGTGATGGAGCATTGTTATATGTGGAAATAAAGATGGTTTAAGAAAAATGTTCTGATGATTCTGTGGAGAATTATTTTTATTTAGTTTTTGTCTTAATAAATGATCACTTCTGAATAGGCTGCTATGTTACTGAGCGGGGATATCCCCTTTCTTAAAAACTCGCCATCACAACATTGTCATGTCATGTGGGTTCAATTCCCACCACGGCCTTGGTTTGGCCGTGGTTTGCTTGTTTGCGTTTGCCCTGTTTATTTTCTACCAATCCAATTGTGGTTAATAGTTTCCCCAAAAAAATAACCCTAGTGTGCATATGGTAGGGAATATAGACTGTAAGCTCCACTTGTGCGGAGACCTGATGTTAATGGCCAAAATGTTCGCTGTGGAATATATGTGTGCTGGATAAATAACTGGCGCTGAATGAGCGGCGCTACATCTGTGTGTATATATATATATATATATATATATATATATATATTAGGCATTGGAAGGTGTATGTTTTCCTTACTTTTCACATATGTAGTCTAGAGCAGCGAGCTAAAAGTTGCATTAACTCTTATTGAGACCTTTGCTTGAAAAATCTGCAGCTGCATTTTTTTAACCCATGTTAAGCAATTTGTGGCCAACATGTGAATTCTGCCCAAGAGTCACTTAGGTACTGCAAAAGTGGGAACTCACAGATCAAGTTCGAAATGTCTCTGACCTACTTGTGAGTAATTCCACCCAGTTTTAAGGGAAGCTCAACAGATTTGATGGGCAAATACCTAGCAAGGAAGATATTGCACTGATTTCACAGTATGAAGGATATGGACCCGGGGCAAAAAAGGAAATGTAATTCTGGAATAATTTAACTGAATTAGAACATGCAATTTGCAATGTCATGGTTTGCTTTTCAGGAGGGCACTTGAGATTGGGGGACATACAGTATGTCCTCGCTCCCCTCCCTAACAATGCCCATTTCCCTGAAGCGGAGATGGGCAGGGTTTCCGTCCGTGTCGTCCCCCGCCGACGGGAAACTGGGATGCACGTCCCAGTCAGATGTAGCGCCACTCGCAAGTGGGGGTGGTCTGGTGAGCCCCGGCGCTGAATGAGCGGCGCTACATCTGTGTATATATATTAGAGATGTTCACCGGCCACTTTTTGGGTTTTGGGTTCTGATTACCTTGAGGTTTTGGGTTCTAATGGGTTTTGCCAAAACACCTCCTAAGTGTTTTGTGTTTGGATTTTTTGGGTTTTGGGTTCTGATTTTTTGTTAAAAACTGCTAAAATCGCAGAATTTGTGTTTTTTTTGCTCCTACGCTACTGTATATTAACCTCAATGACATTCATGTACACTCATTTCCAGTCTATTCTGAACACCTCACACCTCACAATATTGTTTTTAGGGCAAAAGTTTTCACCGAGGTAGCTGGATAACTATGCTAATAGTTATGCTAAACAGATAGATATACGGCAGTATTTATTAGGCAGTGAGCCCCAGACCAGACGGTAGATACGGCAGTATTAGGCAGTGAGCCCCAGACCAGACGGTAGATACGGCAGTATTGGGCATTGAGCCACAGACCAGACAGGTACGGCAGTATTAGGCAGTGAGCCCCAAACCACAAAGGTAGATATACGGCAGTATTTATTAGGCAGTGAGCCCCAGACCACACAGGTACGCCAGTATTAGGCAGTGAGCCCCAGACCAGACGGGAGATATGGCAGTATTAGGCACCAGACAGGTAGATAAGACAGTACTACTAGGCACAAGACAGGTAGATAGATACGTCAGCAATACTACTATTGTGCACCAGCAGAATTTATAATAATTAATTATTAGGTACTGCTTGGCAGTGGCACACGTCAGTGCACCAGCAGCATGTAATTATTTTTTACAGTCCCACACAGCACAAGTATTATTTTTGAATTAAATTAGATATACCTGTAGCAGCCTAGTATGTACTAGGTAGGTACACTAGGTAGGCAGTAGCACTGTCAGTGGCAACAGTGGACTGAGTAACTAAATAATACTGACAAATTCAGTGCAGGCAGCACCAGTGGACAGAGCCAGATTAAAGTCTAAATGGGCCTGGAGCTGAAAATGATCAAGGGCCTATTATGCGCAATAATAGGGGCTGCGGCCAGCACCTAATAATGTGGGGGGCGTGACCAGTGTTCTGGTTGGGTGGTCTGCTCATGGGTGTGTCTCTATTTGTGTAAATACTTTCAACTAATTATATATGCCTGGAAAAGGCAGGGGGCTGGCATAAGAAAAAATGCAGGGAGATATATTGGACCGGTGCCCTCCAAAGGTATACCCGCAGGACGCCGATGTTCTAAGATACTTGCGGGGTGAGGCGGCACTCCAGTCATAAAAAAATACTGAAAACCGAAACTTGGTAGACAACATTTCAGCACCTTTTATGTGGTCACCTAAGTTTACCACACCATATACCCCTTATACAAATCATGCAACACAATAGTAACTTATACTGTACTTGCTTCTTACACATTATGCCACATGGAATGAGACAAAATTCACACCGATTGAGCAACAATTCACACTATGGCACACAGATTGAGTCAAAATTCACATTTTGCCACATGGATTGAGCCAAAATACACACTATACCGGGCATGTGCAAACAGTGGCCCTCCAGCTGTTGTGAAACTACACGTCTCAGCATGCCTTGACATACAGTAGTTTTATCATTCCCTATTTGCAAAACTGTGGCAATGCATGATGGGACTTGTAGTTTCACAGCTGGAGGGCCATAGTTTGGACATGCCTGCACTATACCAAACAGATTGAGCAATAATGCACAATATGCTTTATAAATAGGGGCATTGCGCGCCAAAGGCGCACATTAAAAATTTACACCATAATGCCCATTACATGTTAAGCTTCACACCATAATCTCCATTACGTATTATGCCAAACACCATAATGCCTATTAAAAATTATGCTACATAAGTGTTGCTTACCTACATGTTCATTGCCAGGGGTTCCATGTTCATTGCCAGGGGTTCCATGCTCATTGCCAGGGGTCCCATGCTCGTTGCCATGTGGGATTACATGTTCATTGCCAAGGGGGAATACATACTCGCGGTAACTGGGGGACAGTCGCCGCCGGGCAGAAATGACAGCCATTAACAGCTGGGCAGAGAGCAGGGGGCTGCCCGGCTGTATTCAGAGCACTGAGAGAAAGGTTTTGTGAGAACCCAGCGCTGGATGAGGTGCAGCTGTGTACTATGGAGAGGGTTAACGCCCTAACCCAATTTGAGACACATACAATACAGAGAATTTTCCAAAGTACTAGCGCAGTAGTGAAAATTTTTTTTTTTCTTATCACTTGGGATCTTCTATTTTCTGTATCAGATCCTTTCTGGTGTCTAATGGAAACTGACTTACAGTGAAATTCTAGCAGGTGTACCCGTAGCAGTTTCTTTAAGGACACTTCAATTTCTCAGGAGAATATACAGCATGAAACAAACTTACATGAGCTTCCAATCACGCGTGCACATCAAGGTTTCTTTGTCTTAGGATGATGACGGACCCAAATTGCAGGTAAAGTATTTATTTGCACAACAATCCAGGTATTCCAACATGGAAAAAAAGGTTAAAAAATAGTCTCAAGCAGGTGGGTGGATCACTGGTGGCTGTTATCCTCTGTCCTGGGTATGCTGCAGACAATGCCGGACAGGAGAGGAGAAGCTTGTGTACGCCACTGCAGGTCTGTCCTCACGCTGCTTGTAGGATGCGGCCAATCAACGCGTTTCAGATAGTAGTCTATCCTTTTTCAAGATGTGCCGCTTGAGCTGCTGGAAGTGCTTTTAACAGCAGTCTATTAAGTCATGTGACCGCAAGCCGGCCAATGGAAATTTTACCTATGTCCGGCTTCAAACATTTAGGGTACACACTAGGCAATTTCTTAAAATTTAAACATTTAGGGTACACACTGGGCAATTTCTTAAAATTTAAAATTGGGTACACACTAGGCAATTTCTTAAAATTGGGTGACAATAAAAAAGTGAGTGACTTTTAAAATCAATTAAAATATCATATAAAATAGTAAAGAAGTGCGTTATACATAGCAGCATATTTGTTTTATATTTAGCAGCATAGTTAAACATATTGCACATAAAATAGATACAATATTGCACACAACCTGATTAAGCCTCCAGCAGATTAACACATAGATACATTAACTCATATATGAAGCCGGACATTTCAGAAGGGGGAAGAAAATGAGAGAAAAACGGTGGATTAGTATGTTTTATAGTTACATTATATCAGCCATTTGTATTCATAGTCTACATTTAGTCCGTTAGGGACCATAGTATTCATAGTGAATATACATTTCATTTCCATTCTGGCTAATCGTTCTTCTACATCATTTTGTCTCCAATTTGCTTTAACAATTTTGATGCCACAAAAAGATTTTAAACCTCTAATATCACAACTGTGCTTCTCCTTGAAATGTAAAGACACGTTATGCAGTTCATGCCCTTTTTTTATGTTACGGGCATGTTCTGCCAAACGGTCCTTGAGGAGCCTACTTGTACGTCCAACGTACTGTTTACCACAGTGACATTCCAATAGGTATACCACATTTTTAGAATTACATGTCACGAAATCATCAATGGTAAAATTTTCATTATTGACGTTAGATTTGTAATCCGTGACTTTGGGTGTAGTCTTACACACCTTGCACATTGGACATATACCGCAGCGGTAGAAACCCTTTGACAATACCCTGGTAATTCTTTTGGGTACACTCTGGGCACTTCTAACCAGGATATTGCTGAGGTTATCCGCCCTGCGGTATGTAAATTTGGGGTGAGGTCCCACACACTCTTTTAATAGAGGGTCTTTAGTAAGGACGCCCCAATGTTTACTTATGAGTTTTTCCAATTGTGTGTGCTGGGAGGTATATTTGGTGATAAACCTTATTTCCTTGTTTTCTTGTTTATCTTTTTCCTTTACTTTGGGAATAGTGGCATCACGGTTTTTGTTATATGCTTCCTGTATCCAAATTTGATCATATCCCTTTTGGTTAAAGTTGCTCTTCATCTCATCAGCCTGAATTTCATAGTCTTCTATATTCGTACAATTTCTTCTTAACCTGTAGAACTGACTGGATGGGATGCTTTTTATCCAGTTTGCATGATGGTTGCTCTCACTGCTTATGTAAGAGCAACAATCTGTAGGTTTTGAATAATTTTTTGTACAAACCCTTAAATTATCTACAAAGATTGTGAGGTCAAGAAAATTGACAGAGGAAGGACTGATGGTGTAAGTTAGTTCAATATTTTGATCATTATTGTTTAGATATGAGCAAAAATCTTTGAGGGAGTCCTGACCCCCCCTCCAGACGAACAGGAGGTCATCGATGTACCTGACCCATAGCACCAGGCTGGCACTCCAGGGGTGGTTGGACCAAACTTGTAGGTCCTCCCACCTTGCCATGAATAAATTAGCATAGCTGGGTGCCAGCCTGGTGCCCATCGCCGTCCCTGCCGTCTGGAGGTAGAAGTCTCCCTCATACCAGAAGAAATTGTTATTTAGTATCATGGCAATTCCTTCCAGGATAAATTCTTTTTCTTTTTCATCATAATCAGCCTTAGTGAGATGATGTTTAGTTGCTTCAATACCATGATGGTGCTGGATTATGGTATATAAAGCTCTCACGTCGGCAGTGACTAGGAGGTCACCCTCCTGCCATGCCAATTCCGAGAGCTTCTCTATCACAGTGGCAGTATCTTTAGTATAAGATTTGGTCATTTTTACCAATGGTTGAATTTTATGATCTAAAAAGTGTGACAGGTTGGCGGTAATTGATCCCACCCCTGCCACAATAGGGCGGCCGGGGGGGTTCACTAGGCTTTTATGAACCTTCGGCAATATGTATATTACCGGAACCGAGGCATTTTCTATTTTAATATATTTAGCTTCCTCTTCTGTTATATTGCCTTGAGATAAGTATAAATTGATGAAAACATCCATCTTTTTTTGGATCTGGGCAGTGGGGTCACCTCTAAGTTTTTTATAGGTCTGTTTATCTGCCAGTTGGTTGGCAATTTCCCTATGATAGTCTATTTTATTGAGGATTACGACCCCACCGCCCTTATCTGCAGGCTTTATCACTATGGTCTCATTATTTTTTAGAGTTTTTATTGCCTTTCTTTGGTTCAATGTGAGATTATTTTTCTCTTTGCTTTTAAAGGACATTTTATTGAGATCCTCTTTTACCAGGTTCTCAAACACGTCTACATAGCTGCCTCGTTTATGCCGTGGAAAAAACTTAGATTTACGTTTAAATACATTTATTTCACCTATTTGGGTTGGATTTAATTCTTTATTATTTTCAATAAAAAACCTTTTGAGTGCTAATTTTCTCACAAATTTTTGCAAGTCTGTGAAAACTTCAAACTTATCTGTCCTATTAGAAGGTGAGAATTTTAATCCTTTTTCAAGGAGGTCCTTTTCATCTTTACTGAGGGTGTAGTCACTAAGATTATAAATCTTAGAAATACTTCTGGCTTCTTTTTCACTAGATTTATCAGTCTCAGATTGGTTAGGGCAGATGCTATCGCATTCTGGCTGATCGGAGTGGGTGTAATTAGGGTTTTGTTTCTTTAATTTATTTCTTTTGGTTTTGGACAAACCCAATTTACATCCTGCTCTTTTTCCCCTTTTATTAGGGTAATGCTTCACGTGTAATGGTTTCTTTGGGGGCGTTTTTCTAAAAAATAATCCCTATTTGTTTCTTTATTTCTCCACTGTCTTCTATTAGTTCTAATTTCAGGAGAATCATACCACTGATCCTCTTCCACCTCATCTGTTTGTTGGTTCAGATGTGTGGATTCTTTATGGTTATGTTCCCTCTCTCTCCATGCAGTATGGGGACCTTCTTTATATTCTCTGACCTTATAATTAGATCTAAATTGGTGATGTCTGGGGGTATCAGGGTGTACTTTTTCTTTGAAAGTTTCCCTTCTACCTTCAAATCTTCTATTATCCCTTTTATTTTGGGGAGTATTGGGTGTATTTTTCTTTATAGTAATTTTCTTTCTGTTTGGGATAATTTGCAGTTTTTCTTTATTCTGTATGGGATCCTGCAGATTTTCTTTGTCATTAAGCTTTTCTCTTTTATCTCTATTATATTTCTTCTGTTTTTTATTCTTTAAATCCTTCTCATTTTTCTCTACTTTGTATGTGATACGTTTTTCTAATTCCTTATATTCTTCAGAATTATTAAACGGCTTTGCTAGACTATATAGGACTTCAATTTCCTGCTCTGTGACTTTAAGTGTTCTTTGTTTTTCTTGAACGATGTGTTCCATTAGGGACATCGAGCAGGTGTCTAAGATTTTCTGCCATTCTATCTTAAAAGCTTCTGATTCTATTAAAAAAGAGGGAATTTTATCAATCTTTAATCCTCTAGGAATTAGTTTTTCTTTTAAATATCTCTCGAGT
This sequence comes from Crinia signifera, assembly GCF_055691185.1. NCBI lineage: Eukaryota > Metazoa > Chordata > Amphibia > Anura > Myobatrachidae > Crinia > Crinia signifera. Next base: position 397,127,574 of record NC_139217.1, on the reverse strand, counting down.
GTCGCTATCTCCCACCATATTTTCCCTTCCGTTATGAGAAGTTTTTCTATTTTTGACATAATACTGTCCAGGTTTTCATCGCCTGAATCAGCATCATTCTCTTCTCTATCAAAAAGGGTGCGGATACATTCCACTCTAGTTTTGCGGTGTGAGAACATGTTTTTTAAAAGGACACTGGTGGAGATTAGGTGTAATGAAATAGCATAAATGACTGCAATAACATATACCAAAAATCCTGCTGCTGGATTCAACACAGGGCGTGTAGTGAATTCACAGAGAGAAAGGTTTTGTGAGAACCCAGCGCTGGATGAGGTGCAGCTGTGTACTATGGAGAGGGTTAACGCCCTAACCCAATTTGAGACATATACAATACAGAGAATTTTCCAAAGTACTAGCGCAGTAGTGAAAATTTTTTTTTTTTTTTCTTATCACTTGGGATCTTCTATTTTCTGTATCAGATCCTTTCTGGTGTCTAATGGAAACTGACTTACAGTGAAATTCTAGCAGGTGTACCCGTAGCAGTTTCTTTAAGGACACTTCAATTTCTCAGGAGAATATACAGCATGAAACAAACTTACATGAGCTTCCAATCACGCGTGCACATCAAGGTTTCTTTGTCTTAGGATGATGACGGACCCAAATTGCAGGTAAAGTATTTATTTGCACAACAATCCAGGTATTCCAACATGGAAAAAAAGGTTAAAAAATAGTCTCAAGCAGGTGGGTGGATCACTGGTGGCTGTTATCCTCTGTCCTGGGTATGCTGCAGACAATGCCGGACAGGAGAGGAGAAGCTTGTGTACGCCACTGCAGGTCTGTCCTCACGCTGCTTGTAGGATGCGGCCAATCAACGCGTTTCAGATAGTAGTCTATCCTTTTTCAAGATGTGCCGCTTGAGCTGCTGGAAGTGCTTTTAACAGCAGTCTATTAAGTCATGTGACCGCAAGCCGGCCAATGGAAATTTTACCTATGTCCGGCTTCAAACATTTAGGGTACACACTAGGCAATTTCTTAAAATTTAAACATTTAGGGTACACACTGGGCAATTTCTTAAAATTTAAAATTGGGTACACACTAGGCAATTTCTTAAAATTGGGTGACAATAAAAAAGTGAGTGACTTTTAAAATCAATTAAAATATCATATAAAATAGTAAAGAAGTGCGTTATACATAGCAGCATATTTGTTTTATATTTAGCAGCATAGTTAAACATATTGCACATAAAATAGATACAATATTGCACACAACCTGATTAAGCCTCCAGCAGATTAACACATAGATACATTAACTCATATATGAAGCCGGACATTTCAGAAGGGGGAAGAAAATGAGAGAAAAACGGTGAGACTGATAAATCTAGTGAAAAAGAAGCCAGAAGTATTTCTAAGATTTATAATCTTAGTGACTACACCCTCAGTAAAGATGAAAAGGACCTCCTTGAAAAAGGATTAAAATTCTCACCTTCTAATAGGACAGATAAGTTTGAAGTTTTCACAGACTTGCAAAAATTTGTGAGAAAATTAGCACTCAAAAGGTTTTTTATTGAAAATAATAAAGAATTAAATCCAACCCAAATAGGTGAAATAAATGTATTTAAACGTAAATCTAAGTTTTTTCCACGGCATAAACGAGGCAGCTATGTAGACGTGTTTGAGAACCTGGTAAAAGAGGATCTCAATAAAATGTCCTTTAAAAGCAAAGAGAAAAATAATCTCACATTGAACCAAAGAAAGGCAATAAAAACTCTAAAAAATAATGAGACCATAGTGATAAAGCCTGCAGATAAGGGCGGTGGGGTCGTAATCCTCAATAAAATAGACTATCATAGGGAAATTGCCAACCAACTGGCAGATAAACAGACCTATAAAAAACTTAGAGGTGACCCCACTGCCCAGATCCAAAAAAAGATGGATGTTTTCATCAATTTATACTTATCTCAAGGCAATATAACAGAAGAGGAAGCTAAATATATTAAAATAGAAAATGCCTCGGTTCCGGTAATATACATATTGCCGAAGGTTCATAAAAGCCTAGTGAACCCCCCCGGCCGCCCTATTGTGGCAGGGGTGGGATCAATTACCGCCAACCTGTCACACTTTTTAGATCATAAAATTCAACCATTGGTAAAAATGACCAAATCTTATACTAAAGATACTGCCACTGTGATAGAGAAGCTCTCGGAATTGGCATGGCAGGAGGGTGACCTCCTAGTCACTGCCGACGTGAGAGCTTTATATACCATAATCCAGCACCATCATGGTATTGAAGCAACTAAACATCATCTCACTAAGGCTGATTATGATGAAAAAGAAAAAGAATTTATCCTGGAAGGAATTGCCATGATACTAAATAACAATTTCTTCTGGTATGAGGGAGACTTCTACCTCCAGACGGCAGGGACGGCGATGGGCACCAGGCTGGCACCCAGCTATGCTAATTTATTCATGGCAAGGTGGGAGGACCTACAAGTTTGGTCCAACCACCCCTGGAGTGCCAGCCTGGTGCTATGGGTCAGGTACATCGATGACCTCCTGTTCGTCTGGAGGGGGGGTCAGGACTCCCTCAAAGATTTTTGCTCATATCTAAACAATAATGATCAAAATATTGAACTAACTTACACCATCAGTCCTTCCTCTGTCAATTTTCTTGACCTCACAATCTTTGTAGATAATTTAAGGGTTTGTACAAAAAATTATTCAAAACCTACAGATTGTTGCTCTTACATAAGCAGTGAGAGCAACCATCATGCAAACTGGATAAAAAGCATCCCATCCAGTCAGTTCTACAGGTTAAGAAGAAATTGTACGAATATAGAAGACTATGAAATTCAGGCTGATGAGATGAAGAGCAACTTTAACCAAAAGGGATATGATCAAATTTGGATACAGGAAGCATATAACAAAAACCGTGATGCCACTATTCCCAAAGTAAAGGAAAAAGATAAACAAGAAAACAAGGAAATAAGGTTTATCACCAAATATACCTCCCAGCACACACAATTGGAAAAACTCATAAGTAAACATTGGGGCGTCCTTACTAAAGACCCTCTATTAAAAGAGTGTGTGGGACCTCACCCCAAATTTACATACCGCAGGGCGGATAACCTCAGCAATATCCTGGTTAGAAGTGCCCAGAGTGTACCCAAAAGAATTACCAGGGTATTGTCAAAGGGTTTCTACCGCTGCGGTATATGTCCAATGTGCAAGGTGTGTAAGACTACACCCAAAGTCACGGATTACAAATCTAACGTCAATAATGAAAATTTTACCATTGATGATTTCGTGACATGTAATTCTAAAAATGTGGTATACCTATTGGAATGTCACTGTGGTAAACAGTACGTTGGACGTACAAGTAGGCTCCTCAAGGACCGTTTGGCAGAACATGCCCGTAACATAAAAAAAGGGCATGAACTGCATAACGTGTCTTTACATTTCAAGGAGAAGCACAGTTGTGATATTAGAGGTTTAAAATCTTTTTGTGGCATCAAAATTGTTAAAGCAAATTGGAGACAAAATGATGTAGAAGAACGATTAGCCAGAATGGAAATGAAATGTATATTCACTATGAATACTATGGTCCCTAACGGACTAAATGTAGACTATGAATACAAATGGCTGATATAATGTAACTATAAAACATACTAATCCACCGTTTTTCTCTCATTTTCTTCCCCCTTCTGAAATGTCCGGCTTCATATATGAGTTAATGTATCTATGTGTTAATCTGCTGGAGGCTTAATCAGGTTGTGTGCAATATTGTATCTATTTTATGTGCAATATGTTTAACTATGCTGCTAAATATAAAACAAATATGCTGCTATGTATAACGCACTTCTTTACTATTTTATATGATATTTTAATTGATTTTAAAAGTCACTCACTTTTTTATTGTCACCCAATTTTAAGAAATTGCCTAGTGTGTACCCAATTTTAAATTTTAAGAAATTGCCCAGTGTGTACCCTAAATGTTTAAATTTTAAGAAATTGCCTAGTGTGTACCCTAAATGTTTGAAGCCGGACATAGGTAAAATTTCCATTGGCCGGCTTGCGGTCACATGACTTAATAGACTGCTGTTAAAAGCACTTCCAGCAGCTCAAGCGGCACATCTTGAAAAAGGATAGACTACTATCTGAAACGCGTTGATTGGCCGCATCCTACAAGCAGCGTGAGGACAGACCTGCAGTGGCGTACACAAGCTTCTCCTCTCCTGTCCGGCATTGTCTGCAGCATACCCAGGACAGAGGATAACAGCCACCAGTGATCCACCCACCTGCTTGAGACTATTTTTTAACCTTTTTTTCCATGTTGGAATACCTGGATTGTTGTGCAAATAAATACTTTACCTGCAATTTGGGTCCGTCATCATCCTAAGACAAAGAAACCTTGATGTGCACGCGTGATTGGAAGCTCATGTAAGTTTGTTTCATGCTGTATATTCTCCTGAGAAATTGAAGTGTCCTTAAAGAAACTGCTACGGGTACACCTGCTAGAATTTCACTGTAAGTCAGTTTCCATTAGACACCAGAAAGGATCTGATACAGAAAATAGAAGATCCCAAGTGATAAGAAAAAAAAAGAAAAAAAGAAAAAAAAAAAAAAAAAAAGAAAAAAAAAAAAAATTTTCACTACTGCGCTAGTACTTTGGAAAATTCTCTGTATTGTATTCAGAGCACTGCATGTCCCGGCTATTTGAAATAATACCCCTTGCATACCAGAAAATGCAGGGAATATGGTCCCAGGATCATGCAGGGACATTCTCGGACTGGCCCCTTTTACACCAGCCTAGTCCCTGCATTTTCTTGTGTGAGGGGGAGAGAAAACCACCCCCGCCCCCCTTTAAACAACCAGCTATATCTTCGGAACCAACTGACCCATTTACATGTATTTTTGTCCCGTGAAACTGGGCCATTTGGTTCCAGAGAAATCTGTCTTCAAACAACATGAACAGCCATGAAATTACATTTCAGAAATGAAAAAAAAAATAGTTTTACCTGCAATATCTCTAGAACCAATGAACCCATATGGACCAGGTATCAGATTGAAGGCCCAGCGATTTGGGTTCGACTGAGATCAACCTCGTGTTTCTGTGATGCTGTAGGGGGAACCGGCAGCTGTTGGAACCGGGTGGAGGTCGGAATTAGCAGGTCCCATGTTATCCTATGGGGAAAACGTTCCAGGTTTGCCTGACGGTATCTCCGGTTCCCGGGAGGCTAGCGACGCGGGGCTGGTCTTGTTGGAAAGCCCTGACCCTCAGCTACAAAATGGGCCTATTTGGAGAGTGGGCCTGGAGCTATAGCTCCATCAGGCCCATTGTTAATCCGGCTCTGCCAGTGGACTATATAATATAATTAATTAATAATATATAATATAATATTACAGCCTGCACAGCACAGCACCAGAGGTAGGCCCCTGCACAGAGGAGACAGTAGTACTACAGGTACACAGTTAGACTGTTCTCCTAAGCAGAGGTGAACAGAGTACACAGCAGCACTGAGGGAGACAGCCCCAGCGAATAAAATAATGAATTACAGCACAGCACACCAGAGGTAGACCGCACAGAGGAGACAGTAGTAGTACTACAAGTACACAGTTAGACTACACAGCAGCACTGAGAGACAGCACCAGCGATTGCAAAATATTGCGCTCAAGGTCAAGGTCAACCTCAAGTTTAAGCCCCAGCAGCAGCACCAACACACCCTCTCCCAACCCACTACTTGACTGGAGTGAAGATGGCGGGCGCGGCAGCCACTTATAAAGCCTCGCGAAATCTGACACCGGGAGATGACGTTCTAATCACGCGGACGGACCGAGTCAGGCGGGAATCTCCGAGCGCTGCTCGGAATCGGGCTCGGAATGATGACGTCCGTGGGGGCTCGGATCTCTGAAATCCGAGCCCGCACATCTCTAATATATATATATACACACAGATGTAGCGCCGCTCATCCAGTGCTGGGGTTCGGCAGGCCACCCACTGGCGATCGGCGCTACATGTGACTGTCCCAGTTTCCCGTCAGCGGGGGGACGGGAACCCTGCCCGTCTCCGCTTCAAGGAAATGGGCAGGGTTGGGGGCGGGGGAGCGGGGAGGTGGGGGAACACGGCGGGGACCGGTGTCAAGGCGGCGGGGACCCGGGGGAAGCCACGGTGTAAGCACGTCTCATGCGCATGCGTCCCCTTCCGGCAGCTGGCGCATGGCGAATCAACAGCCAGCCCCTGCAAAGGCGCTTTATCTGTATATAAAACATGCATTATCAGGCAGTATACATGTGGACTGTGCCAACTGACTTCTTCCTTGAAAGTAGTGTGGCATGCGCATCCAGTGTGTCACACATACTGAGCTTGCACATTGTGGAAGAACTGGAGATTAGTCTACTAATACCCCTTTCAATCATGCTCCAAAATCCCGGGATTTTGCACATGAACATGCATCAACCTGGGATTTTGTTTTGTCTGAAAGGCACCAACTTGGGACTGTGTTGGGACTATCCCTGACCCTGAATTTGACTTGGGTTTTTCCTGGTCTTTCTTCCCGGGTTGGTGACCCAGGTTAAGTGTGAATGACGCAACCTGGGAATTTGCTATCTGGCTGCTTGAAAACAGTTCAATTGGCCAGGAAGGGCCACATGATGCCTGCTGATATCAGTGGTAGTTGGAGAGGGACAGACACATGAGAGGATCACAATGCAGAGAAGTGTGCCAGTGTCAGTGGGTGCCAGTGAAGAGCCTTGTTTACAAGATATTTGTTAAAGTAAAGACTTTCACACATGTTTTACTATTTGAACAAAACACTTTTATTCTTTGCATAACAAGTGTTTAAAAAAGGAAAACTGGTATGGCATTTTTATGATGACATTGCCTTAAAAACTGGAAAAACCAGATGAAGAAGATGCAGCTCTCCGGCGCCCTCACTTCCGCCAGAGAGCTGCGTCATCTGCACCCTGCTGTCTGTCCTGTCTTCTGTGCCCACCGCCTGTGTGGATCTCCAGCCTGACCACCCGCACTGTGGACCGGAAACCTGGGCTAGTACCCCCTAAAACTTTTACACCGGCCAGGACCAGGGAACAACTCTTCTCCATAGCAGGGTTGAAATCCCCGGGAACCTTACAAAGCAGCGCTAGTCGCAGGCCCAATCCAGGAAATTAGGCTGGTGTGAAAGGGGTATTATTCACTTTTATATGGCCCAAACACACTTATACCCCTTTCAGATGTATGACCACGGAATTTCCCTGCTCAGACCCAAGATTTTCTCTTCTGCAAAATCCTGGGTTTTTGTTTGAGACCTACTTTCACACTGCTTCAGAGACCTGGGGAATTCCTGGGTTGCCCCTTTCAGATATAAGTCTGTGAGTACAGTAACTGTGAAAAGAGATCAGCTTTCCTTGTCCCTCCCTCAGCAGCAGCAGCAGCAGAAGTTTATGCAGTGTGTCAAGAGAGCTTGTCTCTGTCATATCCATATTAAGGGGGGCAGGGGCATATGGCATGCTGCACCCTACCCCCTTAAAATTTACCATCTACAAATGCTTTCTGTAACTGACCCACATTTTATGGCTAAAAATAGACCCTTAAATGAGTTAATGCAACAAAGAGGGGTAACCTAAAGCTACTGGAGATCTAACAAATCCACCTCCTGTGATCAGCACAATTAACAATAGAAAATTGTTGAGTTTTTTTAAAATATCCTGTTTCTCACATAAATATTCTTAGTTTAGCCTAAATGATGTATTAAATAAGTAATGAGAGTGAAGAGAACCATGTTTTTATTGATAGGAATGTACTTTATCTGTTTCCCATTTAATCTGTTCCTGGAAGGAGCAAAGTCCCATTGAAGAAAAATACTTGGGGGTGTATTTCCTAGTGTGGAGCTGTTGCCCATAGCAACCAATTAGATTCTAGTCATCATTTATCTTGTGTCTTCTAGAAAATTATAGCTGATTTAGTTTACGATTGGCAATCAGTGCTTCATACATACAGGTGCTATTTATTGGCATGTTTAATAATGGGGGATATATGCACCAGCATTAAGTGCATATGCTGCACTTAACGCTAGTTAATTATGTCGTTTCACATTTTAAAATGTATTAACTGTGCACTTAGGCCCTGATTCTGTCATTCGCTGCTTAGCGAGAGGCCATACAAGGGTATGTGTACGAGAACACATTCCCTCGCATGCAGCTGAAGGGGAGAGAAAACATTTGATGGTCGCTGACCATCGAATGACTTCTCTCCCCTTCAGAAGTAGAAGTCAGTCTAAACTGACTTTTGTTTCCATCGGTGTCCGCTGAAGAGTCATGTGACATCAGCCACCTGCCCCTGGCATGCATCGGCCTGCCTGTTTTCCCAGGGGAATGCCCAGCAATTTCATGGGGACGCCCATAAAACACTGGGCACTCCTCTGCTTCGGCCCTCCCTCCCCGTAACAAATGGCCTGAAGAGTGTGTAACTTGCCAAAGCCGTTTGGGTGGTGGGGATTTGCCCATACACAGAAATGCACATGCGCAAACCCCAACCACCATCAGGGCAAGGGACGAATTTGGATCGCTACAAGTGATCCTAAATCGTCCCCTTAACGTGTATTAGGGTAGCCCAGCTCTTACTATTTTGCGCCGCTGTCCTCTTGAATCCCCCTTGCCACAGGACTCTCTCGCCATCGCGGCAGCCTGGATCTCTCTATCTGAAAACTTAAAAATGATTGAATTCAAGTGGAGTATATGTGTCTGGCTGATACATGTGGGAAGAATATGTACTATGTATTTGAATTGTAAAGTCTGTTATTTATTAAAATACCAATAGTTAAGTATACCTCCTGAAAGAGATTATGTAGCAATACTGCAGCTTCTTTTCATCTGTGTCTGGCACATGCCAGCTGAAGAGTTCCATAATAACAAGGTCGGAATAATTAGAATTTCCTGACTCTATAGCCACATGTCCAATACAAAGATATTCTTTTTCCAGTGCTGGATATGTTTGTGAGGAGTGTCAGACAGATGAGCATTGCTTAATACTCTTGATTATTTCAAGTCTCCACAAATGTGCTTGGATTACTGAACTATATCTTTGTCCAGGAATAAATACATCGTTTTCATAATTAACTCCACATAGGGATGATGCAGAGCTGGCTTTACTGTACTACTGCAGTGGCAAACGCAGGATTTTCAGAAGGGGGTTTCCAGAGGGGCGGAGCAAAGCACGGAGATGGACACTTAGGTGACCCAGTATATGGCGGGTCAGTTAAAGTTTTATAGATAGACCAAATGTATATAAATAATAAAAAAATAATAATAAAAAAAATATATATATATATATATATATATACACACATATACACACACACACATATATATATATATATATATATATACATACATACAGGGGCGTCATCAGCAGTGTAGACCCCTGGGCATAACACTGTATTGGGGCACCTACCGATCCTCCAGCAGTAGGGGTGGGGGAAGCTTTGATGTCCCGCAGGTGGTATGGGGTATTATATCAACCGCTCAGCATGTAGGGCCTGGATCAGTAATTTCCCCTAATTACCCCTTTACTGCACAGATGGTGGGAGATGAGGTGGGAGAAGGGGGCATTGGGCTGAATGAAGGGGCCCTGATACACGACTTCCAGGGTGGTAGAGGATGTTTAATATGCAGAGGAGGGGTGTATAGTAGAGTGGGCTTATTATTCATAATTTTCTGGTGGGAGGACCACTTGCTTGACTGCAGATATCTCCAGTTTCCAGAAATAGATTTCTTAGATTTTAATGCAATTAAAAACTAGAGAATCCCACCTACCAAATGGTATTGGGGACTAGGTGATCAGAGTTCAGGAGGCAGAGCAATCTGCCAACGAGAATATAAAACTACATACCAGGTGTGTGGAGTTGGAGCAGTAACCAGCTGCTGGAAGGCTGATATCTCTGGTTCTGGGAATAGTAGAGACAAGCTACTAGTGTCTATCAAAGGGGGAGAAGCTTTTAGAATATACCCTCAGAAAAACTCTAAGTCAGACAGAACCTGAAATATCTGACTGGGAAAAGCAATTAACAGACTTGGATGGGGACCACTGCTTTGAAGTCAGATATCTCCGGTTCCCAAGGGCCGATTTTTAAAATTCTTATACTCATGGAAATAGAGGACCCTCAGCTTTCAGCCTATGGCCCTTATACTCCTGGGGGGTTTCTGGGTACTCAGAAACCCCCCCTGCGTGCGCTACTGTGCTGTATCACATGAGAGGAAAAATGTGTGTGTTCACCAGGCTGCAGTTACTCCTCTCTGCTGTCCATGTGCTTGGTTTGATACTAGTACTCATTGTCAGGTATTCAATGCTGTGGGCGAGTGGTGACAGTGAGCAGAGCTTCCTGCTCCCTGTCACCACTCACCCTGACAGTATTCAACGCAGTCCCCTCATATGCCAATTTCCCCTCGCTCCATTTTTTGAGTGAGGGGGAATCGGCGTATGCGGCTCCTGAACCAGCGAGACTCGCGGCTAAATACAGCGAGTTTCCTACATTAGCCATGGGTCTCGCTGTTTTGGGGAATTCTCGCCGTCCTATGACGGCGAGGATTTGACCGGAACGTTGAATAGAGCGAGCGGCCAGTGCGGGGGTTAAACAACGAGGATCGCTGGTTTTCTGCAATCCTCGCTGTTTAACCCCCTCGCTGGCCGCTCGCCGCGGCATTGAATACACCCTATTGTCAGTGTGCACTTGTGCTTTCCCCAGGTGCAGTGTTATACTCTGGCATGAAGGGCTCACCAGGGGAATGTTTAAGGGTGTGACCAGTCTCCACAAGGGGTGTAGCAAGTCATGACATTGGTTTGCCTAACCATTAGACAGTGCATGGGACTTGGAAAACGATGCTGAAGAACTCTGTGAAGACTTTGCAAACTGTGACTTGGAAAATGAGACTAAGGAACACTGTAAAGAGGAGCGCTGTCGAACAAGGCACTATTCACAAGAGGTCTTGATGCACCCCTGCAGAAACCTGGCTGCAAGATAGGAACTCCAAACCACAAACGGACCACTGGACAGGAACAACTGCAGGGTAGGCAAGGGTTAATTCAGGAGCACTGAGCCAGAGAATCTTTCAGCAGAAGGTAACCTGAAGCACTGGCAAGGAGTAACAGACCGAGCCCCTTTTAGGAGAGCTAGCAACCATGTTTTAATACTCACCTTTCTGGAATCAATAGCTGAGCACTGCATCTGCTGGAAAAATGTCTGGTAAAATGTCCGCCGTGCATGCGCAGTAGTAAAATGAGTCTCCATAACATGGCACCATGTTTCCAGAGACCTGCACATGCACAACCTCACACAATGCCAGTGTCTATGGAACAGAGGAGAGGAAAGGGCCCATCCAGACTCTGCTCATAGGCCCTAAGTTAACACGTCAATGCCTATTGGCATACTCTTTGTAGACCAACACTTTTCTTTATTTAAAGAATGTATGCATTTAAAAGTATCTTAGTCTCCTTTCTGCAATGTAAGTCCAACTAAATAATGAAGGCAATTTATATACTTAGCACAAAGTGACTGAATTTCTGGACTTGGTCTACATCAAAGGGAAACCTTTGGCTGACAATTTTACATACATTTTCATATTACTGTACCTATTTAAAGATTTAAGATTCCTAGTGAGTACTATAAAAAACCTAGAGAACACACTATGATCTTGGTTGCAGGATAGAAAAAAGAGTTGTAGTAAATGGAATGCATTCACAGGTGGGTAATGTTACCATTGGAGAATCATGAGGAACATCCAAGGGGGGTTCTGGTCTCAAGTGCTTTTCTTTGCCATCCCTCTGGGAATACAAATTAATGACAACGTTTGACACCCTTAACACAGGACTGAATCTATCCGAGGGATTTATGGCCCACTACAACATCTGAGGAATCTGGCCCAGAGAGAGTGAGGGCATCGGAGCTCTAACTCTGGTCTGTCATCAACTTAGAGACAATAAAACTTTCACACTACTTATCTACAAACTAATTAAGGACTCAATTTACAAGCTCATTCTGTTATTTTGTTTTGTTTTGATCTTAAGAATGTCCATCTATCACATCTTGTTCCTACTCTGCTGTGTATATATATGTGGTTCTTCACACACCTTGTTATACCATGCCTGAGGAAGAGACCTAAGAAGTCTCGAAAGCTTGCATTTTAACAACATTTATTTTTGTTAGCCATTAAAAGGTATCATATTTGCTAGATTGCTATTTTGTTTTTCTCACTGAGGAACAATAAAACTTTTCTTAACAAATAGGGTCATACCAGTTACAATAAATATAACATGACCTTTAAACTTACGCAGTTGGTGTCCGTATCTTATTTTTAGTATAAGGGGTTTCAGTGTGAGTTATTTCTAGGCTTAAGAGTTAAGTAAAGGTATAGGTCAAGCAGCATAATTCACTAGGCGCCTTATGCCTTTTGCAGATGACAAAATGTATGCAACAGGGTAGACACACCAGGAGGGGTAAAACAAATGGAGGATGATCTAGGTAGACGGTTATGGATCATTGGATAGACGTGAACTAGTTTGACATGCATGAATGTCGACATGACAGAATGTCGACATGGGTTTGGTCTAAAGGGTCAAGGTCAACAAGGTTTTTTTTCTTTCTTTTTTTGGCCTGAATGCCTCGGGTAAGGTGCCTCGCAATGCTCTTTCACCACACCCTAGTGGATTAAATACCACCTGCCGCACATGTCGGCTAAAAAAAATGGTGAAAAACCTCATGTCAACCTTTTGACTGTCCACCTTCCCCATGTCAGCCTAATGCTTGTGTTGACCTCATGACCCTGTTGAAACCTTACCCATGTCGGCCTTCAGTCATGTCAACCTTTCTGCATGGGGCAGGGGCAGACTAGATGGGCCAAGTGGTTCTTATCTGCCGTCAAATTCTATGTTTCTATGTTTCTATGTTGACCTTCATGCATGTCGACCTAATGCTTGTAGACCTAGTGACCGTATCCCAGGTAGACTAGGGGAATGGTCAAGAGCATGAGAATTACAGTTTAATGGCAAAAAAAACATAGAATCATGCACTTGACCCAAAGGATAATGTAGTATTAATGCACTATGGCCCTTATTCTAGTTGACTCGGACGGATGCGTATTTCGGACAGCCACCGAGTGTTCTTAGCCCCACCTACAGTACGGATCACTCACACCGTCCAATGCGGAAATTCCCGCATTCTTACGGAGCGGTCAGCACGCAACGGTGTTTTGCCGCATGCGGCCATCGTCCGTAGAAACGCCCACGTGTCCTCCGCATTCGGACGGACTCACTCTTTAAGAACAGGGCGTGTTTACGGACGACATACAAACCATGCGTGTGCGGGAGAAACACTCCGATTCGGCACGGTATTACAGAGTATTACAGAGTATGCTCGGGAATACCGCATCCGAACGGGAGCCAAGCGGTGCTACCGCACGTAAGCGGAGTATTTACGCCAAACAACCCACTATGAAGTATCTTCTGCAATACATCACATGACCCACTTATTCAATTACCTATCCTCATAAAAAACTGCTTATTTGGAATTGGAATCAATTAGATTCCAATATATCCTTACAAGCATGCCTAACACATGCATTGCACACATTAACCCTTACAGCAATGTAAGTGCAATGGTTTTTATTACACCCTGTGTAAAAGATTATAAACAATCTACACATATACTGTTTCAAGTGCAAATAAAACCAACAACTGTGACAAGTACAGCATATGTGGGGGACTAGTAAGGTTTCCTTGAAGCAGCAATGGTTTCAATTAAAGCACTGACAAGCGGCCTATTAGTGAGTAATGAGTAAAGGAGTAGATTCTATTGGGTTCAGGTGTTAATGGTTGTAGTCATTAGGCGTACGTTCGCCTAGCGCATGAACGAGTGGTGTCCGCAAAGCAATAGTACACTTGTGGACACCGCACATTTCTGCCCTTTTTGATCGCGTGCATTCGGAGTGGTTTCCGAATGTACGCCCCCCAACATAAGTGTACTCCCCCGTGTCCGCCCATGTTTCCGCCTCGTTTTGCCCACTTTGAAACTACGCCCATGTGTCATTCCGCATGACGCCCATAATACGCCCCTATTTCCCGAATGATAGCGGTGAACAGTTCTGGACGGGATCTGGCCGAACTGGTACCGAGTCAATGCGTGGCACATGCGCGTTGCGTTCTCCACGCATGCGCAGACGCCGTAAAGACGCGATCCGAAAGTATGCGGTAAAGTCCGCGTCAATCAGAATAAGGGCCCAAATGCGGTAAGACGCCGAGCGAATGGATGTGGATGTTTCATGCGAACACCTCCCCCATCTGTGGGAACCTCCCCAATCCTCCGATGGTTGCCGACCATCGAATGATGGACAGAGCAGTCAGGCAGCACCGAGTGCTCCAGACCACTCGGACATTTTTCTGTGTGAAACAGGGATATGGGCAGGCAGCTGACATCCGGCTATGTTAGCTGTCCACCCCCCACACGTGTGTCACAGCCGGATTACCATAGGTACACCCAGCGTTTTCAAGGGAACGCCCATGAAACACATATGGTAATGAGCCCAAACAGCCCTTCACGCCCCTCTCCACCCCCTGCTCGGATGGTTCCATATGATCCTTTTCTGCACAGAATTCACGGCGTGTTCGGACATGCGAGGCGTTCGCACATGCGCAGAAACGCCTCTGCACATGCGCAAACACAATACATCGGCCGTCCGACCGAACACACAGCTGTCCGACTCAATCAGAATAAGGGCCTATATGTGCCGATATTTCCGACCATTTTCGGCCACATTGAAGCCATGCAAATTAAAAAAAAATTAAAACTCAAATCTGCATTGTCGAAAATGGACACTAGATTGTCAAATCCACAGCCAGTTTCGACATTGCACCCTAGTGGGGAGTTGTTCTCCATATTACTATCGAATAAGAGATATCGCTCAATTTTGTGTAGAACCAGACGGTTTAGAGAGAGTTTCTTTCCAGAAGCAATTCGTACTTTAAATAATCAGTGGGAATATTGGTTGTGAGTATGGATCATTAGGTCACCACCATGTTGGTCGACAGTCATTAGGTCAACACCATTAGGTTGACATGAGTCTAAGTCGACATGCAGGAAGGTCGACATGAGTCTAGGTCAACATGGGTTAGGTCAACAGGGTCATTAGGTCGACAGTCAAAAGATGGACATACATTTTTCTTAAATTGTCCCGAATGTCGACACAGTCGACATGGACACTGAAACATAGCACCGCGTCCCCTCGCATGGCTTGCTGCTCTCGCCATGCTTTGGGCACTGTGCCTCACTACACTTGGCACACTGTTTTATTCTCCCACCATGCCCTAGTGGATGGTAGGGCATAAAATACCGCCTGTCGGCACATGTTGGCTCAAAAAAAATGTAAAAAGCCCCATGTCGACCTTTTGGCTGTCGACCTAACCCATGTCGACCTAATGACCCTGTCAACCTAACCCATGTTGACCTAGACTCATGTTGACCTAATGACTGTCCACCAACATGCTGGTGACCCAATGACCGTATCTCTTGGTTGTAATGGAGCATGGTTCTGTATTCTGATGTTGCTGCCTTCCTTTTGTTCTTGTCTATGCTGTACTGTTTCACATCTAAATGTCATTAAGTGTTCATAGTGTATGTGGGCATTTGATGACAATAAAGATATATTATTATTATTATTATTATTATTATTATTATTATTATTATCATCAAACATTGATGATAATGTCAAAGCCCACTTCTCTTCACATTTCACTCACAGCTCTCCTTTACTCCAACACTCAGTGACCATCTTCATACTCATCTCCATCATTGGCCTCAAGCCTCTAGTTGTATGTTGATTGGGTCCTCACTACTTACATTTAAGCTGTAATGTGTATTGATCTGTGGCGCTCTTTATTTGTACTGTATTTTTGTTATTTATTCAATGTTATGCCAAGTTTTGTCTCCCTGTATTGTTCCTTTGTACGGCGCTGCGAAACACTTGTGGCGCCTTATAAATAAAATTATAATAATAATAATAATAAGTGGTAATTATTTCAGCATTTTGTTTATATGCTGACAGTTGGGATCCCAGCGGTCAGGATGCCGATGCCAAGATCCGGACTGGCGACATTACTGTCAGCCAAAATCCTGGTACACAGGGTCTATTCTCCATTGTGGGGGTCCACGACTCTCAGAGAGAGAAAATAGAACCTTTCAATAAGCAAAGCAAGCCATCGTGCTTGCAAAGGGCCTTGTTGCGCTTACCCGTTGCCGGCATTCTGGTAGCTGGGATCCAGACTGTTTGTAAATCATACTGAACCCATTATTTCTATTTGTGAAAAAAAATTATTCAAACTCCCTTGTACTTCCAAGCTTTGCCTCACAGGCATTCTCTTCTCACACAACCTATTGGACTCTTTCAGTGAAATACAAAATCTTCTAAATTGTCTTGATCTCTCCTCAATTTATTGGCCCATGTTGCTAAAACTCTTTTAGCTATGACAACCATATTCATATTCCACCGCATGTAGTGATCCTGATTCATATTACACCACAAAGTAGTGTCCCTTATTCACATTATACACACATTAGTGCGCCTTATTCAATTTATGCTACACAGTAGTGTCGCTTACACATAATGCCCACAGTAGTATTGCTCAAACACATAGGGCGAGATTTAATGAGTTGCAATTTTTAGGCATTTTCCAAAATCGCACCTTATAGCACCATATCGCATTTTTTTGCCGGAATATGACTATTTAATGAGATGCGAATTCACAGCAAAAAAATTTGATATGGTGCGATTTTTAGTCATGTAAAAGTGCGATGTTTAGTCATGAAAATGTGCAAATTTGGGGTCATGTGCGATTTGCGAAACTTGGTAAGGTGCGTACTTGTGTTAAAAAATAGAAAAAAACGGCGAGGGGTTCCCCCACCTGAGCATAACCAGCCCCGGGCTCAAAGAGCTAGTCCTGGTTTCATAAAATCACGGGGTAAAACAAATAAGGGTCCCCTTGATTTTATCAAACCAGTACCAGGCTCAAGGGCCATCCTATTAAAAGTCACCCATAATGCCAACAGCAGTAGTACCAGTTACACTTATCGGTTTCTGTCCCTCCAGCAGCTTCCATTCCTCTCTTCTTCACTGCAGCAGTTGAAATGTACATACAGTATGCCATGCCAGAAAAGGAAGCCACTGGGACAGGATTTTCAGATGGAATTATTGTGCATGGCTGTGGTTGAGGTGGAACTGAGTTTCCCCATACCATTCCCCTCTACTTCAACCCCTGGTAGTACATTTCCCCCATGGTATAGCTTTAGACACTACCGTTGGATTCACCGACAAAATTTGTACCTACGCCAGGTGCAAACTCTCAGTCAGAGTATAATCTCTAGGGTAATATAAGAAAATAAGCCTCTGAGTGTGCATCCACTTCTGGGACACACCTGTAATACTCCTTTTGGTACTCTTTACCTAGAAGGGCGCCCATCGTGGTGATCGCGGGCATCGCGGGCAGTACATTAACGGCCGCGACGCGATGCCCGCGATCACCGCGATTTCCCATAGGGTTCAATGTTAAATTTAGGGCTGACCGCGATTTTCCATTCAATGCTTCAATGGCCGCGATTTGGCCATAGGAATCAATGTTAAATGGGCTACAGAGCCCAAATAGGCACAATTAACCCTTAAATGTCCCCCCAAATTTGTAACGCCACCCCACGATCCACGCCAACCCGAAGCGTGGCGAGCGCAGCGAGCCCGCGTGGGGCGGCGGTACGCGTCCTCCGACCTTTTCATGCCCTACTATCCACGTCGGCGTGGAGTTGAGAATAGAATAGTGTGGCGAGCGCAGCGAGCCCCCGAGCCCGAAGCGTGGCGAGCGCACGCGGATACCTTCACAGTTATACGCGTCCCCTCGCGGGCTTCACAGGTGTCCGTGGCCACGCGGACACCTGTGAAGTCCGCGAAGGGACGCGTTTACCTGTGAAGGTATCCGCGTCCCCTCGCCACGCTTCGGGCTCGGTGGCTCGCTGCGCTCGCCACACTATTCTATTCTCAACTCCACGCCGACGTGGATAGTAGGGCATGAAAAGGTCGGAGGACGTGTACCGCATTTCAGGGTTAATTGTGCCTATTTGGGCTCTGTAGCCCATTTAACATTGATTCCTATGGTAAAATCGCGGGCATTGAGGCATTTTACATGAAAATCGCGGTCAATCAGCCTTTTTAACATTGTTCCCTATGGGAAAATCGCGGTTATCGCGGGCAGCCGATTTTTATGTACCCGCGATTTACCCGCGATGACCGTGATTTTTTACCCCCGACGCCCGCGATTCCAATCGCTGGCGCCCTTCTAGGTAAAGAGTACCCTCCTTTTACACCAGAAAATGCAAAATCATGCACTTGGGTCTCAGAAATCCAAAGACTAGATATAGTATAAATGGCACTATAATGGAAACTACTGAGGAAGAGAGGGATCTAGGTGTCACTATTTCAGGGGACTTAAAAGCAGGTAGGCAATGTAACAAAGCAATGAAGAAGCCAAGTCAGATGCTTGGTTGCATAGGGAGAGGTATCAGCAGTAGAAAGAAAGAAGTAATAATGCCACTGTATAGGTCATTGGTACGACCTCACCTAGAGTATTGTGTTCAGTTCTGAAGGCCATATCTCCAGAAGGATATAAATACATTAGAGACTGTACAAAGAAGGGCAACTAAAATGGTGCATGGCCTACATCACAAAACGTACCAGGAAATACTAAAAGATCTTAATATGTATACTTTAGAGCAGAGAAGGGAAAGGGGGGACATGATAGAAACTTTCAAATATATCAAGGGTTTTAACAAGGTACAGGTGGGAGACATTCTTCACAGGAAGAGGAACAGCAGAACACGAGGACATGCACTGAAACTAGAGGGAGGAAGATTCAGGGGAAATGTGAGGAAGAATTACTTCACAGAAAGAGTAGTAGATAAGTGGAATAGCCTCCCATCAGAGGTGGTAGAGGCAAATACAGTAGAGCAATTTAAACATGCTTGGGATAGGCATATTGATATCCTTACAAAAAAATAAATATGGTTTGAGGTAACATGTTTAAAAAAGGGGCAGACTAGATGGGCCAAGTGGTTCTTATCTGCCGTCAAATTCTATGTTTCTATAAAGTCCTGGATCCAACCCTGTATTTGCAACATGGTTCCAAGCCTGGTCGAATCTGGGGTTTTTGTCCCTTTACGCTGCAGTGCCTACCCGCAGTGTAAATGGCGCGGCGCTTGAAGATGACATCATCTCCAAGTGGCGGGACCACTGATTGCTGCCAATTGTGTAGCACATTTTAAAAGTATGGGCACTTCTTGGCAGGAGCTAATATGATGCACGAAAATAATCCATTTGATGTGCCTGTGATGGGAGTGTCACATAACTGCTTGCAAATTTGGAGCTTATTTGCTTACACTGGAGACCATTCTCTGACAGAGAGACTGTCATTGGCAAGCTGGTAAAACCAATGATTGCTGTGTCTAAAGATACACAAAATGGGCATAATTCAGATCCAGAAGTACCTGAGTCTCATGGCGCAAACTACAGATGTTCAGTGCAATATGGCTCCTGCATCATTGTAAGCATTACAGTAAAAGACACTAAAGCGGCCACAGCAGCAGCAGCATGCCACTCTGAAACAGCAGCATAGTGTAAAAGTATGAAACATGAACATGCAGTAATTTTAGGTCAAATACAGATGTAGCCACGCTCAGCATTGTCACAATGTGTATGTACAGGGCATTCATGTCACGATTCCTATACATTGTGGGTAGATGGGGGTGGCAGTGGCTACATCGGTACACATGTGCTTTTATATCAGTAGTACATTTATTTTTTTATTACAATAGTCACAAATTAACCCTTCCAATGTTCACTGTCAAAATATTCCTGCAATACTATAAAAACTGGATTTTATTAGAACAGCAAATACTCCATAAAATATGCTTATAAGTCAAACATAATGAAGCTATGTGTAATAGACACTCACAATGGGCGGGATGTTATAACATCCGCGGCCCCCCTTCGCCGGACATCGCATTTTTAATAACGGCATATGCTATAACATATGCCGTTATTCATGCAAGGGACAGCTCTTGCGGTAAGAGCTGTCCCTTGCGATGCGGTGCCGGCGCTGGACTTCCGGGTCTGTGACCCGGGAGTCCATCTGCGCATGCGCAGACCCCGGCGCCGGCCGCAGGGCATGCTGGGAGGGATCCGTGACGGATCCCTCAAACAGCGCTGCGGTAAGAAGCCCATAGGCTTCTGCAGGGATTCGCCAGCTTTAGCTGGCGATTCCCTCCGCAGCGCTGACACTGCGGAGGCGCCATATAGCATATAGAGATGCGGTAGAAACCCCGAAAACGGGGTTTTTACCGCATTTCTGCTATATAGCATCCCGCCCAGAATGTGTTATCCAGAACCATCACTCAGTATCCAGCTCCTAGGCCACCCAGCATCCATCTAGACATGTTCTTTATCCAAACTTTATATCATATATACTGTATATATATTTCTAGAGTCCGTGTGTAACCAAAACACTGCCATCTGCTGGCAGTGCGTGAAACTACGGGGGTCATTCTGGTTGACTCGCAGCTTTGCGAGTCATCTAAACGCTGTCCCCCTCCCCTTGCACGCTGATTTCCCCGCACGCATGCTCTCAGATATGTCAGCCTGCTGACCTTGGATCTGCACCGCCCTTGTACGGGAACAGGGTGGGCAGCCGGCATCCGCTGACGTCAGCTACCCGCCCCCATGCCCTCTTCGTGCCCACATTAGCATGGGAACGCCCAGCCTTTTCATGGGGACACCCATGAAACGCTGGGTTTACATGTTAAGTAATCTGCGTCCCCTCACGGGGCTCGCTGCGCTCGCCACACTATTTAAAATCAACTGCACGCATCGGGTTGGTGTTGATAGTTGGGGTGGTGTTGACAATGGGGGTGCATTTAACATTGTAAGCACCGATCAGGGTGCTTGTACAATTAAAAATCGCATCGCATGCCGCTATATTGCATGCAATGCGATGCTCTGCAATGGAAATCGGGGGCGCCGTGCTAGGAAACAAGTACCAAACAAACCCCAGAAGAATTTACCCCTGGCCAAAAGTCCCAGATATTCCAATTTACATTTGCCAGCTCTCCTTTGCTCAAAAAAAACCCTCATAAAACTCCTGCTCCCCAGCATTTTTCCCATTCCTCTTGTTCCCAAAAGTGAGTATACAAAATTTTAGCTTCGTAGGTGCAGGGAAAAGTTTGCCCTTAGGGACCAAAAGTTGTGAATATTCAAATACATTCCAGTATTTCTACCTATTTAAAATTTATGGGTGGGAACTTTGGGTAAGCTTATAATAATTTTAGACTCATCATACATTGATAACAGTACCCTAAAAGTAAAAATTACCATTTCCACCTTCCTTGATGGTCCAAAAGCACCCAAAATTTATTGTGAAATAGTAAAACCTAGCTACAGTAATTGGAAAGAAAAGTTTTATTGCATGACCTCACCAATCACCATCATTACTACTGCTGCGAAAGCTGAGTGACTGAGTATGTACATGTACAACAGACAACAATGCGTGCATGCAGTGGTGGTCACGTGGTACAAACACACACATTTTGTTGTTCAGTCGAGACAGTCAGCAAGTAAGATTGTATGACCACTGAAGGGATTTTGGGCTACTAAATTACAAGATGTCAAAAAAAGTACACACGATGAACCTCCTGTTAATGGCTGTAATGTTGAACATCAGTGCCTCCACCCAAGTATTGATTAACCTAAGGCCTACTTGGGAATGCCTATAGAATAAGCTAGTAAATTTGGCACTTTACATATGAAGTTAGTGTATCGCAGTTAACCTAACACAATACTCATATGCCTGTCTTCCTAGTCACCCGCCTGGTCCACCAAGAAATTATCCTGGGATACTCATTGGCAAGAAATGTACTTGTACTTTAATTACATATTCCCAAGGTAACACATATAATGACAGGAAACCAATTATCCTTTGTATCTATACTATATATAATAAAACCATATAAATAATACCCGGGTGTTAATTGTTCCAAGCCGTACTGCAGTATTATTTCCAGTGCACACTTTGGGGCCCTTTTTTTTTCACATTTAGATTTTTATTGAACACGATAGAAGAAGTTACGAAACAGTAAACACACTTTGGGGCCCTTTTAAATTAGTTCAGTATAGTAGTTTAAAAGATTAACTGTACTGTATCTTCTAAACATAATATTTCCTTCTGTATTTGCTTTGGCCTCTGGCAAATATAGATGCTATAGAAAGTGTAGAAGAAATTATATCTCATCACAGGCTGCTGTAACCGTTCATAGCAAAGATATATATAACATCCTATAGCTCCATGGAATTGATGAATCTTCCAGCTACCTATATCTGGTCTTTTATAAAGAATACAGGATGACTGTAGCAATATTAAATAATTGTCCTCCAAACCAACAATACTTCCGGGTCATATATGAATAGTTTGTCTAATAGAAATTGGTGCTCTTTATGTAAGCTTTGTTTTAAATACCTGTTAGAACTGTTTACTAGATTGTTACTCTCTATCACATTTCCAACATGTGGTTACATATGTTCCCATCCAGTTTGCTATTCAATGTAATATTACAGTCATTCCTGTGGAGACTATCCTAGTAGACACTGCATTTGGAGGTGTCTTTCTAAGCAGCTATATTAGAGGTGTATGATCTGTCACAAACTCCAGTAGCATCCCCGTTTGAGACCGCGGTCTCTACCTTCCCGATGGTCTGCGCTGCGGTTGAGGCCTCTGGTCAGCGCTCCTGCTTGGCGCGATGTCCCCTGTGTGCCCGCGGGTGGCCGGCGTTGTCCCTTGTCGCCGACACGCTGACATGTCGGCTCTGGGCGGCATGGGCGCCGCCATGACACTTCTGCTCACCTGACCAGTCAGACCAATCCCGCTGACCATCAGCCTGACCCCTGACCTACACACCTGTACAGCACTCAAGGTGTGTCTGTCTGTTCCCCAGCATTGATTGGTGCTGCGCCTTGCAGCCAATCACAAACAGGCAAGGGGGATATAACTCAGGCCCTGAGCCTTCCTTCCTCGCCTTGAACAATTGCTTTACCTGTTCCAGAGTTCTCCTGTGTTCAGAGGAAGTTCCCAAGGCTCCGGGATATCCAGGTTCTCCTGTGTCTCAGTCTCCAGAATTTCTCCCAGCAGCTTTACTTACCTGGCTCATACCATCTCCAGAAGACTCCTGCAATACCATCCCTGCAGTCAAGTATCAGGTGTCTCGCTGAGTACCTCTCTGGCTCTTAAGCCAGCTATCACCATCAGAGACTAATATCATCTTGTCCTGATCCTGTCGACAGTCCCCGTCAACACCTGGGTTGACTCACGGCTATTGTGCTCCATAGAGACTATTCCATCTTTGTCCTATCCAGCCAATACACCTGTGTACATACCACGTCTACATCCCTGTCGACATCCCAAGTCGTCACTCCAGCAGTTCCCAGACTGCCCACCACTCACCCTGGTCTCTCAAGGCCGCTCCAGGGTCCAGTCTCCCGAGTCCCAGCCTGCGTCCAGAGGACCAAGGGCAGGGGGCCGCGACCTGCCTGTCAGATGCAGCCAAGTCCAAAGTCCCTTGCGGGACTCCCTGGTGAACACCGCTGGCAGGTTAGACTCCGTGCCCCTGTTCCTGGTCTCCGCCAACACTCTGGTTCGCTGAGCTCCTGTCCCCTCGTGTATGTCATACATCAAACCCCCAGCATTCCGCTACACAGCGCCCTCCACTGGTCCACCACGGTCACAGCCGGGAACACAACAAACACCAGAGCTGACAGTTTGTTCAAGGCAGATGGACTCGGCTCAAGACCCCAGTGTAGGACCAGCGGCTATCCAGAATGTCACCGCCAGGATGGAGAATCAAGAAGCCACCCAGCAGCAGGTGATAAAGTTCCTTCAGGATTTATCCAACCGATTGGATACCTTACAGCAATCCTTGTCGACACCTGTGTCAACTGTCCAAATGAATACTTCACCGCCGGCTTCCCCTTCCCGTCTCCAACTGCTGGTGCCCAGCAAATATGATGGTGACTCAAAGAATTGTAGAGGATTCATCAACCAGTGTCAGATTCAGTTTGAACTGTTACCCCATAATTTCCCCACCGCCAGAATCAAGATAGCTTACATCATATCTTTGCTGACTGGCTCCGCCCTCAATTGGGTATCACCTTTGTAGGAGAAATCTGACCCCCTGCTGGCAGACTATGATAAATTCATTGAAGCCTTTCACCGCATATTTGATACACCAGGACGCTCAGCTTCTGCATCCACCGATATATTACGTGACAATACGTGATCCAGTTCCAAACTCTGGCATCCGAATTACAGTGGAACAATGAAGCTCTGACAGCCGCGTTCTGGTTAGGCGTCTCAGATCGCATTAAAGACGAATTGGCAACCCGTGACCTTCCAGATCGTCTGGAGGATCTAATCTCCCTGTGTGTCAAGATTGACTTTCGCCTCCGAGAGAGAGGTTTAGAAAAACAAAAGAAGTTGATTCCCAAGATTACTCCCAGAGTACGCCTGGAGTCTCCTGCTCGTGAAGAACCAATGCAAATCGGTAGATCACACCTGACTCCTTAGGAACGCATCCGTCGGCAGCACAATCGACTGTGTATCTACTGTGCTGCTCCTAGTCACTTCATTAATGAATGTCCCGAGCGGTCGGGAAACTCCAAGGCCTAACCTGTAACGGAGGAGTTAGGTTAGGTCATGTAGCAAAGTCTCCTCCCAGTACCGATTTTGTCCTCCCAGTGTCCCTGGCGACCCTGGAAGGGTTTGTCACAAGTTCGGCCCTGGTTGATTCTGGATCAGCAGGGAATTTCATATCTCAAGGTCTTGTTACCAAACTGCAAATTCCATTGACTTCCATAAACCCTCGTCTCTCTGTCACCGCAGTGGATGGCAGCAAGATTCCTGGCAGTGAGGTCCATTCCCGTACCAGACCCGTTCACCTGGGAGTGGGTACATTACATCAGGAACTGATTGAATTCCTTGTCATTCCCAAGGCATCCTATGACATTGTGCTGGGGCTCCCCTGGCTTAAACAGCATAATCCCAGCATCAACTGGGCAGTCCTGCAATTGGAGCAATGGAGTCCCCATTGTCACCAGCACTGTATCAGACCTGTCCTACCCATGTGCTCTGTCAATACTACGTCTTTGCCTGGTTTACCGGAGGTCTACAAAGACTTTACTGATGTCTTCTGTGAACAGTCTGCGGACACTCTGCCACCCCATCATAAATGGGATTGTCCAATTGATCTACTTCCTGGAAAGACTCCCCCTAAGGGTCGAACATATCCATTATCGGTTCCCGAGACCCAAGCTATGTCAGCTTATATTCAAGAAAATCTGCAAAAGGGATTCATCCGACCATCTAAATCTCCGGCTGGCGCAGGTTTCTTTTTTGTGGAAAAAAAAAGATGGAGGCCTGCGACCGTGTATAGATTACCTAGGCTTGAATAATATCACAGTCAAAAACAGCTATCCACTCCCGTTAATCACCAAGTTATTCGATCGAGTGAAAGGCTCCAAGGTCTTTACCAAATTAGATCTTCGGGGTGCGTACAACCTGATAAGAATCCGAGAGGGTGACGAGTGGAAAACTGCATTCAATATGAGAAATGGTCACTACGAGTATTTAGTAATGCCATTAGGTCTCTGCAATGCCCCAGCTGTGTTTCAACAATTTGTGAATGAGATCTTCAGAGATATGTTGTACGTCTGTCTCGTGGTTTACCTAGATGACATCTTGATCTTCTCCAAGGATCTGTCTTCTCACCATTCTCAAGTTAAGGAGGTCTTATCCAGTCTCAGGCAGAATAGACTCTATGGCAAAATCTCCAAATGTACATTTGAGGTACCTTCAGTTCCCTTTCTGGGGTACATTATTTCCGGCTCCGAGTTAGCCATGGTTCCTGAAAAGTTGGAAGCCATAAACGGGTGGTCGCAACCCACTACATTGAAAGCGGTCCAGCGCTTCATTGGCTTCGCCAACTATTATCGAAAATTCATCCGAGGTTTTTCTACACTGATTGCTCCGATTACTGCTCTCACCCGAAAGGGAGCTAATCCATCCGTATGGTCTACAGAGGCTACATCAGCCTTTCAGCTCCTGAAACAGTCTTTTATCACTGCTCCTATCTTACTGCAACCCAACATGGATCTACCTTTCTTCCTAGAAGTGGATGCCTCCAACATCGGGGTAGGTGCGGTACTGTCCCAGATGTCCATTGATGGGAAACAACATCCCTGTGGATTCTTCTGCCGCAAATTTTTACCTTGTGTCTCAAAAAACATTTTCTTCATATAACGCCTGCTCTTTCTCTCTCTCTCTCTATATATATATACTGTATTTGCTGGCATATAGGACTACTTTTTTCCCCTGAAAAACATGCCTCCAAGTGGGAGGGTCGTCTTATACGCCGTGTGCACTTATATAACAAACTCTATATTTTGAGTGGAAATGTTGGGGGGTCGTATTATACGCCCAGTCGTCTTATACGCCGGCAAATACGGTATATATATATTGTCCTCTAATCCTATGGGGGCAATTAAGGGTAAGGTCGATGAGATGACACAAATGGGACTTGTACATGGTTGGATTGATGATTAGACCAAGGAGTATTTGACTGTAGAACATCCAGTATGCCCTATAATCTATACGCTACCAAAGATACATAAAACCCTCGTCAATCCCCCTGGACGTCCCATTATCTCAGCAAGGGGCTCTATTCTTCAACCCCTTGCTAAATTGTTGGACCATTACTTGCAACCATTGGTCCAGATGACCCCCACTTACCTCAAAGACAACACACAATTCCTGAGTGAAATCAGGGGCTTGGGTGTGTTAGACCAGGACTGTCTTCTTTGTACATTAGATGTACAAAGAAGACAGTCCTGGTCTAACACACCCAAGCCCCCAATTCACTGCACACTATTATTCCCCACTCTGAGGGAATTGAAGCAGTCAAATCAGCTTTGGTAAAGGGGCCCTATGCTGGTCCACCTGTTGAGTATGTGCTGAGCATTTTGGACATTTGGTGCTTAAGTACAATCATTTTCTCTACCAGGAAGAATATTATATACAGTTAGTGGGGACCGCTATGGGGTCTAATGTAGCCCCGGCCTTCGCTAACTTGTATATGCATAAGCATGAGCAAAAGTATATTTTTTCACATTTCTCAGGTCAGGTAAAATATTTCAAAAGATATATTGATGACATCTTCCTTATCTGGCTGGGCAATAAGCAATCCTTTTCCGTTTCTACACTGAATAGTCTCGCTACGTCGGTACGTTTTACCTCTGATTCTGAATCCAGCTCTATGAATTTCTTGGACATTACAGTTCAGAAGAATGGGGTATTTTTGGGTTTCACTTTGTATAAAAAACCAACGGACAGGAACACCCTTCTCTGGGCCACATTTGTTAAAATCGAACTTACCCATTTCGCAATTTCTCCGCGTAATGCGGAATAACTCAGAGAAAGATATCACGGAGATACAGCTCACTGAATGTCAGCAGAGATTTCTGGATAGGGGGTACAGTCAGAAAATCATTAGCAGAAGCCTCACTAAAGCCAGAAAAAAAGTTTTTAATCAAAGGCAGCACTAGGACTGTGAGGTATCCTACAGAGTAAGGTGCAGAGGGACAAACACAGGCTTTTCATATGGTATGTATTTATGTGTATGTGTGTGTGTGTATGTATATATATATATATATATATATATATGCAGTTACCTATTGACCAAGTTTATACTGCCTTTACTCTGTGTTTTGACAGTGTAATATTCTCCCATGCAGTGTGCGGCCAATAATGACAAGTGCAAGGGGGCCCCCCTGACTACAGTACCCCGGGCCCCCCCGAAGGCTTAATCTGGCACTGCCACCCATTCATTTGGTCTTGACAAAGGGCCCGGCATGGCTCAAAATGTTGACATAATATCTGAGACTCTGGTGATGTATTACATTTTTACTTGCATCAAAAATTCTGAAGACTGGTGAGTGCTCTCTGAACAAACTGTATATTTGGCTGTACCCACTGGATTGCGGCCTGAGTGTGGCACCCCAGCAGTTGGTCTGTGAAGGTTGTGCGTGCAGGTTCTATACTTCAAAATATAAATATATATAATTATATATAGTAGCAGAGAATGGAGGCACTCCGAGGACTTGTATGAAATGAAGACACATACACAGCCCAGTGCATTCATACCTTTTTTTCCCTTAAAATTATATTACAGTACTAATAAGGTCTTTAAAAATGTATTCATGCAGGTTTAGCAGTTATTTCTTTTAAATGCACATGCACATGTTGCCTAGGAACCTAGTCTCATTTGGTCATGCCGGCTGGTGTGCGTCGCTGGATAGTGATGCCATTGGAGCCGACGCAAAGCATCCCCTTGCGGGGCTCGCTGCACTCGGCACGGAATACATGTACAGTAATCCGCGGCCCCTCGCAACGCTTCAGGCTCTGTGGCTCGCTGAGCTCGCCACACTATATACAATAGACTCCATGAATAGTGGATAGTGGGGTAATGAACAGGTACAAAATTACCTCAAATCGCATCCGATCTATCTGCCGCCATGAAACTAAACAAGTACCAGAATTTCTATTCCTGCACCATTGAGAGTATCCTCACAGAAAATATCACGGCCTGGTTTGGAGACAGCACCAAGAAGGAAAGGCAAGCTCTCCAGAGGGTTGTGTGATCGGCAGAGCGTACCATCCGTTTCGAGCTCCCAGACCGGGACACTATATACAGCAAGCGATGCCGGTCCAAAGCCAGGAAGATAATGAATGACCTCAGCCATCCCAGCAATGGACTATTCTCTCTGTTGCGGTCATGGAAACGCTACCGCTCATTGAAGGCAAACACAGAGCGCATGAGAAGGAGCTTCTTCCCGAAGGCCATTAGAGCCCTCAACCAGACCTCCTAGTACCGGGACATTCTTTCTTTCCTTCTGGACCCACCCAACACATTCTCTCTACACTCTTCCTCAGCCGATGTAATGTAGTACAGTTGTATAAAAAAGCATTTCACTACATATTGTACTATGTATGATTTTTGTATGTGACAAATAAAATTTGATTTGATATATATATATATATATATATATATATATATATATATATATATATATATATATATATATACAGGCTCATTTTTAATTATATGAATTCTTATATGATATTAATTTTGATAAATAATGTATTGTAAATGTTATTGTGTAGGTGGCCGCCTATAATATGTTTTATTAATTTTTTATTGTTTAATAACAAAATGATATAAAGTATATTAATTACTATATTAGGTGTCTCTGTGAAGTGCATTCATCCGTGGTGCCTACAATTTATATTAATAGCGCAGAAACTCAGTTTTTCCTTTTATAGCCTTTTCTGTTTATACCCTGTACCTCTGTAATATTGGTCCGGGAGATAGGCAGTTTTATGTACACACACTTGCGCATGGGTGTGGTATAGGGGTCTGACAGTCATTAGCCTGACGTCGGGATCCCAACTGGCCAGACTCAGACAGCATGGTGAGCGCAACAAAGCCCCTTGTGGGCTTGCTGCGCTCGCCATGAAACAAATCCCCTTGCAGGCTTGCTGCGCTCGCCGCACTGCGGGCACGGTGGCGAGCGTAGCGAGCCACCTATTCTATTCTCCCTCTATGGGGATCGTGGACCCCCACGAGGGAAAATAGCAATGGAAGACCTTACATCTTCTATACTACCCTCTTCCTAATTTTCCACCACCTGATTCCAATGGCTGACCTATAAGGCAACACCTGCATACACCCTTAACACAACAGTCCTTCCCTCCTTTGCCTCATGAGTGACACAAAATAAATCTGTGACGACTTCTACAGCGACGTTGCTGAGGTTAAACCTTCTTTCCATATCCATATCTGTACTTTAGATTGAATAAGCTTAATTCCCCTTAATGTTGGGTTGCTTTCTGAGATTGTATTGCTGTACAAAATGACTTCTGTATTTTTCTTGAAAACTTTAATAAAATAGAATTTGCTAAATAAATAAATAAACAAAGTGAGAAGAGAATTTTGTCTCAAAGGTCTTACCTGATCCAAAGTGAATCTTGCCTCTTGGGTACATTAGGCTATAGGCCAATGAGCTGTCCAAGGTGACCTGCTTTTAGCAAAGTGGATCTTGGCAAATTTGGAACATAGATTGCACAAAGATTGGTTACGACTTTAAATAAAATATAATTTGGAACATAATTGCACTGAGCCCTGGGAGAGATGCAAATGCAAATAGTCTTCAGATTATATAAGCAAAACATTTGTAATTGTCACCAAGCGTCATTCACGCCTATTCTATAAACACCAAAAAATCCCCCACAGAACACATACGTACTTGACTGCAAATAGCAAAAATTAAAAGAAAACTGCATGTGTGAATTGTCTTGTTTGCATGCCATCATCCCAGAAAAATCATAATTTAAATTACAGCCGTCCAGATCTGTGGACCTCTCTTTTTTTTTTTTTTTTAAATAGTCATATCTGCAGATGCACACATCTATAAGGACATCATGCAAAACAAAATTGAAGATTGAAGTTGCTAACTGTCATTTTTCAACTACCTTTATACAGTACAGTGCCCAATTAAGGGGCTAAAATGTTCAAGGGCCTAGTATGAGAAGTGGAGGATGTGAGGCCAATGCCATGTAGGAATGTTGAACCCATACATTACAGTATGGGCCTTATTCTGGTTGGAGCGTCCGGGCCGTACGCGTACGTCCCGTTTTTTTTACGATCTGCGCATGTGCAGATACGCTAATGTGCCGGCGCGAGCACGCCACAACGCTTACGGCCGGTGTCTCAACGTGCGAAAAAACCTGTACGCGAGCGTACGGGTAATGGGGCGGCATAGGGGCGTGTTGATGGGAGCGGCCGAAATAATGAGGGAAAATGGGCGTAAATATGGGCGTACACGGGGGTGTGCACCAGAAATGAGCGGTGCTACTACCGCACGATCGACTAAGGCACCGTTCGTTTCGGACACCAAACAGGCGGCCGCCAACCGACAGCTAAAACCACTCCTACAGATACCGTTTGCCAGAGTGCGCCTGAGTTGGCTAATTAACGCTGATTAGTACTCAAACACATACACCTGAATGTAATAAGCAATGCTGCAGTCTATTAACTCCAAACCATGATTTCACTGCCTGCAAGCCACACATGCAGCACGCAAACACATTGGAAGCTTATGTTTCTATACTTCTCCACATTTAAAGGTTTGTTTAATTTAAGGTAAGAATCTTTTTATACGCTAAGGTAGGTATTTGATAAACAGACACATTCACTACCTGCTTTCATAGACTTTACGCAGTAGCACACTCAATCTACACAAGTCGACATGTGTCAACGTGTTCACTCTAATACTAACATAGGTTTTGTATTTAGGATACAATAACATAAACCACATCTAACACCTACAAACGATGTTTCTGCAATGTTTGAAGCACATGACCACTATTTTCAACACAATCTTTGTATAGTACCCCAAATTATGACCTGTACCACTATCTCATCTGCTATGATTTGGATTTCACTACACTCTGGATGTAAGATGCCACCAATCACATTATTGCACTCTCATCTCTCTAACAAAGGATTCCTACATCTGCTTATGACACTGTCAAATCATATATATTTTAAAAGTTATGCATGTTTGTTCACAAGCTAATTTATCATGTTTGGCCCATTCACACATCTTTTTTTAGGGAGGACACATATGAATTCCTACACAAATGTACCTTTTCACCCTTGTTTGTCTGCCTCACCCACTCCATGAGGAAAGCATTGTTCTGGACCTGCTTTTACCTACTACTGTAGGAGCTACCTCACCTGCACACAAACTGCTTTCTCACCTATTAAGTTGCTCTGCACATGTGCTGACACAAACTAATTAGCAGGGAAAAGTTGGATAGGAACATGGGAATGGCCATGGAGAGGGTTACACATGGGAAACTTCCACCACACTTCAACAAATGTTCAAAAATACCCTGGTCAGTAAGTACACATAAATCTAGTATTTGTTTCACACAAGAAATTACACATACCACCATTTAGATTTAATTTGTAAAATTAATTTATTTGCTGTTCAGCATCACAGCTTGACACTTTAATGTGAGAAATCAAAAAAAAAAAAAAAATATACACACAAATAATAAAACAGCCAGAACAAGAGGTTGCATATCTCCAAACATGTGTTACCCTGCAAATGCAATGGTGAAAGAAATGGGGACACCAGAATACGTACTGCAACAACCAGGGTGACTACTAAGCAAGATACACACCACCAAAAAAAAACACCTGCATTTGTAGAGGTCAAAATACGAACTTTCATGCCCATGGCACGCAAATGGATCGATGGGCAACTCAGGAAGCGGATGTCCAGTGCAATTTAAACCTTTGGCCTCCAACCACAGAGGAAGTGACCCAGGTCTCATTTGGGCCCTTTTTTGCCCCTTTTAGATGGGGCCTTGGGGACAGGGGCCTTTGGGTCAGCTGGCTTTCGGCGTCTTCCCCTAGTCGCCACAGGAGGGTCAGCCGAGGTGGAAGGTTGGGGAGCAGCTTGGGGTGGGGCAGCAGATGGGGGATTGTCCCTTAGGGACCTGGCGGTGGACAGCTGCTCCGCAAGAAGTTCATTCTGGCGGCTGAGGTGTTGGCCAATGCTTAGCATGCCAGCCGCCAGAGTTTCATTAATGCGGTTCAACGCCTCAACCTGCAGCTGGTTTGTGGCCTTCCACTCCGCCAGAAAATCCGCCACCTGCTGCTGACGGATCGCAGCATCCACCCCTTGCTGCTCGATCCTGTCCAGCGTCACCAACAGGCTCTCACTCAATGTCTCCTGTGGCTGGGGCTGGGGGCGACGTCTTGATGGAGGCTGGACCACCTGCTCCACCTGTGGCTCTGCAGAGGCCGATGCTGCCGGTACATCCTGACTTTCTGCTTCTGCTAGGATAAGAATTGAAAACAATGTCACCATCACATACGCAATAAAAAATATCTTTCTAAATACAATGCATTACTGTGACTTACCATCAAAAGCAGCAGCAAAGACCTCCACCGGGAGCTCACTGTCCATATTGGAGATCCCCCTGATCTCCCCCACATCGATCACGTCACAGGAGTCCAGCTCCAGGGGGGTAAACTCCAAATGGTCAGGCATAGGACCGCTCCCGGTGGACATGCTGTGGTTGTACCGGTCAGTCATCTTCCTCTTCAGGGCACTTTTGAAGTCAGTCCACCTACAAGTTTAAAAATACAAATATCACCATGAGATATGTGCACCACTGTGCTACGTGTAGGGTTACCACCTAGTCCCTTTAATTCTGGACACATGTTACTTACACAGGTTCTGTGGCAGTTTAAAATTAGGTGAAGTGGAGTCTTGAAGTCAGCCAGCCACAGAACCTGTGTAATTAATATGTGTCCGGAATTAAAGGGACTAGGTGGTACCCCTAGCTACGTGACATTTCCTAGTGTGGGTGATCTTTTGTGCCATGTGTGGCCAAATATTTCTTTGATGGACCAAACCATGTGCACTGCAGGTGAGGCAGGTGTAAAACCCCATCCAAATCTGATTATCTCTGCACAAGTAACACCTGCCTCACCTGCAGTGCACATGGTTTTGTCCATCTAAGAAATATTTGGCCAGAAAGAGAGAACTAGAATAAGGGCCTCAGTTCCTGCTGGAGACTGCTGAACAAATTGCCCTGACAAACACACTAACCTTTTCTTCACCGCGTCCCAAGTTCTGACCACTGGTGACACCTGGTTCACTTCCTCTGTGATCTTGTCCCAAAGGTTTCTCCTTGCACTGGCACCTGGCTTCCTGGTTGCCAATTCAATCCATTCGCGTGCCCTGGGCACGAGAATTCGCATTTCGGCCTCTACAAATGCAGGGTTTCTCCTTCTGGTGGTGGTATCCTGCTCAGTCATCACCCTAGATGTTGCAGCACGTTTTCTGGTGGCCCCAGCTCTCTCACCATGCACCTGCTGGGTCACACCTGTTTGGAGAGATGCAACCTCTTGTTCTGGCTGGCTGCTTGGCCCTTGTGGAGCTGGTGGAGGTTCACCAGGGCCTGTTACTGAGGGGCCCGCTTGATCTTGCAGGCGACTCCTCTCTTGGGCCCTCCTTCTCCGCTCCTCTTCCCTCTTCTGTAATGCTTGAAGCATGGATTCGGCTTGTGCTCTCTGCAGAGCGTCCTCTGCTGCTGAATCGTCAGAGTCAGACATGTTTGCAGCAATTGTGGCCTGCATCTGACTGAATATTTATATGTTAATCTCCCGCCACGAACAAGGGGGCGTATATTTTTCCCCGCAAGGTATATGCAAATTTACGCCGATATTTCCCGCCGATAATTGCCGCTTAAATTACGCAGGTCTCAATGCACCTGATCAATCACCCGTATATGTATCTACTCAGGTTGTGGAGCATTGTGGGCTACATCGTGAAATGTGTGCACCTGTCATTCCAATGATGAGTGTTGTCAGCTGGTATCTGTTGGAGTTCGTGTATGCTTTGTGAGTCACATTTCAAAACATCACGTTATAATGCTTTCCTTACATATGTAATGTGTATGAAATTGTCATACAGCAACATGTTGCATTGTGGCCCTTTAGGCAGCGTAGTTATAAGTAGAGTGTTGCGTGTATCATTTTCCGCCTACTGTATATACAGTACTCCTCCCCATGCATATCGCTGTATCGTGCCCCCTTTAAGCAGCGTAGTTATAAGTAGACGGTTGCGTGTATTAATTTCCGCTTACTATATATATATACAGTACTTCTCTTCATGGCAATTGGTGTATTGAGCCCCCTTTAAGCAGCGTAGTTAGGAGTAGACGGGGTGCGTGTATTATTTTCCGCACACTGTAAATACAGTACTTCTCTCTTCATTGAATGCATGCTGTTGGTTGTGGTGTGTATATCGGAACGGTCCGCGTAAGTTTCTATTCGCATCCAGTTTGTTAATATAAGAGGGATTAATAAAGTTAATACCAAACAAACAATTTTTTCGACCAATCAGCAAGCACCAAAAGTGATATATGTACCTGCAATTAATAACTGCGCCATTGCCAATATGACTTCTACAAGAGCCAGGCCCTTTTCTACATGTGAGCTTTTGGCCCTGGTGGAAGTGATGGATCGTCACCTGGGGCCCAGGGGCCCATATGTATCTAATGCGGACAAGCGGCGGGCGTATAATGCTGCCCGCCGCCTGATATTTTCAACAACCGGCGTCCGCAGAAGCCTGGGACAGGTTGAGCGGCGCTGGTCCGACCTGCGCCGGCGGCAGCCGGTTCTACTCAGCAGCCTTCGCCGCCATATTGCCCGATGTAAGTTTTGATTACTAGTATGTCAGCGTTTTTTAGCAATGTTTGGTGTACTTTTTATAAATATGTTCCTGAGTATGGGGGTGTATATGGGTGTATATGGGGGTGTATAGGGGGTGTATATGGGTGTATAGGGGGTGTATATGGGTGTATATGGGGGTGTATAGGGGGTGTATATGGGTGTATAGGGGGTGTATATGGGTGTATATGGGGGTGTATAGGGGGTGTATATGGGTGTATAGGGGGTGTATATGGGTGTATATGGGGGTGTATAGGGGGTGTATATGGGTGTATATGGGGTGTATAGGGGGTGTATATGGGGGTGTATAGGGGGTGTATATGGGTGTATAGGGGGTGTATATGGGTGTATATGGGGGTGTATAGGGGGTGTATATGGGTGTATATGGGGTGTATAGGGGGTGTATATGGGGGTGTATAGGGGGGTTTAAGTAGTTGATCAGTTTTTGGGTGTAGGATATCAAATAGTTTGCATGATAAATGTCTGAAATTTCACAGCAATGATAATTTTGAAGGTTATGAGCATGACTAATGTGAATTTTTCTTTCCCCCTTTTTTATGAAACCCAATCTTCGATTTCTATGCCATCAACATGAACATTTCAGCACGGGCAAGGGCACGCATTGAAGCCCGGGAGCAGGCAGCCCGGGACCAGGCAGCCCGGGACCAGGCAGCCGAGGAGGAGGAGGAGGAAGAGGAGGAAGAGGAGGAGGAAGAAGAGGAGGAGGAGGAGGAGGAGGAGGAGAAGAAAGAGGAGGAGGAAGAGGAGGAGGAGGAAGAAGAGGAGGAGGAGGAGGAGGAAGAGGAGGAGGAGGAAGAAGAGGAGGAGGAAGAAGAGGAGACCCAGGGTGCAGTTTTCACCCACACAATTTCCCCATCCCCCACCCCCTCCACAACCCCCACCCCCTCCACAACCCCCCCCCCCCTCCACAACCCCCCCCCCTCCACAACCCCCCCCCCTCCACAACCCCCACCCCCTCCACAACCCCCACCCCCCCCCCTCCCCACCCCATTTCCAACCCCCCTACACCTCTCCACCACCCACCCCCAAACCTCTCCACTCCCCAGTAACACCCAGTACCTCGGGCCAAAGACCAGGACCATCCTCCTTGCTCCTGCCTTCCCCAACCACTCCACAGCCAACCAGCGGCGCCCAGGATGGCTCAAGTAGCCGTAAGTAAATAATGTGTCTAATGTTGACCTACACATTTCTACACATAAGCAATCACAACAACCACATATGTGTATCCAACATCAACATTAGTTGCAACATATCACTGCAGGGCGACCATGAGGTGTGTCCTGTCCTTCTCCAGGAACAAGGGTCCCCTTGGTGGTTTTTTTGAGTGTGGCCATGCCTCACCCCTTGAATAATTGACATAACAGTACATCCAATGAGATATCCGACATTAGTGGTGTGGTAGTTATGTGGTGTTGGGTAACTCCAGTTCCCAGCATGATGTGCAACACAGGGCCAGATTATAATGGAGGCGCAAGGGGTCAGTGCCCCTGGGACCCCCTCTAGCTATGGGCCCCCTGTGGTTGTCATTTTTTTTTTTTAAAAAGACAATGTTTAAGTTATGTTTTTTTTTTTTTGCTAAATGTTTTGTGCATGGGTGGGGTAGTGCTGCAGCTTCACCTATCTGCCAATGTGACAATGATTTATGGTGCTGAGCATCGGGAGGCAAGGCACACTGATTGCACAAGTGTGCAGTGCTTTTCTGGGAGTTGACTAAGTCCCATGACACTTTGCACCAGAGGACAGAGGCTGAGAAGTTTGTGCTGAGCTCTGATTGGTGGAGCTCATTACATACTTCTCAGGTCCATGGAGAACAGCAGCAGCAGCTTAGTCATAGGAGGGTTTTTAATCAGAGGCAGCACTAGGACTGTGAGGTCTCCTCCAGAGTAAGGGGCAGAGGGACAAACACAGGCTTTTCATGTGGTGTGTGTATATATATATATATATATATATATGGTGTCTATTATTATTCCGAGTGCCGCCAACCCCCTGTCTATATATATATATATATATATATATATATATATATATATATATATATATATATATATATATATATCCCCTGCAGGTAACCATTGACCAAGTTTATTCTGCCTTTACTCTATGTTTTGACAGTATAATATTCGGCCATGCAGTGTGCGGCCAGTAATGACAAGTGCAAGGGGGCCCCCCGCTCTAAAGTACCCCGGGCCCCCCAAAGGCTTAATCTGCCACTGGTGCAACTTAAATGTCGAGATTGTTTTGGTAATAGTGTGTGAGGCCATGCGGATGCATGCTTTACAAACATAGCTGTAGGCCTATAATTTGTACAGCAATGTCCTAAATTTAAAATAGTAAGGAGTGCTTAAGCCACAACAATGTCATAACCCTTAAATAGCACAGGCTAATTGTGAGGTTAGAGGACAGTCCCCCAAAAACAAAGTACCAATTGGGATACAGCATACATTCATTGATGAAGGAGTAATTGAATTAATGTTATTTACTATGTACAGTATGTGTGTGTTAACATATTTTTTTTTAGTACTGTGTTTACAGCAGACCCATCTTCAATGTAGTTTAAAAATGTATGTGCCCTTCACACATAACTCACAACTTTTTATTATGTACAAATACAACAAACATTTGTTTATGTTATATATTAATTTTTTTTTTTATCCCTTCACTACAGACACTGAACAGCAGCAGGAGGAGGTGGCAGCCCTTATTCGGGAGATCTTCCTGACCCTTTTTTATTTTCAACTTCTTTTTGGCCTACTGGAGGCCCGCATTTAATTTTTTTTTATCCCCCCCCCCCTTATTATGTTTGTAAGAAATAAAAGTTGATATTGTATTATAAATTGCCTGTGTTTTTAATAATAAATATGTTAGAGGGCTTGTAAGGGTAGGTACATACAGA
Source organism: Crinia signifera (assembly GCF_055691185.1). Lineage (NCBI taxonomy): Eukaryota > Metazoa > Chordata > Amphibia > Anura > Myobatrachidae > Crinia > Crinia signifera. The sequence continues at coordinate 397,089,199 of NC_139217.1, read as the reverse complement.
TGTGTAATGTAAGTTATATTAGTAATTTGAGGTGAGGGGTAATGATTGATGTGTAAATGTGTGTGTTTTTGAGTAAAATAACACATAGTGAAAATGCATGAATGTTTAATGTTTTTCGATTAAAACATCACACATAACATCAGGGTAGGTATACATGTTACACATTTTGGACAAACTAATTATGGACATAATTTAGTACATATACAGAAACACCAACATAACTTGATTTAAAAGTAACAGCAATATGGGGACACATAGATAGTGATTAAAATGCCACATTAGAACATAACAAATATACATGTAATGTGGTTTAAAATGTAGTTTTATTAGGTCTTTATTAAGGTAGACAATTGAGTTAATAGAAAACAATAAGTGAATAACAAATAGATTAATTAATCAATTGTCAGATTAGTAGTTGAGAGGCAAGATTTGCAGGTCCATATATGTGAAGGGTATGCCAGCGTGCACGGACGTACGCTCACTCTCACGAGCGGTGACATAAGCTGAGTTTTCCATTGAAAACAATAGGGACCCGTCCGTGCAAGCTGGCGTACGCTCAGATCGCCGCAAGAAGGCGGTGGGGAGACGGAGGAAAGACGGCCGTAGACGGCGCCGTACGCTCAGTCGTACGCTAGTCGACGGAGTGTAAGGGCTGGGCCGACCGCGTACGTTGCCGTACGCTCATTTGTACACCACTCCCCTTCTACGTTATTTCTGCCCGTACGCAAGCGGCCGATTTGTGGGCGGACTTAACCCTAACGGCCGCGTACGGCTAGCGTGCGGTAATTGTGAACGTACGCACGTTTGGCCGCTCCGATCAGAATAAGGCCCTATATCCTAATGGTGGAAATATACTAAGGTCTGCAATACAAATGGTTACAAATAGCTGTATTTTCAGAAATCAGCAAATATACATAGCTAGCGTGTACTCAGGATTCTTATTTCCTGATGGTGAGGTCATTTATATTTGGCCGACCCTGAAGCATTGTACGATCAGTCAGATCCCTGCAATGCTTCTATGTGTAAAATGAATAAAAATTAGAAAAATAAAGAAAAGTCGCTGGGGCCCCCCACACGAGCATAACTATCTTGGGCTCTTTGAGCCAGTCCTGCTTTCAGAAATACAGGGAGGAAAAGGATTGGGGTCCCCCTGTATTTCAAAAACCAACCCCAGGCTCTGGGACCAGTCGTGATTCCAAAAAATACGTGGCACAAAAGAAGTAGGGAACTAGCACTGGGCTCCAGCAGCCAGCAGTAATGCCACAACAGGGGGACACTCTTTATACCAATAATATAATATAAATTAGACCAATAAAGTGGTCCCCAGCCAGGGCTGAAGCCCAGGGCTATCCCTGGCACCGCTGGCAGTGGATGCCGGGTTGGTAGTTTTTGTGTAAAATGAAAAAAAAAAACTAAATAGCATTTGGACCAATACTCAAGAAACACACACACCGTATAAAGTAAAACTTTATTTATATACATGCACATAACATACATACATACATACACACATATATATATATATATTATATATCTATATAATAAGTTGAAGATTGTGTGTGCGTGCGTGCGTGTGCGTGTCCGTTGCATTGCGGGCACACCGTGGCACTCAGAGGTGCCAAATTTGGCAACAAGGTACCTCTGGACCTGGTGGTGTGCACCTCGAAGCCGTTTTTGGGAAATTTCCCTTAGAAATTTAAAAAACACCAAGTTTTAATTTGCCTTCATTGATGATCTGCGAAAAAGATTAACGATCGGGGAAACCGTTGTCGAAGGAACAACTCCACACCTGATATCATTGCTGTCATTGAGTATGCATGACATATTCTAACATTATGGTGAAGGCTTTAAACAATTAGGAATAACTGAGGATATACATAGACCACACATCACACACACACGTACATATTGTACACGCACACACACACAGTACACCACATATGCACACAACACACATATATATAGGTAGCGCACCTCACACACTTACACATTGGACAGATACACACAACAAAACACACACATAACACACCACATGCAGTACAACACAAACCCATATACACTACAACACACACCCAAAAACAGTACAACAAACACACAGAACACACACACTTCAACATTGTGCAGATACAGAAACACACAGAACACACACACTTAAGCATTGTCAGGATACACACAGCACACTACACGCACATATATATGTAGCGCACCTCACATTCAGCAGATACACATAACACAACACACACACACATAACACACCACTCACGGTACAACACACACCCACATTCACTACAACACGCACCCAAAAACAGTACAATACAAAGAACACACACAAACATTGCACAGATACACACAGCACACTACACTACACACACATTTATACGTAGCACACCTTACGCACTTACACATTGGGCAGATACACACAACACACACACACACACATATAACATACCTCTAACAGCACAACACACACCCACATTCACCACACACACCCAAAAAACAGTACGACAGACAATACACATACTTAAACACTGCACAGATACACAAAGGCACAACACACACATACACATACTGTATATACATAGCACACCTCACACACTTACGCATTGGACAGATACATACAACACAACACACACAACCACATACACTACAACACACACACAAAAACAGTAACACACACAAACACATAAAAAAATAATTTGCCGTTTATTTAACAGTCTGTACCGGCTAATAAAAACTGTACCTAATGTACCGGCTTTTCTTTTTTTCCCATATCCATCTCTCCGCACCCCGGCCAGTTGCACTGAGAAATCTTTGTCCTGGCCAATGCACCTGTTGATCAATACAAAGTGGGTACACTGCACTCACCCTGTTAGTCAGTTGGATGTTAGGCACTGCTCTGCCTTAAGGGTTTCCCAGACTCTTTTGGTTTATAGATAATGTTTGGTCGATGGGCATGAGCGCTGCATGTATTTGTTTGAAGTTATGAGTGTAAGAAGTTGAAGAATAAGACTGAGATGAAGATTTGTCACGTTATAGTGTACAATTTACTCAATAAATCGTGAAATAAATATGTGTACATAGAAGTACAATCAAGAAATTAAAGTAGGATTAAAAAATAAATTCTGATTCAAACTGATAATTGTTTGGATGGGGGTGGGTTGCGAAACAAATCTATAGGTGGAGGGGGTATGGATATTGTGGGCATAATTAGTGTTTTATACACCCACAGGGGGTCCCCAGTTGATGAGAAATTTTCACTTCAGTGTCACCATAGGGGTATTTCCAATTGGGGTTCAGGTGGTCTTTTAAGGGTCCCTTTACAATCCCGTTGGTCTCTTCTCCTGGAGACTATGGTCTCCCTCAGTAATTGACTATCATTAAGGGAGACCGTAGACTCAAGGAGAAGAGACCTACGGGATTGTAAAGGGTCCCTAAAAGACCACCTGGACCCCAATTGGGAATCCCGCTATGGTGACACTGTACTGAAAATCCCATCAATTGAGGACCCCCTGTAGGTGTACCAAACACCAATTATGCCCACAATATCCATACCCCCCACCTATAGATTTGTTTCGCACCCCACCCCCATCCAAACAATTATTAGTTTGAATCAGAACTTCTTTTTTAATCCTACCTTCATTTTTTAATTGTACTTCTATGTACATGTATATATTTTTTCACAATTTATTGAGTAAATTGTACACTCTAACATGGCAAATCTTTATCTCAGTCTTATTCTTCAACTTATTACACTCCAAACCTTGTGAATGCACTCATTTATGATTGCGATGGTTGGATCGGTGTATTGGCCCGGTGGGTGTAGGGAAGAATTTGGCCCATTACACCCGTTCCCAGTGGTGCATTGCAGTGGTGCGGTTAGCGTGCATCGCGTCATGGTGTCATGTGGCCAGGCCCGCGGACCTGCTCCCACACTCAGTGGCTGCCCCACTGTTTGGTAGAGATGCCCGGTGCATGTGCTTTACAGATCTCCAGACCTCAGAGACTGTTGCAGGCAGGATCGGTGAGGGGAGCGGCAGTGGCAGGGAGCGGTGAATTTTTAATTAATTATGGTGCAGTAAGTAATGCCCACCCCGGTCTCCACGCACTCAGCGCCTGTAATTACACACCCTAGAAACTGTACCATTGAAAGTATAGAAATGGAGGTGTGGCCACGTCCCTTTCTGATTTTGTACCAATTTCTGACCCTCAGATGTTGGAAGGTATGTCATAGGTGCTAAATCTCAGGAGTGGATGTGGAATTCAACAACACATACAAGTTATCAACTCAGGAGCGTTGTGTTTCAAACAACAACACCACACCTGATTTCATTGCCATCATTGAGTATTAATGCAAACACATTCTAACATTATGGTGGAATCTATAACAAATTACAATCTTAGGTCTTTGGCACAGCATACTGTAAGATGACATTTTTCAGCAATTTTGGAAATAAAAAACCCCCAAGGTTTTCCCGGGCAACGCCGGGTGGGTCAGCTAGTAAATAATATATTCACCTATGCTGACACATAGATCGGTCCCCTTGTCCAATAGAAATCCATTAGGTACCTGTGGAAAAAAAATCAATACTAACCTACTCAAATGTAGATCTTGTCCTCTTCAGTCCAAAGTAGACATGGCCACGGTTATAATAAAAAAATGGGGACCGACCTGCTAGCCAACATAGGTGAGTATATGTATTTACGTTGTGTGCATAATATTTTTGCACTTTTTTATATTTTTTTACACAGAGAAGCATGCACTGACCCATGCATGCTTCAACAAATACGCATTGAAAATTATTTGCATTTTCCTTTCGTATTTTGAGATGAATTTGTGGCCAAATTCACTCATACGAATGATTATAAATTAGACAATCTCCTAGAACTTGGCCACATATGGCCATAGAGTTCTATTGATCATCTATTAATCAAATTAATCATAGATTGTGTTTGTAAAACGTCCGAATTCGCCACCATGTAAATTTGCCGACCAGCGGGTCCCAGCCGCAAATAGGACTGAATGGGTAAATTCCTACCCATTGGTTCTTCGTACATTTCCCCCAATGTCTCCTTAGCTATATAGAAGTGCATAAATTGCATAATTGTGTGGAACTGCAATTTTAATACTTATGATTTATGGCCAACCATGTGGCTGGCTGGTGTCTATCTAGTGATCATCATCATGCTGTCATGATGGTGGATCTATTTTTATGTGGATGCCTGGAGCGGCAGCTCCATCCGCCCCATTGTTAATCTGTCCCTGCCTTTATACCTATATCAATCTGTACGCTAGACTTATAACTGTTATTTTTAATGCAGCTGGAACTGTAAAATGTTGCATTATTAATTATTTACCCATCATTACAAATGCTGATAGTGTATCTAACTTCTGTGTCCTTGGTTCATGCTCTCAATATAGTTTATCTTCTTGTTTACTATTCTCAAGTTCTCCAAAATTCTTCTACAATAAAAAAGTGGGAAGTGGCTAAGGATAAGTCTACCCTGTGGATCCCAAACTGTGTGCCGTGGCACCCTGGGGTGCCTCAGGACACCTGCATGGGTGCCTTGGGATAGTGGTCCAGGACCAATTCAAATTATTTACGGTCAATGTAATAGGCAACCAATGCTATTGCCTGCCAATCATAAAATATGTAGAGAAACAGAAGCAAATCTTGTTCCTCAGCACAGAATTCCCTATAGAAGCCCTATACCTGATACCCTATAGAAGCCTATGGGCTTCTTTTCACCACCCGCCGACCCCCCTGTCCCCCTCCCTCCTGGACCCAGAAGGTAAGCCCTTCCTCCCCCTAGTAAAGCAGCCGGACATCCTCCCGGCTGCAGGGGGAGGAGGAGGCGCTGGGGACAGCCTGCTTAGCTGTCCCGGCGTAAGGGGAGAAGCAGGCGGCAGGGGGATGACGGAGACCCCCTCGCACACCACAGTACAGGTATCGCGGGGGGGTCTACGTCACCGCACCACGATGCCAGCCGCATATGTTAGTAAATATGCGTTGGCATCTCGGTGGGCGGGCGGCGATGTATTTTAATACATCCCGCCCTTAGAGCAGTTGACAGCAGAACAGAGCCCAGGGAATGTAGGTAATGGCCAAAGCTAGGCGGCATGGCCATACCCCTCAGTAGCTGACCCAGGCCCTGGTAATCAGTACTCCACCCCTTTCAGCACCACTATATGCGCACTGGCTACATTGGCAGTGACTTTACATGAAAAGCCCTCCCTGATAATAATACACAAGGCCCATACATTCCTATGTAGAGATGATATCCCCTGGAACTGCTAGTCCAGCCTGCAATTAACGATTGCTTCAAGTAAGTGTCCTTCTTTGTGCCCTCTCTCAAAATTCTACTCCCACCTTGCTCAAGTTTTTATTCTGTCACTCTATACAGGTACTGTCGCCCACACCTTCATCACACCCACCATAAAACCCCTCTCTTGACTTTGAATCTATAGGCTTATCCTGCACTTTCCCTTTGCCTCCAAGATCCTGGAGCGACATGTCTATAACTGCCTTACCACTTTCCTCTCCTCCCATTCCTTATTGGACCCAATCCACTGTGGTTTGCATTTCTTTCTCTCCACAATAACAGCCCTTTCTAAGGTCACTATCGATCTTCTCATATCAAAATCCAGTTCTCTCAACAGATACTCCTGTACCAATCTGTAGCCTTAAACTGGCCATACACCTACACATCCGGCTGTTTGGAACAAAAATCTGATAATTTATGGGAGCAAGTGACAGTTGACCATTTGCTTCGAAACTATGGAAAATTTACAAAAACTGTAATTTAGATATTACCAAATGTTGTTACAAATAGCCAGAATCTTTAGGTGTATTACCAGCTTAAGACACTGTGGACCATCACCTACTCCTTCAGACTCTCCCAGTGTATGGGCACCAGAAGAGCCACAGACCAACAGGGTGTACACCTAAAAAGAGAGAAACCATTTTGTACCGGGTCACAGGTGGAACCCATGGTGGGCCACACTGCCTGAAATCCCGCCACCTCCCCTAGGGAACAGGTTCTGGACTGTGCACTTGAATCTTACATAAAACATATGTTACCTTATACTGCACCAGGCTATGGTGTATTTTCTACAGTGCATTGCTGTTATTAATCCGGTACATTATCATGCAGGTAATAGCAGCCTTCCAGGTAAAATCTGCTACTTTAGCCAAGCCAGATGCATTCTGTAAGACTGCACTGGTTCCAATGAGTGCAGTACCATCGCCAATACTACGCATGTGCCGGGCCCGATACCTGTCAACAGCATTGTACTGGTGCTGGGATCCTGTAGGGCGGAGAGGGTGTGGTACGGGACTCCGACAGCCAGGATCCCGACAGTCATTATCCCGACGTTGGGATCCCGACTGCCCGGAGTCAGACAGCATGGCGAGCGCAAAAAAGCCCCTTGCGGGCTCGCTGCACTCGCCACGCTGCGGGCACGGTGGCTTGCTACGCGAGCCACCTATTCTATTCTCCCTCTATGGGGGTCGTGGACCCCCACAAGGGAAAAGGTGCCGGCTGTCTGCGTTTTGACAGTCGGGATCCCGACGTCGGGTAAACGACTGTCAGGATCCCGACTGTCGGGAACCCGTCCGGCACCCGGGCGGAGAAATGGTATCGCAGCAGCCTTCTTCCAATGCCCAGGTAGGAGTCACTGCTGGTAATATTTACTGTATTTATGAAGGGGTCCACACCATGCATTTTCTGATGGTTATTGCAAACCAATGCGGCACTAGTACATTCCCTTAGTGGGCCCTTCATGTCCCAGCCAGAAACTGGACAGATGTTCTAAAATGTAGTTTATTAACATACAATAAGGATTCCAGTCTGCCTGGGAAGCTATGTGAGTGTAACTTGGGGTCATATGCTTGTGATCTCACTTTTGGCTGCTGCGGTTTGTTTCATCCTCACTTCTCCCCCCTCCCTACCCCTGTATATTCTCCTGTCTCCTGTGCGTGTGATTGCGCAATGCATGAGGTCTGGGAGTTCCATACGCACATATATAAATATATGAATGCTTCTCACTTTCTTCGTACTCCTATCTGGTTCCCTCCTTTTGCATTATTATCCACCCACCCAAATATCCATGGAGCATTCCTGTGCACCCTCCCCTGTCACCCTGTGACACACCCAGCAGCACTCCGTGTGGAGAGCGGAGCCCAGGACACAGCTCCTGCACACAGGCAGCAGCCAGGCTGGGGTGCCCCTGACTCTGCAGCATGGGACCCAAGGCTTCCTCCGGCTTCTACCTGAGCAGGATGTCAGCTGCGCTGCTGGCACTGCTCCTGGCTGCCCTGCTGCTGGCACTGGTAGTGCTGGGTGCCCTGTATGCCAGGACTACAGTAGAGGAGCCCGGAGAGGGGCACTCTGCCATCAGCACTGCCACACTCAACGCCACCAGTGCCCCGTACCTGTCCACCCTCCCCCCGGGGGGCACTGGGCGCCCTGGCATCTGGGACAACGCTCGGCTACCCCTGAGCCTGGTGCCCCTGCACTATGAGCTGGAGCTGTGGCCGAGGATGGAGCCGGATGAGGAGGACAACTACCAGCTCTCGGGGCAGGTGAACATCACCGTCAGCTGTGAGGACGGGACGGACGTGCTACTGCTGCACAGCTACAATCTGAACGTGTCCCGGGCACAGCTGGCACCGCTGGGAAGGAGGAATCGGGCACCAGGCGGAGGAGAGGACCTGTACGGGGGGGAACCAGAAGAGCAGCAGAGCATTGGCATTGCCCACCTGTGGTACTCCGAGCCCCATCAGTACCTGGTGCTGGAGCTGGAGCGGCCGCTGCTGGCAGGACACCTGTACGTGCTGGAACTGCACTACCAGGGCGTCCTGTGCGATGACTACACATACTCAGGACTGTTCATAGTGAAATACGAGGACTATAACACAGGCAAGTAAGTACCACTGGCCCCCATGTCGCCTGCTATCCCTGCCAGCTGCACGCACTGTGACAACAACCCCCCCCACCACCACCACCATTATAGGAGATAATAGGAAATTAGGAATTGAGGGGTGGGTTTATCTTGGAGAGAGATAAAGTACCAACCAATTAGCTTCTGTCATAATTTCTCTAGCACAGCCTGAAAAATGACAGGTGCTGATTGGTGGTTACTTTCTCCCCACTTTATCTAGGGACTATGTAAAAACCGGACCGGAAATCAAAATCTGCAGTCTGGAGCTTGCAGTGTCTGGTCGAGGGGGGTATCCCGTCCGGGGGAGGGGGGTCTTGTCCTAGGGGAGTCTTGTCTGGGAGGATGCCTGTGACAGCTGTCACCCCCCCCCCCCCCCAGAATGGACACCCCCTGGACAGGTACCCCCCATTCCGGGGTTCTGGTCCGATTCCGGTTTTCACTTAGTCCCCACCTGAGCAAGGGGTTCCACTACTGTTCTATTGCCACCAGCTGTATAACCACATAGCAGGGGAAAGATGTGATCATATATCAGGGGGAATATGGGACCACATAGCAGGAGAATATGAGAACTGAAAGAGAAATTAGAGATTTCTCAATGATTTATCAACAAATATTAGCTGGCTATCACCCAAAACCACAGTACATGTATCAAGGGAGTACTGCAGCAGATGTTGGACATATCGGCTGCAGTTCTCCAGCTTTGCCTTAAAAAGCAGACCATGTAAGTTTATATGGGACGGCTTATCTACCCAATTTACCCAAACCTTTACTCCTACTAAAAAAGGGGTCACCTCTCCTCCCCTGCTAGTTTGAATCAGTTAATATTGCTTCTGTGGCCGACTCCCCCTCCTAGCAGGACAATGCACGTCATACTGTCTTTATTCTAAACATAATTTTTGCAAGTGTCACGCCCTGTTACACTAGATGCAGACACCTTACTCCTGCATAGGAAGCATGCAATTCTAGCTATATGAAGTGACTGCACTACATAGCTCTGCCTAATAGTAATGGTTTTGCACTAACAGTTATACATAGTCAGAATCTGCATACTTACAGGCAGGAGCAGAGTTCTATCAGTAAAGTGTCTGTCTCCAGTGAGATAGGTCACAGGTTGTAATCCTGGGAATATGTGTGTGGGGAGGGGGGGCAGCAATATTTATCTTGCCTCCGGGCAACTGGGACAAACTTACACCACTGCACACATGACAGGCCCTGAGTTAACAACTCACTTTATTTCTAACACATTTCAGGGACAGGCTCCGTTCCTGTATATGGATGTAATTATTCATGCAACAAGATGATACTTTGGGGGCCTATGTACAAAGCATTGGAGAGAGATGCAGTTGTTGGAGATTAAGGGCCCCGCTAAGCACTAAAGGAGTTATGTCATCCTTTCAATGTTCATTAACTGTTGTTTGCCCCTTTACCACTCTTGCCAACTATAGATGGCATTGTGTTGTAGACTGGAGATTTCTTACGCATGAAATAGAAGCCCTCTCTGGCCTAGGGCTGCCAGCAGGAGAGCAGAGGGCACTGCCGGACACCACTGAGGGGGGAGACTGCACTGGACCTCATTGGAGATGTACATATTGATGAATATCAGCTGCATTTTTGTTTGTATCACACAGTGATACTAAACAAAAAATGCTGATGGTACCAAGGTACCAGCTGATCAACTCCTAATTGCTACATTACAGGCTGGTTTTGAAAATTGACAATTGGGGCTGGTTAATTAGAACTTTATCAACTTTATCTCTCCAAGTTTTAGTACATAGGCCCCTTTTTCTCTTTACACTTTATCACTCTCCAAGGCATACATAAGCTGCTATAAGTAATTATAATAATTGGGTCTAAAACCAAAAATAAATATAGGAAAAGTACTGGCAACCCTTTTCTCCAGCCCTAAAAAAGAAATCCAGATAAAGGGGTTACCACTGTTTCTTAAATAGATTCTTTAACCCTTTTGCAATACAAACAGTCTAGTTTAAATTAATTGTAATTTAAAAAAAAAATATATATAAAAAAATGGTTTACATTGTATGTTGAACGATGTTAATGTTCTTATTTTAAAGCGGCTCCCCATTGGATCTGCTGCTAGGGCTTTTGAGCGGAGCCTGACTAGATGTTGGACCTGAAAGGGTTAATGCCGTAGATAATGTAATTGAGGGGTCTGTGTATGAATTTTCTTTTGATTTAACTGTGGTACGTTTCTGTGATCCTAAATAATAAAAGGCTAAAGGGGCATACACACGGAGCGATTTTGGGCTCTTTTCTAAGCACAGATCGCTCCGTGTGTATGCCCCGAGCGATTACAATGCGGGGTCACGTAGGTCGCTATCGCCTATTAACTAATTCAGTGCATGCAGTCAAAATCTAGTAAAATTGATTAGCAAGTGACTGCACATCTCTCTGTGTGTACAGAATGAGATATAGTGAACGAGATGTGTCCACTATCCTGCCTTTTTTTTTGCTTAAGTAAAATTGCTTAGCACAAATCTCTGCATGTGTATGTGCTCTCCATGGGAGGTCTGGACACAGGGAAATTGCCTACCCTAAAAATCTTATCCGGGAGAGTTGCCCATCTTTCCGGGGGGCCTAGAGGACCCAGAATTTCAGGAGCCTCCCAGCTATTTCGGGAGGGTAGGCAACCCTGTGTTAATTAGTTTATTTATTCATTCAGTATAATCCAAAAGAGTGGTTGATTTTGCTACTCTGTGATCTAATACAGTTCTCTTCTTATATAAATTGCAAACTGAGCCAGCTCTGTGCCATGTGCTAAGGTTAGCAAGTGAAAGGAAAAGTAGCAGCAGGGCATTGACACAGTCAATATAATAAAGTTCTTTGAAGGACATAAAAACTTTAAGAACATTCTTTATACTTTGAAATGATTATACAGTAGCTTATATGAGGAAATGTAAATGCTGAGGTACATCTGTAATGCATGGTTTCTCTATCCATTTGAGCTTATAGTGTAGATTTTGAATTGCAGCCAGAATATTGTATGTCTCTCAGCATCAGTGTTATATAGTACATTCTCTTACTAACCAAGCTACTCATTCTGAGTATTATTGAGGCTTATGTTAAAACAGTATGATGGTAAAAGCTATTGCTTCTTGTAACATTAGTTCTCATTTGTCAAACAATAAACCTGGATCACTCAGCTGTTTCTTAATGCATATCTGTTACAGTCCTTTCATACGTTCATTAACAGTTGTATATTAAAAAGTTTGCATCATAGACAGGGGCAAAGTGCAGAGCAGTCACCAGGCTCCTGCTCTGAAGAGAGCACCTCTCTTCCCCTGCAACAACATTCAATTAACTGTTCCGGTCACTGTTTCAGCTGTTTCAATCAGTTAATTGATAGCCATTACTATCACTTCCGTGGCCGACTTCCCCTCTAGTTCCCCTTAGATGGAACTCCCTGTTTATTAAAAATTTAAAAAACATACACTTTGCAAAGTGTCATACAGTACCTGGTATTAGAACCCATTACCTATCGTACTCCTGATGGAGTTATTTGCTCTGACTACTTTCTGAGGAAGCAGCTGACCTTTTAGTTGAAGAAATGCATTGCACTGAGATCATTCATAAAAAATTTCTGGTGCCAACCGGACCACAAACTTCACCTACCAGTACGGGCTCTTGATTAGGCGGAGTGGAGTGCTAATCACCCGGGGGGCGTGCCTATGAGTGAATCACATAAGGGGGACGAATAAATAAGCTAAACTGATTCCAACAGCAAGTATAATATTTCCTGTACATCTGAATGCAGCAATTATGTAATAACTCTCTAACATCTGGATGTACTGACTGTACTAATACCATGGGACAGTTCTGGACATAGTATGGATGTTTATTAACAACAACTGACAGATCCAACTTACCAACAACACTATGGGCTGGTGTGGTATAATAGTCTGACAGTCGGGATTCCGACAGTCATTAGTCAGACGTCGGAATCCCGACTGCACAGCGTAAGGGAGCGCAATGAAGAACCTTGCGGGCTCGCTGTGCTCACCACGCTGCGGCCACGGCGCAGCTCGCCACCTATTTTATTCTCCCTCTATGGGGGTTGTGGACCCCCACGAGGGAGCAGTCGGGATTCCGACGTCGGAGTACTGACTGTCGGAATCCCGACTGTCGGGGAGCCGTCCGGCACCCCTATGGGCGGTAATCATTTTGGGGAAATACCGGCACTCACCTATTCAATGCTGCCCTTTCCGATAGCATTGAAAGCTGGTAGTTTCATCTCTTAGAGACAAAACTGTTTTGTAGAGAAACGCCCGTAGATTGTTGAATCCGCCGTCGTTTTCCAATAATTTGTGCCCGTTTTCGTGATCCACTGACTTTCAGACACTTGACACTTTCAGACACTTGAAAGTCGGAACATTGAATTCTGACTGTTGAGTTAGTGTTGGAACCGGTGATTCCCGGATTGATAAACCCCCTCCAAACCTGCATGCAGTGCATTATAAATGCCAATGGCCACAAACTGCTATGTTATATTTTTAGTGATTTATTAATTGTGTCTATATTGGGTTTAGTATTTTTTATGCGGGCCAGTAATTACTTACCAATTATATGTTTTAAATAAAAGCTGTTTTTTTAAGCGCAGTTTGTTTTGATCATGAGATTGGCTAACATCATAAACAGTCTTTGTGTCACTCAGCATGGTCAATTATTGAAAGCACATGGATGTTATATAAAAATAATGGTAGAAGGATAAACAATATGTAAATGGATAATACATACGCAGAATGTATCATACATAGAGGGGAGGATTCTGATGTTTAGCGTATGCTCATGTGCAGACGCTTGGTGCGAGTGGGCACAGGGAATTGGTTATTCGCCATCCCATTCGCACATAGCAGTGCAGGCGGGGGCGTGGGGTGGCGGCGACAGGCTGCTCCCTTGGGAACGCCCAGCGTTTCATGGATGTTCTCATGAAAACACTGGGCGTTCCCATGTTACTGAGCAGGTGATGCGAGTGAGGCGAGCGGGCATCTGGCGTCACCGGATGTCAGCTGCCCGCTTTCTTCCCGTACAGGGAGCCCGCAGATCTAAGACACCAGAGCGACCATCGACTGATTTCCTCCCCCATGCAAGCTGCGATTGGATGTTTATGCTAAACATCCATTCACCCGCGTGCGGGGGGAATCAGCGTGCGAGGGGGGAGGGGCGGGGTTCATGCAGGTGGTGGGCAGTGTTTAAAGCACACAAAAAGCTGCGAATTTTGCAGTTTTGCGTGTGAACCAGAATAAGGCCCAGACAGGCTTTCATTTATCACTTCAGTACTCTGATCATGTGACTGGCTGACATCATATACATCCTTTCTGATATACAGTATCACTCAGCTTTAGTTCAATGTCATTGCTTAGTACAGTAGGTCCCAAACTCAGGGGGATATTTAATAACAATAATTATCTCATAAAAGATGGAGCATGCGATATTTATGTTTTCTGGAGATGGGAATAAGTTTATTAAAAACAGTGCAAAATTCAAATAGTGTAGCCATCCAATATATTGCCAAACATCGATGTCTGGGTCTCGTGGGCAGCAGGTGTGGTAATTACTTGAATTTTGTACTGCGATTCTGCCTCAATTCTCTTAGTTGGGAGCAACACCAATGCTGGTGCATATGTTTTAAGTTCAGACCATCAGTAGTACCATCCCTACCCCATGACCACCAAAACACCTGTAACCCCACTACAGCCTCTTGAACGTAACATACCCTACACCCATATTTAAGACACACAGTAACCCCATGCTCAAGTACATATACATACTTCTGAACCCCCCTCCAAGCCTTACAGACATACAGTACCCTCCCACACCCAGGGACAAATACAGTACTGCTGTAGCTCCAGGACCTAATGTTGCCCGATCTTGATACATCGGGAAGCATCACATCCCCCATAGAAAACTATGGGGAATGTAGCTGCCAGCAGGACAGGAGGGATTGCAGCAGGTATTGGATATTCCTAGATACATTCGGGTGCAGGATCGAACTGGCCCAGCAAGGAACTGGGGGATTCCCCGGTGGGCCCCTTTGATATATGACCCCACCCACTAAAAGCAAGGCGGGGCCTAATGCTATCCAGGGGTGGATCCAGGATGAAATGACAGAGGGGGTACCATGATAAAAGAGGGTTTAGGGGGGGAGGGGCGGTGTTAGTAATGCCAGTGTACATGCTAAGAGAGCGGCAGAGAGAGGGTGGGAATGGGATTAAAAATAGGCCCTGGCATTTAAAGTACGCAGGCCCACCATGGCGACAAAAGTGAAGGATGTAGTTGTGCGGAAAAGGGGGTGTTGCCACTCAACAGGGGGCGTGTCCTTGAGTGTAGTGTACCACACAATATACAACTTCTACACATTATGCAACAAAATACTAGACCCCACTATACTTGCCCCTACACATGATGCCAAATGGAATGAGCCAAAACTCACATAATGCCACATGGATTGAGCCAAAATTCACATAATGCCACACGGATTGAGCCAAAATTCACATAATAACACATGGATTGAGCCAAAATTCACATAATGCCACATGGATTGTGTCAAAATTCACATAATGCCACACAGATTGAGCCAAATTCAAAAAATGCCACACGGATTGAGCCAAAATTCACATAATGCCACTAGGATTGAGCCAAAATTCACATAATGCACACGCATTGAGCCAGAATTCACATAATGTCACACGGATTGAGCCAGAATTCACATAATGCCACACAGATTAAGCCAAAATTCCCAATACGCTTCATAAACAGGGACATTGTCCATCAAAGGCTCGCAAACATTTACACCATAATGTCCATTACACGTTAAGTTACACGCCATTATGTCCATTATGTATTATGCCAAACACCATAATGCCTATTAAAAATTATGCTACATAAGTGCTGTTATTTACATGCTCATTGCCAAGGGTTCCATGCTCATTGCCAGAGGTTCCATGCTTGTTGCCATGTGGGATTACATGCTCATTGCCAAGGGGGAATACACGCTCGCGGTAAATGGGGACAGCCGCCACCAGGCAGAAGTGATAGCCACTGACAGTGGCAGAGCCTGGCTGTATTCAGGTCCCGGCTATTTGAAATACTGTAATACCCCTTTCACACCAGAAAATGCATTCCCAGGTTGGCCCCTTTTACACCAGCCTAGTCCCTGCATTTTCTGGTGTGAGGGGGAGAGAAAACCACCCCCACCCCCCCTTTAACCAGTTATCTCATTTAACCGGTTATACTGTATCTTCGGAACCAATTGACCCATTTACATGAGACAAGTATCATATTGAAGAACTTTTGAGTTGGCTTTGAATGATTTTGGTCCAGTGAAACTGGAAGGTTTGGTTCCAGAGTAATCTGCCCTCAAAGAACATGACCAGCTA
This sequence comes from Crinia signifera, assembly GCF_055691185.1. Lineage (NCBI taxonomy): Eukaryota > Metazoa > Chordata > Amphibia > Anura > Myobatrachidae > Crinia > Crinia signifera. The sequence continues at coordinate 397,072,864 of NC_139217.1, read as the reverse complement.
TGAATTTACATTTGAAAAATAAAAAAATTGGTTTATCCACAATATCTCTGGAACCTATTGACCGATATGGACCAGCCTGGTATCATATTGAAGGCCCAGCGATTTGGAATTGAATGATATCAACCACAAGCTTCTTTGATGCCAGGGGAGGAACTGGCAGCTGTCGGAACCAGGTGGGGGTCAGAATTAACGGGTCCCATATACTTTGGGGAAAAACGTAATAGCTTTTCCAGGTGATATCTCCGCTTCCCAGGGGGCTAGAGACACGGGGCTGGGCTTGTTGGAAAGCCCTGGTCCTCAGCTACAAAATAATGACAGGGGGGCCCATGTGCCCCCCCCCTGAATCCGCCAATGATGCTATCCATCAAGTGTTGGAGGACATTATCACCGCTATTCTGCATAGTGACATTGCCCCCTGCAAGCCTAGAAGCCCCAGCACCCACACAGACTACAGCACACGGAGCTCCACAACGTGGACGGCGCCCGGTGATGTCATCATACGGCGCACGCCGGGAAACTGACTGTCGCTGTGTGGCAGCTCTGTGAGGAAACACTGTGGCATGCCTGCGAAGCACCGGCAGTGGGAAGCGGCACCGAGGGACCAATCATACAGCGTGGGACCATGCCAGGAGCCGGTCCACTGTACTTGACTGTACACTGAGGTACTACCAGGGGTTTTGTGTACTACAGGGAGTCGGGACGCCACCTCCCTGTAACACAATTCCCCTGTGCACTGCCACTCTCCATTATTGCTTGGTGGGTTATGTCCCGGAGACTTATCCCCCTAAGAAACTCCCCACTTGGCATTTGTTCTTTCTAAAAAGTATTCACTATGCACACTGTCATTTGCATATATGTTAATTAATCAGTGCCATCTAGTGGCCAATTAATACAGTATCACTCACGTTGAATCAGATATTAGTCCGGTTTCATTTGTCCAAATCCCATTATATATTTTCATCATCCACTCCCGACAAAACTGCTGGCCCACTTGGTCCAGACACCCTCAAGGTGAGCGCGCAGCCATTATTACTTATATTGCAAACTATCTATTGTTAGTGTAGACGACTTCGGCTCGGCAGCCCCTTCAAATACCTGTATTTGAGCACTGACAGATTGTACTATATTTTTCACTATCCATCATACGCCGTGGGGTAGTCAATAGCTTTCCGCTATGCTACTAGCGGATGACTCACCCTGCGGCGGAGGCAGTGAGTTGGAGGCAGTGGGGCAGCTATAGTGTGTGGCATTATGTTTAATGGGCATTACAGTGTGTGGTATTATGTGTAATGGGCATTACGGTATGTGGCATTTGTATTGTTCATTACGGTATGTGGCATTATGTGTAATGGGCATTACGGTGTGACATTATGTTTAATGGGAATTACAGTGTGTGGCATTATGTTAAATGGGCACTATGGTGTGTGGCATTATGTTAAAGGGCATTACATTGTGGCATTATAGTGTAAATTTTAGCAGCGTGCAGGGTTTGCAAATACTCGCAAATACTGGAGTGGACAGTAAGGGGGATATGCATGATGGGCTGGTAGAAAATCCATGGGCACTTCATACCATTTGCCGCCCAGACTGAAAGTTGCCAGCCAGCCCCTACATAACCTCACCCACATAATTATTACAAGCAGTGGGGAGAGAAGCGAGCAGGGCAGGTTATAATTATGTTATATTATGCTCAGTCTCAGTCCTGAAGCCTGGTGCAGTGTAGCCCATGCCGTGTGTATGGGAAATCTGGCTGGTATGCAGCCACAGAGAGGGTAGCAGTGCACGGCCGGAGCCAACTGCTGCAGCCACAGTGTGTGTGCAGCCAGTGTTCATAGTGTTCATGCAGTGTTCAATGCATGGCTGCTGTATTGATATTGCATGGCTGCTGTAGTGATATTCCATGGCTGCTGTAGTGATATTCCATGGCTGCTGTAGTGATATTCCATGGCTGCTGTAGTGATATTCCACGGCTGCTGTAGTGATATTCCATGGCCGCTGTAGTGATATTCCTTGGCGGCTGTAGTGATATTGCATAGCTGCTGTCATTATATTGCATGGCTGCTGTAGTGATATTCCATGGCTGCTGTAGTGATATTCCATGGCCGCTGTAGTGATATTCCATGGCTGCTGTAGTGATATTCCATGGCTGCTGTAGTGATATTCCATGGCTGCTGTAGTGATATTGCATGGCTGCTGTAGTGATATTCCATGGCTGCTGTAGTGATATTCCATGGCTGCTGTAGTGATATTCCATGGCTGCTGTAGTGATATTCCATGGCCGCTGTAGTGATATTCCTTGGCGGCTGTAGTGATATTGCATAGCTGCTGTCATTATATTGCATGGCTGCTGTAGTGATATTCCATGGCTGCTGTAGTGATATTCCATGGCCGCTGTAGTGATATTCCTTGGCGGCTGTAGTGATATTCCATGGCTGCTGTAGTGATATTGCATGGCTGCTGTAGTGATATTCCATGGCTGCTGTAGTGATATTGCATAGGTGCTGTAATGATATTGCATGGCTGCTGTAGTGATATTCCATGGCTGCTGTATTGATATTGCATGGCTGCTGTAGTGATATTGCATGGCTGCTGTAGTGATATTTCATGGCTGCTGTAGTGATATTCCATGGCTGCTGTAGTGATATTACATGGCTGCTGTAGTGATATTCCTTGGCTGCTGTAGTGATATTCCATGGCTGCTGTAGTGATATTGCATAGCTGCTGTAATTATATTGCATGGCTGCTGTAGTGATATTCCATGGCTGCTCTAGTGATATTCCATGGCTGCTGCAGTGATATTGCATGGCTTCTGTAGTGATATTGCATGGCTTCTGTAGTGATATTGCAGCGGCGTAGCTTTGTTTGGGGCGCCCCCCCGCCGTTAATGGGGGGGCGCCCCCCCGCCCGTCCGTCCGCCCCCCTGTGCCTGCCCCCCTGTGCCCCCTCCCCCCCATTGCCGCATGCTTACCTGTCCGCGCGTCACGGCTCCCCTCCTGGCTTTAATAAATTCTATGCAGACGGACCACGATAAAATGGCCGCCCCCATACCGCAGACAGTTTCAGAGAACAGTCTGCTTTATGGGGCAGCCATTTTATCGTGGTCCGTCTCCATAGCATTGATTGAAGCCAGGAGGGGAGCCGGGACGCGCGGACAGGTAAGCAGGCGGGGGATGGGGGGCGGGGGGATTACTATAGCACTGCAGCCCCCCCAGCGCCCCCAAATGCACAGTGCCCCCCTGCGACCGCGGGGGCTGCGTTGCTATAGTTACGCCACTGTGATATTGCATGGCTGCTGTAGTGATATTCCATGGCTGCTGTAGTGATATTCCATGGCTGCTGTATTGATATTCCATGGCTGCTGTAGTGATATTCCATGGCTGCTGTAGTGATATTCCTTGGCGGCTGTAGTGATATTCCATGGCTGCTGTAGTGATATTGCATGGCTGCTGTAGTGATATTCCATGGCTGCTGTAATGATATTCCATGGCTGCTCTAGTGATATTCCATGGCTGCTGTATTGATATTGCATGGCTGCTGTAGTGATATTGCATGGCTGCTGTAGTGATATTCCACAGCTGCTGTAGTGATATTTCATGGCTGCTGTAGTGATATTCCATGGCTGCTGTAGTGATATTACATTGGCTGCTGTAGTGATATTCCATGGCTGCTGTAGTGATATTCCATGGCTGCTGTAGTGATATTCCACAGCTGCTGTAGTGATATTTCATGGCTGCTGTAGTGATATTCCATGGATGCTGTAGTGATATTACATTGGCTGCTGTAGTGATATTCCATGGCTGCTGTAGTGATATTCCTTCGCTGCTGTAGTGATTTTCCACGGCTGCTGTAGTGTTATGCCATAGATTGTAAGCTCCACTGGGGCAGGAACTGATGTGAGTTTTCAAAAAATATTCTCTGTAAAGCGCTGCAGAATATGTATGCGCTATATATGAAACGTAATAAATAAATAATAAATATTGATATTTTCACCCTTGCCAATGATGGACTATCACTAGCTTTACCCTTTATGAACTAAAATAAAAACACATGAAACAATTTTCAAGAAATTAGGTTTATTTTATGCATACATATATACAAAATTATAGTGAGTTGGGATCTTTACTTCAAATTATTTTAATAATAACAAAATTAAAAGTTACCGTTTACTATTGCCTACTAGTTTCTTCAATTTACTCCGTAAATAATGTGCCACAAAGGGAATTTACAAACTCTGTAGTGCACCGGCAAAGTGACTTACTGTACTCTGGAAATGGATCCCCTATGTTATTGGGCACATTTTAGTCATTTCTATTAAATTCTTTGGCTAGTGCGGAACTCGTCTTCTTTTCTCTAGATATCATTATATATGTTACAGGCATAGTGTGAACAATGCTTGCAGGTTGTAAGTAAAGTAGGAAAGAAAGAAACTGTTACCTACATTGCCTAGGAAGTAGGCACAATTCTAATCTTAAAATGCATAGAATGCAAGAAAAAAAAGGTTAAAAAAAACCCAAAAAAACATTTTGTACTACTATTTTTATATGATGAGAAGAGAATTAACTTAAAATATAATTTTAATGTAGTTTCTTTAAATGAAAAGAGCAAAAATATTGACCCCATAGACTTCTTCATGTTTCCACAAATCAAACACAAGATGCGTCGAAGATGTACAGGTCCAGCTATTTCACCAAGTGTTTAGAGCAGGGGTAGCCAACTCCAGTCCTCGAGAGCTACCAGCAGTTCACATTTCCAGCCCACCCAGCAGATGTACAGATGCACTCATTACTCACTGGTACTTTTTCAAAGATCCAAAGGTGGAGCTAACTTCACTTGTGATTCTGTGAGGAGACCTGGAAAATGTTAACTGTTGGTAGCTTTTGAGTACTTGAGTTGGCTCTCCCACTGGTTTACAGCATACGCACCTTTGCATAGACTTCTCTGGTGAATTCTTTGAAAACATGTAATGTTCAAAAATACTTTTGTGGGCATCCGGTAACTTATTGCACATCCCTTGTAGAGTTGATAAGTTTGGGCTAATAACTTTAATTTAGGGACGTTTATATATTTTTTTTGCAGAGCTTTAGCTTATTTTATATCACAATGTAATAGTATTCTTTAGCCTTGAGCTCCAGTGACGCCAAAGAAAATTCACAGTCTTGTGTCTAGATTAATAAATAGAGGATATGATAATGTAATTTCTGGATATTTAAAGCCAATAAAATACTAATATGACCTCTCTGGCAGGGTGTTCAAAATAAAATTAAAAGGAATAAAAGAGCTAAAGAACAACAAAGGAGGAATATGGATGGCAGTTCTAAGCTCATGATATAATCACTTTCATAAAAAATAATAGGAACTGCATAGCTGTGCAGACATCTCTTTATACATTGCTTATTAATTGGTCTCTTATGAATAAATTAATCTAGCAACAGGTGTAAAAAAAATCAACACATTTATTTCCCATTCTATTTGGTTCTATACTGTTAAAGAGCTGTCACGTGCAATAAGAATGCCGTATCTGGAGACTTCAGAAATTTATGGGGAAAAAGTAGCTCTGCATTAATAAAAGCTGAATGGAAATGGTTGTGAAGCTTGCTGTATAATTTTCTACACTCTCACTATCGCTCGATCCTTAGAGTGCCCATAAACTATCCTTCATTTTCAAGCTTTTTACTTACAAATGTAGCAATCTACTGCAAATGTATTTTTCCGATTTTCTAAGCTATTGTACATTAATGTCCCTGATCTTTAAAACCAAATATTATTTCACATTTACTAGTAAATGCTATGGAGAAACCTAGGCATTTATTTGAAAATCTGTATTTTCTATTGTACATGGTGGTGCAGTCATGGCCGTATCTATAAAAACATTTGATAATGCAGCGTTCAAAAGTCTTCAATGTTCAGTAGAGAAAAATCTAACTTATAAATACAACATGCAACAGGAGTTGGCCTCAAATTTGATTTTATTTGATATTTTTAGAAATACCCTCAACTGCTGTCAATAGGTGTGGATATAGATAGATCAACACCTGTTCTCTACTACAGGTGCCACCCTCAGGGCTGGCAACAGAAATCTTGGGGCCCGTTACACTGCTATTTTGGGCCCCCTTTCTCCTGGACCCATACTCGGGACTATGTAAAAACCAGACCCGGACCATACCCCGGACCGCCGGACCGGACATCAAAATCTGCAGTCCGGAGCTTGTAGTGTCCAGTCCAGTGGGTGTCCCGTCCGGGAGGGGGCTACAAGCTCCAAAATGCAGAGTTTGATGTCCGGTCTGGCGGTCCGGGGGTCTTGTCCTGGTCCCTGGTCCTGTTACCCATACCCTCTATCCTCTAATCCAAAATACAGGATAAAGGAAACACTATATGTATATATATCATGTTAAATACAAATCTGGCATTCCTCTTGATATATATATATATATATATATCTCATAGCACTATAATATACATATTCACAAACACACATATACAGTAGAACATAAAAGTGTAGCTGCGGAACACACATGTGTGGGAGGGTGCAAGGAGGAACTCACCCAACAATGGGGCTGTGGGCAGCTGCAGCAGTGACTTAGCGGCAGTGGTGGGAGGGCTAGGCACCACCCCATCTGCTGGGAACACACACACCTACTGCACAGTCCACCTGTTCTACGTGGTCCCACTGCCACACTCGGCTGCCTACAGACTGTGCTTCGCCGCCGGGCTGTAGTACAGACGGCCGACCAAGCGGCCAGGGTGCACGAGCAGTACAGAAGATGGCATGCACAGTAGCACACAACCTGTAGGTGGCTGAGTGCAGCAGAGGGAGTCGGGGACACAGGCAGATGGATGGACGGCTGCGGCGGGGCACAGGCAGACGGACTGCTGCGGCGGGGCACAGGCAGATTGCTGCGGCGGGGCACAGATGGCGTACATCACTGCTGCCACAGCCCGCAGCCAAGCTCTGCTTCTGTGAATGCATGTTACTGGACCTTCTATTTATTTGTGTGCATATTGAACCATAAGTTCCAAACAATGCACAAACCCAAAGCACAGTCAGGAGAATGCACTGGACTGATTTAAAGAAACTCATTGAGGTAGTGCAATACCCCAGACTCACCAGCACCAGCCACTGAGCACAAGTGTAGAAAAGTGCTAAATGGTTTGAAAAATGGCAGTGGCACCAGAATAAGCAAAGACAGCCGAAATCTAGACTCTCCATCAATCTTATCCAACAGCACTCCAGACGCAGTGAATTAACCAGATCCACAGCACTGTCCTAGAATTAATGAACCACATTGGCGTTATCATGCCATTTATTGATTTATGCGCATAATAAGAAGGATACAGAATTGGCCTATATTTTCCTAGAACCCTCTTTGGTACAATGCTTTACAATGAAAAAGTACCAGTGTAGCAGTGTACCAGTGTAGATAAAGGAAATGGACAGCCATGCAACCCAAACTCCTTCAATCACCTTCTCCAGTACAATATGTCACACATGATTTCAAATTTCTGGGTGAACCTGACAGCACATGCTAAAAAAAAAAAAAAAGGAACCTGAAAACCCTTATTAATGCCCAGTATCAAAATCTCAGCCTCCCCACGATGTGGTTGTTGGGAAAGCCAAATGTTCAATGGCACAATGCACACTGGTGATGGAGCTTTACTTTGTAGCTCCACCAAGCACAACCTTAGGAAGAACGTTGCCAAGCCATAAACATGTACAAAACAATGCTGGGTGGTTCTAGGTGTGGAAACAGGCAGACTCAGGGCCTTATTTTGGTTCTTTCTTTCTGACAAAATCCTTCTTAGATGGGCAAAACCATGTGCACTGCAGGTGGGGCAGATGTAACTTGTGCAGAGAGAATTAGATTTGGGTGGGGTTTTACTTCAAAGTGAGATCTATATTGCAGTGTAAAAATAAAGCAGTCAGTATTTTCCCTGCACAGAAACAAAATTACTCACCCAAATCTAATTCTCTCTGCACATGTTACATCTGCCCCCCCTGCAGTGCACATGGTTTTGTCCATCTAAGAAGGATTTTGTCAGAAAGAATGAACCAAAATAAGGCCCTCAGTGACTTCCAGCCACAGCTCCACGCCCTTCCATCCAAAATCATAAATTTGCCCCATGGAACTAGCCAAATTGAACATACTGTGCATATATTAAAATAATTGTTTACTGTATATTTGACAGGCCATGGGCCAAATGTAATAGGGTGTGAGAACCAAAATGAGATATTTTGGGTGAGTTTTCCCATTTTTTAAAGTGGCAATAAATTACATGGCAAAATCAACCTGGTTTTTACGGTAAACGATTGCCACTTAAAAAAAAATATGGGAAAAACTCTCCCAAAATCTCTCACTCTGATTCTCACAACCGATTACATTTGAGCCCATGTATCAAGATAACAAACTTCAAAAACACATGTAATATATCGACCAACCCATTGCTGTGTGACCTTCTACCTGTACCCTAATGCTTATGTTTCCGGTCGGGGCCGGGGATGGTCCCATCCACCGGAGCTTATATCCCCGGCCCCCGGAGAGAGGGTGCCCTGTGGACGGAGGGAAAGAAGAAATAGGGAGGACCTGGCAGCACAGCTACTGACAGCACGGTGACCACCCCCCACCTGGCCGGGACGAGCGCGATGCCACAGCTCCGGCATGTGCACCACCTCCGTGCAGGAGGTGCACGGAGGAGTCGGAAGAGGACGCGGCACTGGACCCTGACGCCGGCGCAACCCTGGCAGCGCACAGCCATCAGGACTTCACCAGAGGCTCAGGACCCGGCCACAGGCTCGGTCCCCGGCATTACCACCTGTATGCTGCAATGCTGTAACCATCCTTGCTTATGCTGATTACCTGGTATGCTGTTTCCCTGCTACAAAATAAAGACCAAGACTTCATCTTTTCCACTGTACAGATGGAGCCGGCCTCTCCCTTGCAGGGGCTGGCGATTCTATGGCCAGCCCCCGCCAGCGGCCATCTCTCTCTGTGATTCTTTGTAACAATACACAACATCTCAGTAATAAGTATTTCACTGCTATGTGTTCACCTGTAAGGTGCAGTCTTCTTGTTGGAAGCAGCTACTGAGTCAGAGGTGACAGTCATTGATATTCTCAAAACACTAACCTGGAGCATTTGGTATGATTTAAAAACTCCACACTTATTTACCAGCAGTCAGAGGCTCCTGAACAATAATTGTTTCATTATGAAGCTGAAGCTTCACTCCGAATAATATGAAGGAAATCACTTCCCAGTGTAATGATATGTTTTAAGCTTATACAGTTCCAATAAATGCCATTTTAAATAGTTGAAAATGATGCAATTGATGGGAATGCCATTCTGCTTTTTTTAGCTAGAAGCATTTCACACTGTGCATGGCAAGTTAAGAGGCAGGTTGGAAAGACTAAATATCAGACAGGCCGAATCTTTTCAGTTTGCTTCTGATTGCAAGAAAATCTGAGCACATAATCTGATTCTTCATGAAGCCTAATGCATTTTCTGTGCACATAACTTATGCACGTCAGAGGATTTACCTTTGTTTAACTCCATAATTACTTATTGTGACTTTGGTAAAGAAACACAATTTTTTTCTTATAAACAGAGAACTATGATAAAATACAGCAACTGTAAATGTACTAAATTAAATAGATCACTTAACAGCGGCGTAACTATAGCACCGCAGCCCCCGCCACCGCGGGGGGCGCTGTGCATGTGGGATCGCCGGGGGCTGCTGTGCTATAGTTACACCCCCCCCCAATCCCCCGCAGACTTACTTATCCCGCTGGTCCAGGCGGCTCCGTTCTTCTGCTGAGGACCACCAAAAAATGGTTGCCCCCATATAGCACACAGTTCTCTGAAACTGTCTGCTGAATGGGGGCAGCCATTTTGTGGTGGTCCTCAGCAGATGAACGGAGCCGCCGGGACTAGCGAGATAGGTAAGGCTGCGGGGGATTGGGGGGGGGTTTGCAGGGGCGGCGTGCTTGGAAGGGCGGCGGCGGGGGGAGGGGGCGCCCCCCCTAACGGGAGGGGGCGCCCAAAACGTAGCTACGCCGCTGTCACTTAAACATATTTATCAAAATGAAAAACCCGTTTTTCATTCATAAGTATTTTGTGTATTAAGATTGTGTTATCTATGAGTTGCACGTGAACAAAGACTAAAACTACTGATAGACAAAAGATAGTCACTGATAGAAGCATCAAGTGAATGATTGCGGTTGTTAGACAAGGGAGTTGTATCAGTGGCGTAGCAATGGGGCTGCAGACCCCATGGTGGCTTGGGGAGCCAGCACCAGCAGGGTCTGTGGGACAACCTTAAAAAATGCTTGGCCTGATAGTAAGTGCTGCCGGCAGCAGCTGGACATCTGTGGAGGATGCAAGTGTGGACTGCACTTCTACTGCCCGGTGCTTCCCTGCTGCTGCGCATCCTCCTTCTTGCAGGTTGGGGGCCGTTGCTATAGGTATTACAGGATGGCATAAGGTGCATGGCATGGTGGGAACTTGCCAGGAGGGGAGGAGGAGGAGAGGATGGAGGGGGAGAACACAGCAGCAGCAGTTAATGGTGCAACCCCCACCCGGCCCTAGTGTGCAGCCTGCCCCTATTCCCTGGCCTTCAGGAGACCCATCAACTAGGCATCCCCAAATCTCGGCCCCAGCTGTAGCTGCACTGACAAGTAAGCTACATGCTCTTTCTCTTAGGGAGGGGCTGTGGCATATATATATATATATATATATATATATATGAGGGGGGGGGCACCACAAATGTTCTTGACAGGGGGAGCCCGATTTCTAGTTATGCCACTGGGTTGTACAGTATAACTAGGAGGCCAGTAAGAAAGAGTAAAGCCGCGTACAACCTATTCGATCCATGCGACCACCCATATCAGTGGCCGCGGGAACCCGGCGGGGATCCGCTCCCTCGTCTGTACACACACAGACTATATAGGGAGTCATTACTGACCCATGTAAAATATGCAGAGAGAATTAGATTTGGATGAGTTATTTTGTTTCTGTGCAGGGTAAATACTGGCTGCTTTATTTTTACACTGCAATATAGATCTCACTTTAAAGTAAAACCCCACCCAAATCGAATTCTCTCTGCGCAAGTAACATCTGCCCCATCTGCAATGCACATGGTTTTGTCCATCTAAGAAGGATTTTGTCAGAAAGAACTAGAATAAGGCCCATAGTTATTTGAGTTCTTGTCATCTTCCTGACAGCTAGAACTATTCTCCCATTAAACAATTTCACCCACAGAACTGCCGCTCTGGATGTTATTCTCAGTAAACCCTAAAGACTGATGTGCATGAAAATCCCAGGAGTTTCTGATTTACTCTGACCACCCCATCTGGCACCAACAATTATTCCACAGTCAGAGTTACCACAGAGTTACCACAATAGGTCTCCAGATATTTTTTCACAGCTGAATACGCAAGTACTAGGTGTTCTCATTATAATAGAGCTGTGCTAATGGAGCCGTGACGGACATGCATGGGGGCAGGCAGCTGACATCACACACACCTCCATCTTCTTGTTTACAGTTAGTTACTCCACTATTGACAAATAATTTTATTGAGAACTATGTCTTCCTATTGTTGCTTTTAATATATATTTCAAAGCTCCTCATCTCTCTGCATTAGATAATATGAACTACCATCTAGTTTCTTTTATGTTCTATCTTTAGTTTGATGTGTTCTTTACGCAATTCTGTAACTTGCAACATATATATAGACATCTGTTTATGACTTTTTGACTCTCAGCTATTCATGGGGCGTCTGTTCTAAACCTTTGAGACTTAAATCCTGGGTCAGCCAGTTTCTACCCATGTTAGCAGTTGTTCGCACCGCACTTTGGACCTGAGACGTCGCCTTTTTATATTGTACCCGTGTTTACCTTGCATGTCACTCTATTAAAGCAGACCTCTATATTTAGGATGCCCCCTCCCAATCAGCCTGCTTCACGCTCTGCAGGTGAATTGCATTGGAGAAAGGTGACCCAGAGGACCTTGTTTCTGGCACCCACCTGATGCACATAGCAAGTCCAGTGTCATGAATGTGGAATTGTGAACTCGGTCTTGACTGTTGTGAGCTGAGGTAAATACAATGGGCGAGATTCAGCAATAATACCCGGTGCACATCGCCGACATTCGCATAGTTAATAATCGCATATGCAGTAACATATGCGATTATTAACGCAAAAGCGATGCCCAGCGATGTGCACCGGGTCCCCCCCCTCCCTGCCGGAACCCTTACACGGCTGGAGTGGAGCAGGCAGGAGGAAATCACTGGTCCGGGCAGCACAGCAGGAGGCTGCCCAGACACAGGTAAGGGGGGTGCGGCGCGGATCGGCGGGGGGGCGCGCGGGGCAGCAGGGGACGCGAAGGGAAGCCCATAGGCTTCCATGGGGTTACGCCAAATAGGAACTGGCGTAACCCCCCGCTGCATATGAAAATGCGGTAAAAACCCCGAAAACTGGGTTTTTACGGCATTTTCAGTTTGCTGAATCTCGCCCAATATCTGATATCTGGGATGGCGTTAGCACAACAAACTGACTGGATCCAGGGATGCCAGAATGGAACTAGAGGCAGAGTTTGGAATGCTGACAGGATACTAGTGATCAGAATCTGGGGATACTGGAAGGTCAGTGGAAGACTTTGTATGGGGATACCAAACAAGTATTAGAATCGGGGGAAGCTGGAAGGCAAAATGGTGAGATCCCGGAATATATTATTAAAGGCTGAATACAGGGCTGCCGGAATGGGTAGCTGAAGGCTGAATTCAGGGATGACAGAATGTGTAGCTGGAGGCTGGAACCGGATAAACAGAGTAACCACACACATCGACTAGGTGGCAGTCAACTGGAGACTGAAGAGTGACTAAGCAGCTAACATCGAACTGATGATATGTACCCCTAGAGACGGAAAGCAGCTTAGTAGCATAGCAGTGATAGATAGTGGAAATGTCTGTATACTGGTAGCATCTTAGAAGCACAGGACGCCAGGCAGCAGCATCTGACCAATATCCACATAACGGGTACACGCTGACAATCAGTGGAATGTGGATGACGTTTTCTCGCTGGATTTCGCCTGGAATCTGGATGATGAGTATTTGCTGAATAGCAGCTACAGTCTGGATAATGAATACTTGCTAAATAGAGACTAGAAACTGGATGATGAGTATTCGCTGAATAGAGACTGGAGTCTGGACAATGAATACATGCTGGATGCATAGGCGAATCTAGGGGGTGGTCCGGGGGTGTCCCTGCATGATCCTGGGACCATATTCCTGGGTAAATACCTGCATTTTCTGTTGTGAAAGGGGTATTATTTCAAACAGCCGTGACCTGCAGTGCTCTGAATACAGCCGGGCAGCCCCCCGCTCTCTGCCCAGCTGTCAATGACTGTCACCCCTGCAGCTTCTGCTCCAATTCTTCTCCCCGCTTTCACCTCAGCCCGCCACCCTTTAATCATGTGGTGCCGGTGCCGGCGCCCGGCGTGCACCGAAGGCTCATATAAAAATTTACAGTAAGTGGCACTTTTGGGGGCATTGCTTAAGGGACGCTACAAGTGGCGGTATGTGGGGGCATTACGCATAATGTGTGGCTTAATGTGTAAGGGGCATTACGGTGTGCAGCATCATGTGTAAGGGGCATTATGTGTGCAGCATCATGTGTAAGGGGCATTATGTGTGCAGCATCATGTGTAATGGGTACTATGGTGCGTGGCATCATGTGTAATGGGTACTATGGTGTGTGGCATCATGTATAATGGGTACTATGGTGTGCAGCATCATGTGTAATGGGTACTATGGTGTGCGGCATCATGTGTAATGGGTACTATGGTGCCATGAAGCAAGAACCCCCTAGCAATGAGCATGTAGGTAAGTGGCAAATATGTAATGGGCATTACGGTTTGTTATATAGTATGTAATGGGCATCATGATGTGTGGCACAATGTGTAATGGGCATTATGGTGTGTGGCCTTATGTGTAATTGGCATTACGGCGTGTGGCTTTATGTGTAATGGGTATTACGGAGTTTGCTAAAATGTGTAATGGGCATTACTGTGTATGGTCTAAAGTGTAATACCACACCCCTTTTTGTGATGCCACGCCTCCTTCCCATGAGGTCACGCCCCCTTTTTGCCGCGCGGCATAGCCGCAAAGGTCCCCCTTCTGTAATGTCTACATCTGGGACCACCCATTACCATAATTCTAGATTTGCCTATGCACCTAGCTGGTGTCCAGGTACCATCATTACTAACTGTCACATCTACTGTACATACATATTTTGAATGGAACATAAAAGATCATTAAAAACACTTTAGTGTCATTATATTAAAAAGATACATTTGAGTGTACATTTTGTACCAAGGACAAAGTGGAGCTTTAGTCCTCCCCAGATCTCTGAATAATGCACAGCAGTGCCCGCATTTGTATCATCTGCCCTGAGCACTCCTAAAGTACCAGCTGCTGTGTCTGCACTCAATCTCTTTATTTTGTATTATTCTTTCATTCTTTCCTTTTTTTTTTTTTTTTGTCCAGAGCTATAATTTTAAGATTGTACCATGATTGCTAACATAATTCTTTGTGAGCTAATGACTTTACACCTTGTAGAGTTTTAGTCCCATAAGCCATTAACTATGGATTATTGCACAGTATATCATTAATACAACTGAAAGTAGGCAGTGTTTTATTCTCACGGAACGCAGCTGTATAGAATGTAATCTTCACATTTTAGTTTAAAACTTTATTACATTGTGGCATAAAGAAGGATCTTTCAATATCAGAGGTTTCTTTGCATATCATAAAATAAACATTTACACTGCTGTCTTGTACAATTGTTGAAGGATTCCGTGAATTTAAAAGACTGGGGAATTTATGACAGATGTTATCTATACACAGACTGATTTATTGTCCCACTAATCCCTTCCATGGGAATGTATGTTCAAAATTCATATAGTATTGGGTACTATTGTAAGATCATATAATTATTAGGTTTGAATCGATGCAGAAGAAAAACAATAAGTTACAGAAAATGCCTTTTTTTTTTAAATAGTATTGAAGGTAGTTTTCTAAATGCATTGGTAGAGGAGGGACATCCCATGTTACCTCTCTTTCCTCCTAACACTCCTAATTTCGCTGGGTCAGTTTCATTTTCAAATGGTTGGTCCCTTTTACTGCTGTGCTCCATGGTGCTTGTGACATTCAAGTGGTATTTATACATTTACACATGAGCAGGGGCGTAGCGAGGGTGTAGCTGGCGGGTGCCAAAAGATCACAGGGCATCGCAAACTCTGCCGCCAGCACCTCACACTCTGTATCTTTGGCCGGTTAGCAGCACCATCCTGACAAAGCCATCCAGCCATAGGCGAATCTAGAATTATAGTAATGATTGGTCCCAGATGTAGACATAATAGTAGGGGGACCTTTGTGCGGCAGAAAGGGGGCGTGGCCTCATGGGAAGGAGGCGTGGCATCGCAAAAAGGGGTGTGGTATTACACTTTAGACCATACACAGTAATGCCCATTACACATTTTAGCAAACTCCGTAATACCCATTACACATAAAGCCACACGCTGTAATGCCAATTACACATAAGGCCACACACCATAATGCCCATTACACATTGTGCCACACATCATGATGCCCATTACATACTATATAACAAACCGTAATGCCCATTACATATTTGCCACATAAGTGCTGCTTACCTACATGCTCATTGCTAGAGGGTTCTTGCTTGATGGCACCATAGTACCCATTACACATGATGCCGCACACCATAGTACCCATTACACATGATGCTGCACACCATAGTACCCATTACACATGATGCCGCACACCATAGTACCCATTACACATGATGCCGCGCACCATAGTACCCATTACACATGATGCTGCACACATAATGCCCCTTACACATGATGCTGCACACATAATGCCCCTTACACATGATGCTGCACATCGTAATGCCCCTTACACATTAAGCCACACATTATGCGTAATGCCCCCACATACCGCCACTTGTAGCATCCCTTAAGCAATGTCCCCAAAAGTGCCACTTACTGTAAATTTTTATATGAGCCTTCGCTGCTCCTGCAGGGAGAGATGGAGAGCGGTGCAGCTGCTTCTATGGGGAGAGGAGCAAAGCGCAGCGCAGAGCACGCTCCCACTCCCCTCCTGGTGTCCTCCCCTCTAGCCGAGTGGACATTTGAAATATTGTGCGCGCTGTTGTTGTGCGTGACGTCGGGGGAGCACGCCGGGCGCCGGCACCACATGATTAAAGGGTGGCGGGCTGAGGTGAAAGTGGGGAGAAGAATTGGAGTGGAAGCTGCAGGGGTGACAGTCATTGACAGCTGGGCAGAGAGCAGGGGGCTGCCCGGCTGTATTCAGAGCACTGCAGGTCACGGCTGTTTGAAATAATACCCCTTTCACAACAGAAAATGCAGGTATTTACCCAGGAATATGGTCCCAGGATCATGCAGGGACATTCCCAGGCTAACCCCTTATACACCAGCCTAGTCCCTGCATTTTCTGGTGTGAGGGCGAGAGACAACCACTCCCCTCTCCCTACCCCCCTTTAACCAACCAGCTATATCTTCGGAACCAACTGATCCATTTACATGAGACCAGTATCATATTGAAGAACTTTTGAGTTGGCTTCGAATGATTTTGGTCCTGTGAAACTGGGCTGTTTGGTTCCAGAGAAATCTGCCCTCAAAGAACATAAACAGTCATGAAATTACATCTAAGAAATGAAAAAAAAGGTTTAACCTCAATATGCCTGGAACCAATTAACCCATATGGATCCAACCTGGTATCAGATTGAAGGCCCAGCTATTTGGGTTCGACTGAGATCAACCTCGAGCTTTAGTGATGCCGAAGGGGGAACTGGCAGCCGTTGAACTGGGTGGGGGTCGGAATTAGCGGGTCCCATGGTATCCTATAGGGAAAATGTTCCAGATTTGCCTGGCAGTATCTCCGGTTTCCAGGGGGCTAGAGACACGGGGCTGGGTTCGTTGGAAAGCCCCACCCCTCAGCTACAAAATGGGCTAATGGGTGGTCCGGTGTACCCCCGGACCACCCCCTAGATTCGCCTATGGCTAGGTGGTCTGTAAACCGTGAATTGTTGGTAGATCTCGAGGACCGGGTTGCTGACCCATGACCTACACCCAGATAACCGGCAGTGAGTATGTCCCAACGCACTGTGCACATGAAAACCATTCTGGCCCAACAAACTTAACTGTGATGGCAGTGACGCTCTTGACACAATTTATTAAGTGACAAGAGTTGCATAAAGGAGTAGCTTTTGTAGATCACTTATAGCACTGAACATACTCATAGCGCACATCTACTGGCAATTACTATTAGTATTTCAGTGGGTGTTTCTGGATGGTAACAAGGGGGTGGCTCAGCAGCGATGATGTCCAAAGATGCTATTGCCCTGTTAAACAGACTTGGGGTGAGATGCACTAAGCTTCAAAAGTGATAAAATGGTGAGTGCTAAACAGCCATCCAGCTCCTAACTTCCATATTACATAGTAGGTAAGGCTGAAAAAAGACTTGCGTCCATCTAGTTCAACCTGGTATAGATATCCATTGCTGATTTGGTAGGTTCTGGTATTTTACAGACAAATTATATTTCTTATTTGTACCCATGGATGTTTTTCTCCAGTAAATGTTTGTCCAACTTTGCCTTGAACGCATTTAATGAGCCAGCCGTTACCACCTCTCTGGGAAGAGAGTTCCAGAGTTTGACTGTTCTGACCGTAAAGAAATTCTTTCTACTAGCTGAATGAAATCTTTTTTCTTCTAATCTATACTCATGCCCTCGCGTCCTAGATTCCTTTCTAGTAGAAAATAGGGTGTGTGACAGTTCCTTATATTGGCCCTTGATATACTTGTACAGGTTGAGTATCCCGTATCCGAATATCCATTATCCGAATTATTCCGAAAACCATACTTTTCAGAAAGTGGAAAAAAAAAATTTTTTTTGCTAAAAACTCACTGGGGACATTTGTAACAGCACTACTGAGGACATGATATGTAACTGGCACTATATATGTACAAGACAATGATTGCTTGGCATTCAAATTCAATATCTGAGATAGTACACAAATTTTGTTTCATGTTTTGAAACCTTGTTTTTTGAACAAATAAAATATATTTGTGTGTATTTTATGTGGTAATAAAATATATTTGTGTTTATTTTATGTGTTTATACAGCATAAATGCAAGATACTTCAAAATACATCATTGAAATATTAAAATATTCCGAAATACGAAATAATCCGTTATCCAAAATTCTCCTGGTCCCGAGCATTTTGGATACGGGATACTCAACCTGTACATGTTGAGCATGTCCCCCCTTAAACGTCTCTTTTCTAATGTAAATAGTCCCAAATTGCTTAATCTCTCCCAGTAGCTTAAATTCTCCATTCCCCTAATAAGCTTTGTTGCTCGCCTTTGGACTTTTTCTAATTCTATGATGTCCTTTTTATAGTGTGGGGCCCAGAACTGTACTCCGTACTCTAGGTGAGGTCTCACCAATGCTTTATATAGTGGCATAATTACCCTTGAGTCCCTAGTTTCCATTCCCCTCTTAATACATGCCAGAATTTTGTTGGCCTTTTTTGTAGCTACATTACAATGGGCACTACATCCTAGATTGCTGTCTATTTGGACTCCTAGATCCTTTTCAAGTATGGAATTACCCAGTTCCTCTCCGCTAAGGTTGTAACTTGCACACTGGTTGTGTCTCCCAAGGTGCATAACCTTACATTTATCTACATTGAACCTCATCTTCCATTTTTTTGCCCACTCATCTAGAATTGCAAGATCATTTTGAAGCATTTGCTGTAGTTTAACGAATTCTGGTTTTCATACAGTCTGCTTGGGGGGCCAGTGCTGGTTTGCATACAGGTCTGATGGTGGTGCAAGTTCTGGTAGTGGGCTGCCGGTGCTGGTTTGCATACAGGTCTGATGGTGGGGTGCCAGTACTGGTTTGCATACAGCTCTGATGGTGGGGTGCCAGTGCTGGTTTGCATACAGATCTGAGGGGGGTGCCAGTGCTGTTTGCATACAGGTCTGAGGGGGGAATTCAAAGAAGCAGGAGTGATGTGCACTGCGACTGTCTCTGAATGAGGCCCATAATTCCTGCAACCACAGTGTTTGGGTTCCTTTTGCTTAGATATGTGTACACATCCTCAAGTGTTTGATTTCTTTAAAAATGTGATAGAATCATCTAAAAATAGTGTTATTTGGACCTCTAATAGAGCCTACACAATATTATTTATTTCTGACCTGATTCATTGTCTAAAGGTGCCCATATATGGTGCATTTTCACCGTGCGATGCGCACTCCTGCGGGTATCTCATCGCACAGTACAAAAAGTATATGCTGCACATACTTTTTGTACTGCCCTCGCATCGCATGCAAATACATAATATGTAAAGGGCAATATGGTGTGTGGAAATGTGTAATGGGCATTATGGTGTTTGTAGCATAATGTGTAATGGGCACTACAGTGTGCGGCATAATGTGTAATGGGTACTGCAGTGTGTGACAATGTGTAATTGGCATTACAGTGTATGTATGTATGTGTTATGTGCATTACAATGTGTGTAATCCTGGTGCAGTGTGTCTAAGGGGCTCCTTAAGATCGATATCCCGGGTCTCACCCTTTCAAACTAAACCTGTGTCACCCGGGTTTAAGCCTTTTTATAACCCAGGTTGAAATGACGGGTTTGGTCGACCCTGGTTATTCAGTTTGGTGTTTCACATCACATCTCGACCCTGCAATAACCCGGGTTATAGATGCACAATGTGTACAAGTGGCACTACTATGTGTTGTAATGTGAATAACGGACACTACTGTGACACTATTATGTGTCCATGCAACTTTCCCACAAAGCTATGCACTATATTTTTGGTGCCCGGGGAGTATGGGGAGGGGGGAGCATATTTTTGCACCTGGGCCCACAACTCGCTAGTTCCGCCCCTGCATGCCGCATATCATTTTAGTCAGCAGAGATCTGTCTGTGCATCTTATTCACATAGCGCTGTAAATAATACACATTTTTGGCAGAAGATGCCCAACGCAAATGGAGTTGAGCCGAACTTATCAGCACACCAAGCGTCTCCTATTGCGTGACATAGTGATGCAGTATGTACAGTATGCGAAACATCTGCATATATCAAATTATCTACTGTCCCTAATTCCTAGTTCTTCTTATATACTTAAATATATGTTTTGGGCTATGGAATGCATTGCATTTGTCCATTACGCTTCCAGAAAGGTTTACACACAAAACATGGAGTAAACCAAGTATAGTTAACGAAGAAAAAAATGCCCTATGGGCAAATCAGGCGCAAAAAATTGATAATGTATATGTTTTTTATTTAAGATACACAGCTCAAAAGTATGCTGCTCCCAAAGAAAAGACAAAGTCTTTTATACCAAGAACAAGAAATATATACTAAAAAAGAGAGCGCACTGTGTTGATCAATTTTAGATTTTTACTATACAAATAATGACACATTTAATACATTATGAAAAATAATAATATAAATATACAGACAATAAAATTAAAATATGCATGAAGCACTAGAAATACATTTTTTTATATATTTCAAGTATAGTTAATGCTGCCAAAGACATTTTTGCCAAGCTTTTACAATATGGTTCTTGGAAAGAAGTTGGTTAATGAAAAAGAGTTTATGTGACAACAGAGGGCAGTATTCAATGAGCATTTTGGCGATGTGCAGCGAATCCTGTTTAGAATTCGCTGCACATTCGCCACTGCTCGCTGCGTTCCGGAGCCTCGCCGGCTCCAGTATTCAACGAGTCGACCGGCGATGCCGCAGGGAGCCTGAGGACGGCGGCAGGCAGGGAGATGGAAGTCTCCCTGCCTGCCCCAGAACGTTTGTGGGGGGGAGGTGGGCTCCCCGGGTGCCAGGCAGCACAGGCTGCCCCCCGGGGGTGCCAGCAGGGGACCGGGTATATTCACTACACCCGATCATGCATATGTAATGATCGGGTGCAGTGAATATATGAATATCTAATGAGCGGCTCGGCTCCCGGCCCCCTGCTGGCTGGTCTGTGTAAAAAAAATATATATATTTTTTTTAAATTAAATATATATTCATGTGCTTACAGCACATGAATAAAAATAGCATGCCCCTCCTCAGAATAAATTTCCTGATTTTATGACACCAAATGTAAAAAACGAAACACTTTATTTTAAAAGTTCACATTCCACTTCACCATAAAAAGATAGTGATTGCTACTCGGTGAATCATGGCGAAAAAAACCTTGAAATGTATTCGCCATCTGGTCATTGAATAGGGTGATTCACCGTTTTAGTCAAAAATTCGCCTTACAGCACAAAATCGCCATAAAAACATGGCGAATCAGCCTCATTGAATACCGCCCAGAGTATCACTGAGAAATAATCAGACACGGACGGTAACAGAACACAGAGCCCTGAAGTATGTATTTTACCCGAAATATATATTAACTCCTTGTTTGCTTATATGTTGTTGTTGTTTTTATATATATATATATATATATATATATATATATATATATATATATATATATATATATATATGTATTTATTATAGTTATTTAATGTATATTCAGCCAGGATATATTTCTGCACATCTCTTATATATTTAGCCAGATCTGAATACAAGGTGGTGTGTTAAAAGACACACACAGTAGTGTTCTAATCTCCTGCGCTCTGTTTATGTGAAACAAAAAAACTGTATATTAGCTTGTATATACAGAGGTTTTAAGCCCTTCACCATAAATATATGGGGAGGATACTGTACATCCCTTATTGGGGATATGCGTCTCCTCTTCTCCGTATTTAAGAACAGCAATCAACGTCGATTCAAAGTGTTTTATACCACGGTGAAAGCAGGGGAGGTTATAAGGAGGATACTATACATCCCTTATTGGGGATATGCGTCTCCTCTTCTCCGTATCAGAAAGATAGCAATCAGTGTAGATTCAGGATATTTTACACCACAGTGAAAGCAGAGAGGATACCGTACATCCCTATCTGGGGATATGTGTCTCCTCTTCTCCGCACAGAATGATAGCAACCAAATGAGGGAGTAGGCAAACAGGCTTCACCAGTCACAGACCGTTTTCCGGCGTGTATACATACGGAAGACAAAATATGGCCATATAGTGTAACACTATTTTATTAGGATGTTGACATAATATGGAAATAAACAGGGAATGGTTTCTTTTAAAAACATAAATATATAAAAACAGAATGATCCACAATGGGCAATTACCGGAAGAAGTGGAGGACAAAGTTGGAAAAGTCCTCAAGTGAGCACAAGATAAAAGTCCCGGGAACTTTCAAAAGAGGCACAGCTGAACTCCGGCAATGGATCCCACGGGTATTCCGCTCGATAGGTCCGACGCGTTTCTACCGGTACTCCGGTCTTTCTCAAGGATATCTTCTTAGTGGCACAGCTGATCGGTATAAATAGTGCAGATAGCCTATCAGACAGCTGCGCTACGACGTCGCGTCGCGTCACGTGATTAGTGACGTGACCGGCGTGTTACTCTATGCCGCCTGCGGCGTGTAGTCTCGTTGTTATGCGTCGCGTCAGGTCACGTGATAAGTGACGTGACCGGCGCTTCTCTCTGTTACTCTATGCCGCCTGCGGCGTGTGGTCTCGTTGTTATGCGGCAATTCCCCACTTCCGTCCGTGTCAGGAGGCGGAACATTTCCCCACTTCTGGTCATGTGATCGGGATACATAGGTTTGAAGGCTGGTTCTCCGATATGCTGTACGTGATATTTATACAGCCAGTGGTTTTCATTGGAGAATCTCTTGCACAGGTTAAAGTGCATTCCAGCATGTAAAAGCAGAGAGGTAGAGATCTTGATTAGTACAAGAAGCTTTTTTAAAAACGAAATTCATGAAAAAAATCTGATAAAAGGTCTATCAAACAGCGCTGTTTACCAGATTCAGAATTAATAAAATCAATTGATAATTATAAAAAAAAAAGATAAAATAGGTTCATTAAAAAAGTGGAGTATGAGAAATGTGATGGAAGTAAAAAAGAAGAAGAAGAACAAAAGAAATAAAACCACCTATAAAAACCATTTGACTTCAAAATCTTTGTTTAGCCCGTGTGGCTGTAAAGTGTCATAGTTAAAAATACATTTCATTTCTTCACGGGCTAGGTCAGAGATTTTATTCTTTTTTCTGGGATCATTTTTGACAGTCTTGATCCCCAGAAATCTCTTTATATCTCCTATGTTGGAATTGTGGGTAGTTTTGAAGTGGTGGGATAAACTATGGGTTTCTAGGCCCTTCTTAACCCCTTCCTGACAGAGCCAGTTTTTGCGTTCCTGACAGAGCCCTTTTTTTCAAATCTGACATGTATCACTTAAGTGGGTATAACTTTTTTTTGCTTTTACTTATCCCAGTGATTTTGAGATTGTTTTCTCGTGACACATTGTACTTCAAGTTAGTGGTAAATTTTGGTCGATACAGTCTGTGTTTTTTTGTGAAAAATACCAAAATGTCGTAAAAAAATGGAAAATTTTGCGATTTGCAAAATGTTAAATTTTCTGCTTGTGAGACAAATAATCTTACCACTCAAAATAGTTAATAACTAACATAGACCATATGTATACTTTATGTTGCCATCATTATTTCAACCTCATTTTCATTTTTTTGGACCCTAGGAGGCTTAAAATATGAATAGCAAATTCTCAAATTTTCAAGAAAATTTCAAACACTGATTTTTTTAGGGACCAGTTCAGTTCTGATGTGACTTTGAGGGACTTGTATGTGAGACACCCCCATAAATGATGCCATTTCAAAAACTGCACCCCTCACAGTATTCAAAACAGCATTTTGGAAGTTTGTTAACCCTTTAGGTGTTTCACAGGAATTAAAACAAAGTGTAGGTGAAATTTCAAAATTTCATTTTTTTTGCAGAGTTTCAATTTTAATACATTTTTCTAACGAATACAGTAGATTTTACTAGAGAAATGTGACTAAAAATTGATTCCCCCAATTCTTTGGTTTTCATAAATATCCTATATGTGGCCCTAGTGTGCACGGTGACCAAACCACAGGCTTCATAATAGAAGGAGCACCTACTTGATTTTGGAGCCTCCTTTTTATGAGATTATTTTTTAGGCACCATGTAGGTTTCTAGGCACCATAAGATGCTAAAAGTTAGGAATCCCCCCACAAGTGACCCCATTTTGCAAACTACACCCTTCAGGGAATTCATCTAGGGGTATAGTGTACATTTCAAACCCCCAGGGGTTTCACCAATTGTGGTACAACTGGGCAGTGAAAATAAAAAAAATTAATTTTTCATTTTCACAGCTCAGTTGTATCAAAATTGGTGAAACCCCTGGGGGTTTGAAATGTACACTATACCCCTTGATGAATTCCCTGAAGGGTGTAGTTTGCAAAATGGGGTGACTTGTGGGGGGGTTCCACTGTATTGGTGCAACATAGCACCCACCATTCATTCCACCAAAATCTGTGCTGCAAAATCCAAAAATCACTCCTTCCCTTCTGAGTCCTGCCATGCACCCAACTGGTATTTTTTGGTCACATGTGAGGCATTGCCGTACTCGGGAGAAATTGGGGCACAGATTTTGGGGTGCTTTGTCTCCTTCATTCCTTGTGAAAATGAAAAATTTTGAGCCAGATCTGCATTTTTGTGTAAAAAAATGTAATTTTTTACAGAAAAATGCAGTTCTGGCTCAAAATTTTTCATTTTCACAAGGAATGAAGGATACAAAGCACCCCAAAATCTGTGCCCCAATTTCTCCCGAGTATGGCAATGCCTCACATGTGACCAAAAAATACCAGTTCGGTGCATGGCAGGACTCAGAAGGGAAGGAGTGATATTTGGTGGTGGAATGAATGGTGGGTGCTATGTCGCATTAGCAAGACCCCCGAAGCACCAATACAGTGGAACCCCCCCACAAGTGACCCCATTTTGGTCACCAGCTTTGGGAGGGGGGCTGGCGCTGCGGCTGGCGGGGGGGGTGGGAGGGGTGCTGGCGCTGCGGCAGCCGGGTGGGTGGGAGTGAGGGGGGCTGCCGGGTGGGAGGGGGGGGGCTGGCGATCGGTGGTGATCGGTGCTGTACTTAACAGCACCGATCACCACCGATCACTGTGTTACCGAGCGGCTTAGCCGCCGGTAACACAGAAAACGCTGCAATTGGCTGTTCACATTTGAACAGCCAATCGCAGCGATCGCCGCGAGGGGGGATGTCTGCTGTCAGGGACAGCAGACATCTCCAAACTGTCACCGCGTCTATAGACGCGGTGACAGTTTAAAACCATGACGTATATATACGTCTTCGGTCGGGAAGTACCTCCCGACCATGACGTATATATACGTCATATGTCGGGAATATCTTTCTATATATATATATATATATATATATATATATAAATATATATATATATGTGTGTGTGTGTGTGTGTGTATGTATGTATATATATATATATATATATATATATACACACACATATATATACACACATATATCTGTCTATATATATATATATATATATACATATATACACATACATATATGTGTGTATATATATATATATATACACATACACACATATATATATATATATTTATATATATATATATATTTCAGTACCTTTTTTTTATTTTTTTAACTCATTGCTGGGGTGGGAGGGGGGAAGCGCTGCGTGCGCTGAGGCTCCGTGCTGCTGCTGCTGCCGGGGGACCTGGCGTGCTGCTGCTGCTGCCGGGGGACCTGAGGGAGCTGCCGGGTGAGTGCCGGGTGGGTGGGAGGGGGGTGCTGCTCATCGGTGGTGATCGGTGCTGCACCGATCACCACCGTTTTCTGTGTTACCGAGCGGCTTAGCCGCCGGTAACACAGGACACGCTGTGAATGGCTGTTCAGATTTGAACAGCCAATCACAGCGATCGCCGACCGGGGGGGGCACCCCTGCCCCCCCTGGGCGGCGAGGGGGGATGTCTGCTGTCAGGGACAGCAGACATCTCCTAACTGTCACCGCGTCTATAGACGCAGTGACAGTTACAAGCCATGACGTACATGTACGTCAAATGTCGGGAAGTACTTCCCGACCATGACGTACATGTACGTCAAATGTCGGGAAGGGGTTAATGTTATTAAGGTGCTCGGCCAGTCTGGTCTTTAAAGGTCTTGACGTACGACCTATATAGAAGAGCTGGCACGAGCACTCGACAGCATAGACCACATTTTGTGTATTGCATGTGATAAAGTTATCAATGGTGATGGGAGTCTGATTGATGGTAACTGTAGTGGTTTTTGAACAGCCGCCACTTTTTACTAATTTACAGGCTCTGCAGAGACCACATCTGTGGAAGCCTTTTGTTAAGACCCTTCCAGTTAGTTTGGGTGCATTATAAGAGCTCCGTACTAGTTTATTTTTAATATTGGGGGCTTTTTTATATATAAACCTAGGATTTCTTGGTAGGTGGTCCCCTATAATCGGGTCTTTAAGGAGGATGTTCCAATTTCTCCTAAACGATTTCTCAACCAATTTATGTTGAGCATTGTAATTGGTAATGAATGCCCAATTGTGGTCTCTATTATTTGTCTCATCTGTGGGTTTCGGTCTTAAGAGTGTATCTCTTTCTATTTTTTCTGTCTCTGCTGAAGTGCGGGAGATAGTATTGGATGGGTATCCGCTAGCAATAAAACGATCAGCCATTTTGCTTGCTTGTTGTTGGTAAATTACATGGTCAGAACAATTGCGTCTGAGACGCTTAAACTGGCCCCCAGGAATGGCATTTAGCCACGTATTATGGTGACAGCTGTCACGTTGTATGTATGAGGGGCAGTCTGTGGGTTTAGTATATGTTTTTGTTTGTAATTTTCCACCTTCCTCATAAATGGTGATGTCTAAGAAATCCACTTGAGACTGGCTGATATTGAAAGATAATTCTATATTATCGTTATTGTTGTTCAAGTGGTCGCAGAAAACTTTCAGGCTCTCCTGGTCACCTCTCCACACGAACAAGATATCGTCAATATATCTTGACCAGGACACCAGGTCCGCACCGACGCCACCGCCACACCGTACATGTTCCTCCTCCCAGAGGCCCATGAAGATGTTGGCGTAGCTCGGTGCGAACCTGGTACCCATGGCCGTGCCCACTTTCTGTGTGTAAAATGCGCCATCAAACATAAAGTAATTATTGTTTAAGATTAGATCCACACTTTCAATAAGGAATTGTTGAAGTTGGGTCTGCAGGCTGCTTCTTTCTAGATATTTTGTAATAGCTCTGATGCCCTTCTCATGGTTGATAATAGAATAAAGAGATTTGACATCGGCCGTTACAAGGAAAAAACCGCTTTCCCATTGGATAGTGGGCAAAAGGTTAAGTAAATTAGCAGTATCCTTTAGGTGAGACGGATTAGTTAGAACTAGTGGTTGTAAATAAAAGTCCGTAAATTCAGACAAGTTCGCAGTTATCGAGTTTATGCCGGAGACTATAGGTCGTCCGGGCGGATGAGTAAGGTTCTTATGAATTTTTGGCAAAAGGTAAATTACAGGGATCATTGGTTCTTCGACATTGAGGTACTTGAATTCTTTCTCTGTAATAATGTTGAGATTTTTGTATTTATTTAGAAGAATGAGTAGTTTTTTTTGGATATTAACAGTGGGGTCCAACCTAATTTTATGATAGGTATCATTATCTCCAAGATGTTTAATCATTTCGTTTATATACCATTCTTTATCCAAAATTACAATTCCACCACCTTTATCGGCTGGTTTCACTATGATTTCTTCATTGGCCCTAAGTTCTTTTAAAGATTGTCTCTCTTTTTTAGTGAGATTATATTTAGTTTTTTTTTGAGGTTACTTTTTTGATGTCTTCCAAAACTAAAGCACTGAACGTGTCAATGAAATTCCCCTTCACATGGGCAGGGTAGAATATTGATTTTGGTTTAAAATGGCTAGTGGTGGCCGTTACGTTAGACTCCAATGATGGTTCTGGATCTTTATTGAGGAAGAATTTTTTGATGCATAATTTTTTGATGCATAGGATGTACGGTATCCTCTCTGCTTTCACTGTGGTGTAAAATATCCTGAATCTACACTGATTGCTATCTTTCTGATACGGAGAAGAGGAGACGCATATCCCCAATAAGGGATGTATAGTATCCTCCTTATAACCTCCCCTGCTTTCACCGTGGTATAAAACACTTTGAATCGACGTTGATTGCTGTTCTTAAATACGGAGAAGAGGAGACGCATATCCCCAATAAGGGATGTACAGTATCCTCCCCATATATTTATGGTGAAGGGCTTAAAACCTCTGTATATACAAGCTAATATACAGTTTTTTTGTTTCACATAAACAGAGCGCAGGAGATTAGAACACTACTGTGTGTGTCTTTTAACACACCACCTTGTATTCTGTCTGTTTTTTGGGTGTAGGGTTACCCATTTTGTGTTCATATCTCCAGCTGATCTGAAGCGCGATTAGTATACCATTTCAAACTACCTTTTATTGTATTCCATTTAGCCAGATCTGTCACTCATCCCCTGTGTAGATAACGCTCCCGCCCAGCTGGATACACAAACCCGCACCCCCTAGGGAAAAGACCAGTCTTTTATGTGTATGACGTTTTCATGTGTATGACGTTCCACCCCCTTGACATCACCTCCCCCCGCCCAGCCAGGGCTACAGTACACGCCCACCATCCACCATTACTCCACAGCCACCATCCGCCATTACTCCCGCACCCCCCACCTGCCAGCAAACCCCCGCGACCCCCCCTCCCCCCATTCGCGGGACCCCCGCGACCCACCCCTCCCCCCATTCGCGGGACCCCCACGACCCCCCTCCCACGATCCCCCCTCCAGCGATTCACGGCGCCCCCCCTCCCGTGATTTGCGGACCCAACCCCCCTCCCGCGATTCGCGGACCCCCCTCCCGCTATTCACGGCACCCCCCGCGGACCCCCTCCTGCGATTTGTGGCCCCATGCGACCCCATCTCCCGCGATTCATGGCACCATCCCGCCCCCTCCCGCGATTCGCTGCGCGCCCCCCCCCCCGCAATTTGCAAACCCCCGCCCCCTCCCGCGATTCACGGCACCCCCCTCCTGTGATTTGCGCCCCCCCCGCAATTCGCCCCCCCCCACAATTTGCGGACCCCCCTCCCGCGATTCACGGCACCCCCTCCTGCGATTTGCGGACCCCCTCCCACGATTCACGGAACCCCACAGCATCTCCGGCGCCCCCTCCCGCTTTCCACCCCCCCTTGACCCCCCCCCCGCGGACCCCCTCCCGCAATTTGCGACCCCCCTCCCGCGATTCGTGGCACCCCCGCGAATCACGCCACCACCGCGCCCCTTCCCGTGCTTCGCTGCACCCCCGTCCGCGATTTGCCAACCCCCGCCCCCTCCCGAGATTCACGGCACCCCCTCCTGCGATTTGCGGACCCCCTCCCGCGATTCACGGAACCCCACAGCACCTCCAGCGCCCCCTCCCGCGATTTGGGGAACCCCCGTGACACACACCCCGCGATTCACACACCCCTCCCAAGATTCACGGCACCCCCCGAACACGCCCTACCCCGTAACTTCCGCCAGTGGGAAGCCGCTCACCCTGTGTTGCCCACATTCCCCTATCATGCTTTACCACCCAGCCTCCTGCTCTCATGCACCCTAACTCCCACCCAGTAGGAGTAGACACTGACTCAGGGCCACCGTCCTGTACTCCTGTGCTGCCACGCTGGACACTCAACCACTGGCAGAAGCTGCACAGTGTCCCCCACCCTCCTCTTTAGTCCCCCTTATGCCCTCACACCCCTATCACTACCCAGCCTCCTGTTTTCCTGTGTCATGACCTCCGCCAGTGGGGAGCCGCTGACTCAAAAACACCCTACGATACTATTGCACACACACACCTAAACAACACGCACACACCCCCCCCCACACACCCACAAATGTCACTGTACCCTCCACACTATCAATGTACATCTTTTAGATTAGATTAGATACAACTTTATTGTCATTATCCTGATTTAGGACAACAAAATTCAATTTAGCATCTATCCGTATACATCCATATTATAAAAAACCAGAAGTCCATACAATTTACAATTATACAATGAATACTAAAAACCCATTAACCCCCCACCCAAGCTACATTCCCCATTTAATTTAACAATAGCCCTTGGAAAAAAGCTATTCTTCATCCTAGACGTCCTATTCCGTAGGCACCTAAACCGCCTACCTGACGGTAATACAGTAGCACAAATAATCCGTTTGCCGGATGAGTTATGTCTTTTAAAATATTGTGTCTTACTCTGCATCTTACTCTGTAACCGCTTTTTAATTAAACAAAACAATACACACCCCCTTCCACATCATATGCTCTCTTTTTAACACATTTCACCTATAACTCAAGTTGCAATACAAGGCATCTTTCATACAATTCTAACCATATTTCTCACAATACAAACGTTCACAAATTAAGGGGGTGCAGCCCCTTACGACAGTGTGAAGAGCGCCCGTAGGGTTCGATGAATCACCTAGTAAAAAAATATTTAGCTACCAGAGCACACAATATGGGAATGAAGATGGATTGTGCACATCAAAACTCCAATTACAGCAACAAATAAGTACATAAAGCATAAAGACAAATGCTGCACAATGAAATGTTCTCTCTTTGTCAGTTAATTATATGAAGGCAAAAAGCTAGTATAAATATTCTAATGAGGGCCCAATATGCACATTCAATTACTTCACACATACTAGTCCAAACCACCATACATAATAAATATGAACAAGTACAATAATACAACATAATACACATACACAAGAAAAAGCTTTGTAGCTATATTAAACGTATCAATTACATGAATATTAATAAAGCGAGGAATGAGAAGGACAGCACCCTTACAGCTCTACACATGGTAAAAGCTATCTGAATTTGTTAAATAAAGGAAATATTCATCTCCACTGTCACAGTAATGAATTAGGGAATGTAAAAAGGAAAAAAAATGCCCCATTATTGTAATAGAAACATAGAATTTGATGGCAGATAAGAACCACTTGGCCCATCTAGTCTGCCCCTTTTTTTAAACATGTTACCTCAAACCATATTTGATCCTTATTTTTATGTAAGGATATCAATATGCCTATCCCAAGCATGTTTAAATTGTACTACTGTATTTGCCTCTACCACCTCTGATGGGAGGCTATTCCACTTATCCACTACTCTTTCTGTGAAGTAATTCTTCCTCAAATTTCCCCTGA
Source organism: Crinia signifera (assembly GCF_055691185.1). Lineage (NCBI taxonomy): Eukaryota > Metazoa > Chordata > Amphibia > Anura > Myobatrachidae > Crinia > Crinia signifera. The sequence continues at coordinate 397,041,561 of NC_139217.1, read as the reverse complement.
ATCTTCCTCCCTCTAGTTTCAGTGCATGTCCTCGTGTTCTGCTGCTCCTCTTCCTGTGAAGAATGTCTCCCACCTGTACCTTGTTAAAACCCTTCATATATTTGAAAGTTTCTATCATGTCCCCCCTTTCCCTTCTCTGCTCTAAACTATACATATTAAGATCTTTTAGTCTTTCCTGGTACGTATTGTGATTTAGGCCATGCACCATTATAGTTGCACTTCTTTGTACAGTCTAATGTATTTATATCCTTCTCGAGTTATGGCCTCCAGAACTGAACACAGTACTCTAGGTGAGGTCGTACCAATGACCTATACAGTGGCATTATTACTTCTTTCTTTCTACTGCTGATACCTCTCCCTATGCAACCAAGCATCTGACTTGCCTTCTTCATTGCTTTGTTACATTGCCTACTTGCCTTTAAGTCCCCTAAAATAGTGACACCTAGATCCCTCTCTTCCTCAGTAGTTTCCATTATAGTGCTGTTTATTCTTTATTTAGTCTTTGAATTTTTGAGACCCAAGTGCATGATTTTGCATTTTTTGGGGCATTAAACTGTAGTTGCCATGCTCATGACCATTCCTCTAATCTACCTAGATCATCAATCATTTGTTTTACCCCTCCTGGTGTGTCTACCCTGCATACCTTTGTGTCATCTGCAAAAAGGCACATTTTACCCTCAATTCCATTCGCATTATTACTAATAAAGATATGAAAAAGCACTGGTCCAAGTACAGATCCCTGGCGTAATTATCTCAAGTTCAAAAAATTAGGTTTCTGTGCATTATAATGACCCTGTGTGATGCAGTAATACAGTTTTTATTATCAAAAATAGTTTGCAGCACCATGCTATGGATATATGCAGTGGCGGATCCAGGGGTGGGGCTGCACACAGTTCAAAATTCAATAGGGGAGCCACACCAACTGCCATTCCAAACTGACTTACTCCCCAATTTGAATTTTGAACTATGCTGCAGCACTACATCTGGAGCCGCCACTGCTTATATGTATTGCTCTTACAGCTGTATTATACTGGATATACTATCTGGGTGTGGATCAAAACATTGACAATAAATCGATAAATAGGTTGACATCATAGCATCAACATGCATTAGGTCAACAGGATGAAAAGGTGGACATGAAATAGGTAGACAGTACAAAAGGTTGACAGAGTCAAAAGGTCAACATGGAAATGGTCAACTTGTTTTTTTTGTGTAATTATGTATGTTTAATCATATCTAATCCAAATAAGTGGAATTATGTACCCTCGGGGACTTTTTGCAATGCTTCAGGCAAGATTTCTATTACGTCGTGGATGGTAAATGATAAGAAAGTTCTAAGCCATATGTTATGTCAATGTTTTGAACCTGTCGACCATTTGTACTTGGCAACCTTTAGCACTGTTGACTTTTCCTCTGTTCACCTTTTGTATCTCTTGACCTTATACATGTCAACCACATGGTGTTAACCTTTTCACCGTCGATCTACTAGCTTCCAAAATTGATTCCCAATTTCTGTTCACAGGGTCCTGGTTGGATCAGAGCTGGAGCCAGCATCTGCCAGGACAGTTTACCCATGCTTCGATGAACCTGCACTTAAGGCAACTTTTAATATCAGAATTGTCCACAACTCCAGCTATGTGGCTCTTTCCAATATGCCAGCAATAGGTAAATGTATATTTACAGTATGGTAATGAAAGTTCTATGGCGCTATATCAAAATGTTTTGGTGTCTTTCTATGACTTCAGTGCCTTGTGCAACTCCTAAATGCATTGCTTTATTCTAATCACTTGCTGTGGTTCGCTATGTTTTTACACCATTAGTTGCTATTTTTGTTGCTGACCCCAATGTATTTTATCCAATACCGAAGGCAGAACAGACTCATATGAATGTCTGAGCGTAAGAATATAGGGCCCATTTAGCAATGAGTTTTAACTGCGTAAAACGTGTGACAAATGGTGCTCAAGCCAATGGGTATACGGTTGTTCGGTCGACACTATTATGGTCAACATGCATTGTGTCGACCATGGAAGTCAACATGTCATTATGTCGACACATGGGAAAGGTGGACACGGCTAAGGTCGACAGGGTCAAAAGGTTGAGACAAGCTTTAGTTCAACAATGGGAAGGAACATGAGTTCTTCTCTTTCTGTTCAAGTCAACATGTGCCGACAGGTGGTATTTCATGCTCTATCGTCCTCTAGGCATGAAGGGAGAATATAGCAGCCATGCAAGGAAATGCTGTGCACTTTTTCCATGTCTATGTTGACTGTGTCGACATTCGTGTCAAAAAATGTGAAGACCTCATGTCGACCTTTTGACTGACAACCTTTCTATTGTCAACCTAATCCTTTTGTCAACCTTTTGACCCCGTCGACCTTGGCCATGTTGACTTTTTTCATGTGACGGCCTAAGCCCCTTCGACCTTCAGTGGTCGACACAATGCATGTCAACCTTAATTTGGTCGACCCAATGACCCATACTCGTTTTAATAAGCTAAAGCTCATTAATGAATTGGCCCTATAATGTACTATTATTCCCATACTAATATGTCATATTGTATAACATTAGTAACTATGTAAACTGACACACCGGTGGAAAGGATTGGTTCCAATAACCCCTTATACACTTCCTCTGGCATCTGTGCTCTGGCGCTCCATCTGTGGCCTCCTCTAGTCCCGCACGTGCACCGCGAGCTAAATGGCTATACTCGCTATGTAAAAGTAACTTGATTTTATTTGTTTTCCTTATTCTTAGACTGATCTTAGTTTCCTGCGCTCTCTTCTCATGATACACTTACAGCGAGAAGCAGATTTGTCTTGTATCCAAAGAGAAGGGAAATAAACAATTCTGCCTTATTATATAAATACATAGCTATAAAGTACAGACGGAAGTCAGCAAAGCCACAGAACAAATGAAATCTGCACAAAACCACTGCACCCTAATCATTCTTCCCACAAGCAAAAGTTAAAATGAATTACAGTGACGTTTATCGCCACATTTTTAATATAACATTTTTTGTTGCATATTAAAAAAAAAAAAGATGAATGTGAAAAACAAGTGGCTGGGCTCAGCAATGCCAGTCAGCTATACTGTAGCAGGAAGAATTATGCAAGGCTGTCATCAGTTTCTGCATAATTCAGGTGAACAAAAGCAAAGTAAAAAAAAAAAAAAAAATCAAAACTCATCGGAGATGCATCAAGATGTGCTCAATTATTTGCTTTAATCGCACAGCAGTGATTTATAATGAGGTGCAGACTGTCCCATTAGTTCTACAGTACCTGCATAACAAACATGAGTTTCCTTAGTGGTTTGTGCAGATGTCCTTTGTTTTATATTGTTGTTCTTACCTCCCTACCTTATTGAAGTGGATATTGGGGACCTGGAAAAGGAGGTGTGAACTCGTGGATTCATGCCCAGCATTAGCAAAGTGTGCCTCTGACACCCCTTACCATGTTTACCAATCATCTATATAACTACTCCTCACCTTTTTGAGGTGAAGTACAGCAAGTGACCACTAGGTGCTCAATGGACAAATTACTCAGTATGTAAAAGCAAAATGATTTGTTTCAAACTCTGTATATGGAGAAAGAGAGCTGTAAAGACAGAGCTTGAAGGTAGGAACAGATAGGGACTAACGGTGCCCACACACTACAGCAGTATTTTTGGCTGATCGACGGATATTCGATCAGACGATAATCCACCGATTTTACTGCAAATCGGCTGGAAATCGAATAATTGCGATCCGATATGCGCTTCCACAGATCTTTAACTGGATCTTTTGAACTTAGCTGCTGAATGGAAGATCAGAAAATGCAGCTAAAGATCTGTAAGACTCAAAAATTTGTTTGGGTAATTGGGAGTTGGGGCGCTCAGGTGCGTTTGGGCGCATCCGGTGGCGCTTGGGTGTTAAGATTCGTTCGGATGTTCGGAAATTTGGGCGCATTCGCACGCTTTGGGGCATTTGGGTGTGTTTGCAAACTCGGGCATTCAGGTGCAGATACTTGTTTCCTAGCACGACCACAATCGCGGGGTAATTTTTAGTGGTCTGCGATGCGACTGACGCGATGCCCGCGATTTCCCATTGAAATGCATTGAAAAAAGTCAAAATCGCGTCGGTCGCTTCGCAGGCGGCTAAAAAAGGCTTAAATGGTCCAGACGCGATGCCCCCGATTTCCCATAGGGAACAATGTTAAATGCCTCAATTTACCCAAATCATCATAGGGAACAATGGTAAATGGGCCAGAAACCCCCCAAAACACCCCTGAACAGTGAAATGGCCCCCAAAATTAGTTAACGCCACCCCAGATCAAGCGTGGCAAGCGCAGCGAGCCCGCAAGGGGCGGCGGTACGCGTCCTCCGACCTTTTCATACCCCCACTATACATGTCGGCTTGGAGTTGAGAATAGAATAGTGTGGAGAGCGCAGCGAGCCCCGCGAGGGGACGCGGATACCTTCACAGGTAAACGCGTCCCTTTGCGGGCTTCAGAGGTAACCGCGTCCCCTCGCGGGGCTCGCTGCGCTCGCCACGCTTCGGGCTCGGTGGCTCGCTGCGCTCGCCACACTAATCTATTCTCAACTCCACGCCGACGTGGATAGTGGGGGTATGAAAAGGTCGGAGGACGTGTACCGCCGCCGCTCGCCACGCTTCGGGTTGACGTTGATCGTGGGGTGGCGTAAACTAATTTTGGGTGGCCATTTCACTGTTCAGGGGTGTTTTTGGGGGGTTCTGGCCCATTTACCATTGTTCCCTATGATGATTTGGGTAAATTGAGGCATTTAACATTGTTCCCTATGGGAAATCGCGTCGGTACCATCGCACCCGATTTTTTAGTGCATGCGATGCCCGCGATTTTTACTAACGAACTATCATGATCGGTGTGGCCGTGCTAGGAAACAAGTACCCAGGTGCATTTGCAAGTTCGGGCGATTTCACAAGCTCGAGCGTTCGGGCACATTTGCACACTCTGGCGAGTTTAAAGAGGAAACTTTTTATTAATGAAATGAATCTTTGTTACTTACATATAACAGGGACAGAACCTGACACAATATATCCCTCTTATGAGCTAAACACTGGTTGTACCTGCAGAAATAGTATGCATTGCAGAACATCTCACGGCCATCTATGGGTCTACAATAGGGCCCAAGCATGATGGGTAGTTAGCAGAGAGGTAAGTAGAGGTCATCCTATTACATATACATAAGTACTGTCCAAAGCAAGTAGTGCCCCAACCTCTTTAAGCAATTTTCCTTTACACACATAATAAGAAATTGAGTTGTTATCCTTCCTTAAAGTATTTGGTAGAAAGGGTGTACATGGCACACCCTAGACGCTGGTAGATTAGAGGGAAATTGTTCTTTCTCCATTATTATAGAACAAGTAAAAGATACTCCCTAAGTATAATTCTCTAAAGTAAGCTGGTGTCTCATAAAACCATATTATTCAAGACAGGAGACATATAAGGCCTGTCTGCCACTGAAGTACATACTGTACAATCAGTATTCAGAGGTATAAAATCTGTATGCATCTGTATCTGTGTGGGTTCCCTACGTGAATTACTGTTCAAAGGCTGTTCTACATGAGAATCTGCATTCAGTGCCTGCATTAGATCTGTTTGAATGTTTCTGTACTAAAATGAATTCATTTTTTCCCCTAGCTATGTCCGAAAGAGAAGACATGAATGGAACTAAATGGACTGTTACCACATTTAATACCACTCTCAGAATGTCGACCTATATAACTGCTTTTGTAGTATGCGACTTTGATTACGTCAGAACGACTGAGAGGGGCACGGAGGTAAAACAACTCACATAACCACACGATCAAGCTTATTTGCAGCATTTACTGGCTCTCACTCTCGCAGTCGGGTATTAAGGTTGGAATGCTGTAACATTTCTTATTGATTGATGTCCGAGGCGTAAGTTCATCCTGTTCCCCAGGAGGAAAGTTGGAATTTGGTGCGACAAGTCAGGAGTCCCCTATTGCAGATTTTATCAGGACACCTAGGACAGAGCACACTAGCAGTGTAGCAGCAGTGTGTGCACCGCAGAGTTCCGCTGGAAGAGCAGTGGTCAAAGTTGGATCCCACTGTGAACCACACTGGTTCTGCTGTACATGCAGGTGCCCCTTCAGGGCTTTGAGCCCGGAGGCAGGTGACTCTATTGCCTCTGGGAGTTACACCCCTGATTGATGTCTCTCTATGATGAGAACATAGAATAGGTACAAGGTTTGATATAAAAATGTCAGGTCTTTACCAGTTTATTGTTTATTTTGCCAGACCATGCGGCAGATGTATTAGGCATTAAAAAGAGATAAACACAAGAGTGATAAAGAGTAATAAACATCCAGCCAACATTCAGCTCTTAACTTTCATGCTATAGGCGGTGTTTGAAAAAAGACAGAAATGTACCACTCTTTATCACCCTTGTGTTTAACTCTTTTTAAGGATTAATACATCTGCCCCCATGTGTGTCTTCTTTAAAGCTTTCCAAGAACACTCCATTATCCTCATCCCTGTATTTTTCTCTCTCTTCATCAGAAATAAGGGAATTGTTGTTCATTAGTCTTGAGTTAAAGCAATGATCAAGGAAAGAGTAACCTGTGTGTGCTGTAATAACATATGAACAGGGGGATTCAGTATGAAATCCCGGCGGTCGGGATCCCGGCGTTCAAAATCCAGACGCCGAAATCCCGACCGCCGAAATCCCGACAAGGGGGGGACGTGGATCGCCCCCCCTTGCGGGCTCGCTGCGCTCGCCAAGCAGCGGGCCCGGTGCCTCGCTACGCTCAGCACGCTAATTTATTCTCCCTCCAGGGGTGTCGTGGCCACCCACGGAGGGAGAAAGTGTTGGTATTTCGGCGGTCGGGATTCTGGCGTCGGGATTCTGAACGCCGGGATACCGACCGCCGGGATTTAAACTGCATCCCGAACAAATACGTGTTACAGGCTGGAACAAACAAATCTAGCATTAATGCAGGAAGGGGCTATGGGCCACAGAAAAAGTCCCAGTGGGTCATATTTGGCCCTTGCTTATAGTGGTGAAGACATTTAAATGTACACAAGCACGCACCCATCACTTTAGTTTCTACCCTCTAAGCCTCTATGAAGTTCTGCATTCAATTATAGAAATGATTTCCTCTTTCTCTTCATTTGGAAAGCCCTGTCTGCCATCCACCAGGCATGTCCGCTGTAATGAAAATATAAATGTTTTTGTACAAATTGTGCTGAAAAGTTGCCATTGGTTGTAAGTTGAAGCCATAAAATCAGCTTGCTCTGGAGGGCATAGAGATGAAACAGAGAAGAGAACATGCATCAAAGCAACACAAATATTCATATCTGTTTGAGCGCAGTAATCAGAATATTGCTTAACCTCTGCCTTAAATACCATAGTAATAACCACTCTCATAAGACGGCATTCATACCAAAGGCAGATGTTAATGTTGTAAATTAGCGCAGAATAGCATTTTTGTAGTCTGAATGTTTGTTTTTATATAGAAAAACTTTTACTTTTTATATAGCAGATATTTCTTTTTAAATTTAATAAGCAAAAAAATTATAATTTCAAGCTATTTTGTTCTCTATTAAGGTGTAAATAGTTATTGTTCCCGCTTAGCTATATTAAGTTGTGTGATATTTGTAAATAACTACCACTGTGTTCTCTATATTGTAATTGCTTAGATCTTAGTAATGTACAAAAATGGTTTCAGTAATTAGATCACTATTTCATACTAGAAATCCCACATTCGGATCTTGATGCTTAATGTACTCATGTGCTACAGGGTGAAAACGTTTTGGAAAATACTTATTTAAAAAGAAAAAAGTTTCCAGCAACCATTGCATTCGTTTACTCTATGATGCTAATTTGACTGTCTGGTTAATTCACTGACGTGGAAAGGCACAAACGTCAGAACGCAATATAATTAGAGACTAAACTAAAATTGTGTCCAAAGACGCAGCTGCTGTGCAAAAGCATTCATCACCAATCCAGGCCTAGAGAGTATTGTAACACACCAGGTTAAAGGGGTTATTCAGGGCCTCATTAGCATGAGAACACCCAGCATTCTCATGGGAACGCCCATAAAATGCTGGCCGTTCACATATGCTAATGGGGCTGCCCCACGCCCCTCTCCGCCCCCCCACCCACAGTCCCAGCAATACGTGTATTTGCAGTGGGTGCACGCACCCTGCGTATGCACATGCGCAGTAATAAAACATCAGTCCCCGTGCGAACGAACGACAGTTGCGAACGGACCTGAATAAGGTCCTAAATGTAATAGGGTATGGGATTTAGAAAGTGAGAGATTTTGGGAGTATTTTCCCATTCTTTTAAAGCGACAATCAATTACCTGGCAGAATCAAACTATTTTTTTCAGTGTATATGATGGCCGCTTTAAAAAAGTGAAAACTCTACCAAAATCTCTCAATTTCTAATTCTTACACCCTATTAATAGATTTTTTCTAATTTGTTCTACCTCTGTTTTATAGTTGTAGTCAGTGGTGAATTTTACCGAGGAGCAGCAGTCCTCCAGCCCCCTTAGTAACATCTGCCACCCTCAATGACGGTGGCAATGAATTTCCTTTGAAAGAGCACCCTACTAATCACATGATGGTCAGGCAGTCCCAGGGGCCTAAATTAAATATTGTAAATAGTTGTGACCTATACCGCATAGCAAAGAGCGCCTTAGTGTGGGTGTGGATTATTAGACAGTGTCTAGGTCAACAGTCCATAGATTGACACATCGGGCTACTTTGCAACTAAGCTCACATAGGATCATTACAAGAACGATCACACATAAAAATGTAGTGATTCAACCCTGCACAAATGATAGATATGTCCATGTACTGAACGAAGTTCAAGAATCTTTTACCTTCTTCTTCTTTGAGAAAATTTTTGGTCTCTTTGGTGTAAATATAAAGCATCTTACTATTAACTATAATGGTTTTATCATCCTCTTGTTACATTGTTTTAGATACGAGTTTGGGCCCGGAAGGAAGTTGTAGAGAAAGGATATGCAAACTTTGCTTTGGGTATTACAGGGCCAATTCTCTCATTTATGGAGGATTTATTAAATGTCTCGTATCCTCTGCAGAAAACAGGTGAGTATTTATAATTTCTTATATGGTTTCAAATTACATTTCACCTAAAAATGTTAAATAACTTTACACCTCACAAACCAAGGAATAAGACCCATGGAGGCATAGACTTGACGAGACATCCTAAGGTGTCCTGTGTTATCTGGAACCAGGACTTTAGCAGTACCTAGTTGCCAGGTGGGTCCTCCATGGCTTGAAATTGGTTTTCCAGTATGTCCCACAGATGCTCAATCAGATTGAGATCTGGGAAATTTGGAGGCCAAATCAACACCTTAAACTTTTTCCCATGTTGCCAAAACCATTCCTGAACAATATTTGCAGAGTGACAGGCAGCCTTATCCTGCTCTAAGAGGCCACTGTCACCGTGAAAGACAGTTGCCATGCAGGAGTTTACTTGAACAATATTTAGGTAGGTGATACATGTGAAAGTATCATCCACATGAATGTTTAGACACCATTCTATCATAGCCAGAATTCACTTTTTCAGCAATTTTATATACAGTTGCTCTTCTGTAGGATGGGACCACACTCATCAATACGCCTTGGGTGCCAATTATCCTGGCATAGGGTTCAAGTTGTCCTTCTTTGAACCACTTTTTTTAAGTACTAACCACTATGTACTGGGAACAACCTGCAAGACTTGCCTTTTTGGAGATTTGGCGAACCAGCTCTCTAGCGATAACAATTTGGGTCTTGCAGCTACAGCCTGAGACTGAGCGCTAGTGTAATGTTTGTGGGTGAAGAAGGAAGAAGAAGAAAACAGGGGGGAGGGGGGATAAAGTAAATAATTAAATAAAATAAAGAAAGTAAAGTTAACAGCTAGGAAAGCATAAACAAGAAAAACTAAGAAAAATATATATATAAAAAAATATAAAAACTATTATGTGGTCTTAACCACCATGTTTCGTTATTTAATCACTTCCCCTCTCAGTACTTTTAATGTTATTGCTGATAGCTGTAAAGACATGGAGGCTGCCGGATGGTAAGCATTACATGCCCAGGACGAGCAGGCTAGAGAACAGAGATAAAAAAATGAATCAATGTACAGTTACTCTAGGTGATAGAACAGTATAATAATAGTAAATGTAAGGGGCTCTCCTACCTCCAAGTCTGTCTGTTGTCACCCAGTTTGTTTTATCACTGTCTACTATTGTAAAGCGCAACGGAATCTGCTGCGCTTTATAAGAAACTGTAAATAAATCAATAAATCAATAAATAAGGGAAGGAACAACACTCCAGAATAGTATTCCCATAAGTAGGTAACCCATAAGGTTACTATGGGTGATGCGAAGCTGCACAATGAATCATCCCACGAACATCCCCTCTTCGCCAAATATCTCCATCAGCATTGGTGAAACCGAGATCACCTCCACCGACCAAACGCGCTGCCTCGGTGTCATCATTGACTCCTCCCTCTCTTTCACCCTCCACATTCGTGCTCTCTCACAGTCTTGCCGCTTTCACTTCCGCAACATCTCGCGCATCAGACCATTCCTCTCCACTGATGCAACCAAAATTCTCATTCACTCTCTTGTCATCTCCCACCTTGACTACTGCAACATCCTTCTCTCTGGGCTACCTCTCGTCTGCCTCGCCCCTCTCCAATCCATTCTTAACGCTGCTGCTAGGCTCATCTTCCTCTCCCGCCGCTCCACCTCCGCCTCCCCCCTCTATCTCTTCACTGGCTCCCCATTCCTTTCCGGGTTCTCTTTAAACTCCTTACCACCACCTACAAGGCTCTCTCCTCCTCCACCGCTCCTTACCTCTCTGCACTGATCTCTATCCACACTCCCTCCCATCCACTTCACTCCGCCGCTGACTGACCTATCACCTAATCACCTCCTCCCACTCCCGTGTCCAAGACTTCTCTCGTGCTTCAACCCTGCACTGGAACAACCCATCAGACTTTCTGATTCCCTTACCTCATTCAAGTGCTCCATCCAAGCCTACTTATTCGGACTGGCCTATCCCTCCTCCTCCTAACCTCTTTTGCTCCTCCTATCCTGCCTACCCTACCCCTCCTTCCGTTCCTACTTATCCTATTGTTTTTCGTTCGTCCACCCACCTCCTTTTAGTCTGTTAACTCTTATGAGTAGGGCCCTCCTTCCTCACGTACTCAAGTTATATTGTTAGATATCTGGTAGGTTTACACCCCCTTTGTATATTGTTTTGGAGAGATTTTTGCACTAATACTGGGTCTTTTGTTATTCCAAATAATTCTAGTAATTATGTAGTTCAGAAAGGAAAATTACAATTTAGAGACTAAGTGGGGTCATTTGAAATAATTCATTTACATCTGCCTAGAAAATTAAGTGGTAAGGTACTCCAGTTTTAATTTTCTGATAATCGGTTGTAAATTATTGGAATAGAGATGAACAAGGTTAGATGGCAATTGAGTACCCAAGTACTGTATGTAATGTAAGAGTTAGTCCATCAAACGGGAAATGGAGTAGTCCCATCCAATCTCGCCTGACTATGTATAGTGAGGTACTCGGATTTTCTCAAAATTAACCGAAAAGCCTGCAAAGGAGGAACATTCCTTAATTGTCTCAATAAGTAAGAGAACAGTGTGATGAGCTTCTGAGATAAACAGTAAAATATCGTTAGCGAATGCAGTAAGTTCCTTATTACCAATCTGGATCCCTTTGAATCCTGGAAGTTGTAAAATATAACGTATAAGGGGCTCCAAGGCCGGATTAAAGAGGAGAGGGGACAGGGGACTAGTGCCTCTCTCTAAAGTATATGGTAAGGAGGTGACATTATCAGCTGTTACTTGTACTGTAGGTGTATTATAAAGGGTGGGTACAAGATCACAAAAAGATGTACCAAAGTGTTGAAAGTGTAACACCCTATCCAAATGCGAACAGACTATCTTATCAAATGCTTTCTCAGCATTCAAATTGAAAACAATATTAGTTAGTATTTTTAGGGTATGTGAATGTGTTATAGCAGTAATGGCAACTCTAATGCCTTGTATGATTGTCTATTTTTAATAAAACCAAGTAGTGCAGGAGAAATTAGACATGTAAGACATGTTTGAAGTCAGTTGCCCATTAATTTGGTTAGGATTTTAAAGTCCTGATTAAGAAGTGAAATAGACCTGTATGAACTCACAAGTGAGGGGTCCTTGCTAGGTTTTGCTAGTATTATGATTTGGGCTTCATTAATACGGAGGGCAGGGCCGGTGCAAGGCACCGGAGCGCCCCAGGCGAGGGGGGGTGGGGCGCTGATGGGTTTGAAAACTCGCTGCACGCTGATTGGCTGAATCTCAGCCAATCAGCATGCGGAATGTTTTCAAACCCAGCAGCGCTTCCCGTGCCGCCGCCTGGCTGCCGGATAGCGCGCATCACTGCAGGGACCCCGCCGCCAGATCACACAGTGCCGCAGGTACCCGGCACGGACACCTCTGCAGCCTCCATGCGAGAGGCGAAGTGCCGCCCTCCTGTGGCTGGCACCCTAGGCAAATGCCTAGATTTGTCTAGTGGTGGCGCCGGCCCTGAGGGAGGGTCATTTCCCTGGAGTGTAGAGTGTGATTATAAAGATTAGTGAGGGTACGGTTCAGTTCATTGCTTAACATTTTATAGTATTTAGCTCCAAAACCGTCAGAACCAGGGCTTTATTGTTAGGTAGGGATTTATTAGTGTCTTAATCTCCTGTTCAGTAAAAAAGTTATCCAAAAAGTCTCTCTCCTCCTGGGAAAGAGTAGGTAATTTTGCTTTTTCTAAAAAGGATAAGCCTGCTTGTGTATCATCCGGACCTTTAGTGTAGAGAGTTTTATAAATTGTCAGAAATCCAGAACAGATAAGTCATAAGTAATACCATAGCAGTAGCAGTATTTATTGTATTGATCCATGTCTGAGACCTTTGTCCTGTAACCAGGTTGGCCAAGAGTCTGCCCGATTTATTGTCCCATCTATGAAACTTATTCCATTGAAAACCATATGATGTCTGGTCATGTTCAATAAGAAAAGTGTTGTATATTTGTTTGGCAAGATGGAGCGCCCCTCAGCCAGCGCTGGGAAACGCTAGCGATCGCTGGAGAGGTGCTCCATCTGACAAGGATGTGCGAGTGACGCATTCACATGCGCCATGGGTCTAATATATCAAGCTGGGAGCAGAAAGAGGATAAGAGGTTCATGGAAGGGCCACAGTGATTACTACATACCCCTGAACTGTCCATGGATGGATCGACGACCAAGTTGAAATAACCTCTGACTATTAGATTTTGTCCACTCCACAACATAGGTTTTTCTAGAACGGCTGCAAATTTGGACATTTGGTGCATAAAGGTTCAAAAGAGAATAGAGAGTACCATCAATCAGGCTATAGAGCAATATAAATCTCCCATTGGGGTATATGAATTTCCTATATATTCAATATTTCAAATCCCCCTAGTTTTATTACTATACAGTATATACATACATTCCCTAATCCAAAGAGCATGAAGAGTATTGCAGAGTTTATCTTGCCGATGCATCTCTTAGGGAAGATTATATGGGGAGATAGGTGTTTCAAATGGATAAGTACCTTTTATACACTTTATAGGGTGATTTAACCCCTCTACATCCCAAGAAATAATATTAATGGATGTAAGTTGGGAACCATCTTCATTAGTTAGTTGGGAGGATGTATTGGTCGGTATTTAAGCCTATACCCACAGATGGATAAATCATAAATCAGAATTTCAAAGTATATAGGGGCCCTCTCCCATCCCAGCGAGCAGAGAGAGGGTAACCTTGGATAACACAGACAGGCAACATAGAAAACAAACATATAAAATGCAACAAACAATTTGAATATAACAATGTGAATAGGCGCATACATTAGTGTGTAGGCAGGTTTCTTGTGGTCATGGGACCCGCCGCCCACACCAAGAATGGGATGCAGTGTGTTGCAGCGGCTCCAGGGGGAGAGTCAGGACCATCCAGCCATCTTTGTGGGGTTGAGGGAACACCTGTAACAGGTCACCTCGTTGAAGTTCTGGTGGAAATAAAGGCCCCGGCTTCAACAGTTCAGTTAGGCCGGTGCCTGCAAGAGTGTATAAAACACTCCCCGGCTCAGAGTCAATGACCTGCCGGCTTCGGGGGGATAGTAGAGGTGGGGGGGAGCTGAGTAGGTGGAAGAGCATGGCAGTATGCCCCGTCCACCCCATCTGTAATATGGCTATCACGGTTTTGCGGGCTTCATGCTTACCTGCCTGGATGAACTGGCAATCCCTGCTGCTTGGGGTTCCCTTTGTCTGGCAGGTGGGCTTCTGTGCTGCCCATTGCCTCTGGCTTCCACTCCTCCTGGCAACAAGTGGGTTGCTGAATCTCTCCTCCAGATGGAATGATCAGCGGCATGGATCCCTTTCGGGTGCCACCATCTTCAGAAACAGGGAGCAATCCTATGCAGCAGCCAATCAGGGCTGGTCAGGGGACCAATCCTGTGCAGTAGAACTCAGCAGCCTATCAGGGCAGGCCAGGGTGTTTAAGGCTGGTCCTCTCACAAGCAGCAGATGCCATTTCAACTCTTTACAGTCCTCTACATTGGTCGTGTCCTGAGCTCCTTCCAAGTCTCTTCAAAACCTGATCCAGCTTGTTATTCCAAAACCAATTTTTGACTATTCCTCCATCTTCAGTTCTGGTCCACTCATCTGGTGATTCCCTGGATAATATTCTTCAGTCTTCTGTTTTTAGCTCCGGTCCAGTAATCTGGTTAATTCTCCTGATTAATATTCCTCCATCATCAGTTCCGGTCCACTCCTCTGGTTATTCTCTGGATAAAATTCTTCAGTCTTCAATTCCGGTCCATTCACCTGGTAATTCTCTGGATAAATATTGCTTGGCCTTCAGTTCCGATCCACTCATCTAACATTGATCAAGGAGACAGACTCTTAGCCTTTATTTCTGCCGCCGAGTGACACTGCTCTGCCATTCTTGTATATACAGTATATTATACAGTATGTATAGTATTGTTAAAACATTAGTTGTCATATTGTGTAATTTCTTTTAGGCTATTTTCATTAATCACCCAAAACGGGCGCATCCCACTGGATATTACATCATAATTAAGTATAACAATTACTAGTAGTATAAATAGACGTCCAGGCACATCTCTCCCCCACCCCTTAATGAAGTCAACTCGACGAAACATGTTGGGCACTGCCTGCTGACTCCTGCACTAGATAAGTCATTCTCTCATATCATTTTGAAAGTCTTTTCTTTTACATTTTTTTTACTGTTTGTATAGAAAATTCTCGTGCTGTGCAAATGTGCACATCTTTTAATAAACATCTTTTAATAAATATATTTTTGAAATTTCCATGTATTGTACAGGTTATATTAAGTCGCTGAACCACTATTCCTTGTTTTAAAGTTTTCTTAAAAACTACACTTACCACGGTGTTAATAGTTAGGGGATAGCTGACACCCTAGATAAATAAGGGAATACCTGCACATCATTGCTTCACTTTAAAACCTTTTTTAACCTACAGTAATAGGTTTTACCAGCTATTGTGCTTCATGTGTCAACATGCAAGTGGCGCTGTGCACTTCATTAGTTTGGAGATATATATATATATATATATATATATATATATATATATATACATACACACACACTAATATACACATATACATACAGATATATACACACACACAAACACACACACACAGTAATGCCCCCAATTTATGCAGTATATCAAATTTATGCCACATCAGTTGGAGTTTACAGTATAAATTCCCTAATATACAAGTGCATTCACACACTATGATCGCATTTATCCTACTAGTATGTAGGTATAAAGGCTATTCCCACCAACTCTTTGTTGCCTGGAAGTTTATTACGTAGTTGAAAATGCAGTTATTGTTGGTCAGTAGAGATAGAACAAGCAACAAGATGATTAGTGCTAAGTAACATCCTTTATGGCTACGTGGTGTGATATGAGGATGGGTGTATGGGGACATCTGTATATGACTCTGCATTGCTAGACTTGCAAGTGCCCAGTTCCAGATTATGCACAGTGCAAAAAAAAATACGAGATGCCATCTACAAACGTATGTTCAACTTTGATTTCCATGTTTGCTTTTTCTGTTTATGGTGATGCGTATGTACAGTATCTATTACCATTAACATATATTATGTTACTAGGTGATTCATCGCGCCCTACGGGCGCTCTTCACACCGGCGTAAGGGGCTGCGCCCCCTTAATTTGTGAACGTTTGTATATGAGAAATATGGTTAGAATTGTATGAAAGATGCCCTGTATTGCAACTTAGGTGTCCGCGAATCGCGGGAGGGGGGGTCGCGGAGGGTGCCGCAAATTGCAGGAGGGGGGGGCGCGGGGGGTGCCGCGAATTGCAGGAGGGGGGGTTGTGGGGGGGTGGATGCTGCGAATCGCGGGAGGGGAGGGATTGCAGAGAATCGCGGGAGGGGGGTCGCGGGGTGGGTTGCCGCAAATCGCGGAAGGGGGGTTACGAGGGTCGCGGAGGGTGCCGCGAATTGCAGGAGGGGGGGTCGCGGGGGGTGCCGCGAATTGCAGGAGGGGGGGTTGTGGGGGGGTGGATGCTGCGAATCGCGGGAGGGGAGGGATTGCAGAGAATCGCGGGAGGGGGGTCGCGGGGTGGGTTGCCGCAAATCGCGGAAGGGGGGTTACGGGGGCGGGGGTTGCGGCGAATCATGGTAGGGGGGGTCGTGGGGGGTGTGCCGTGAATCACGGGAGGGGGGGTCACGGGGTGGGGTGCCGAGAATCGCGGGGGGGTGTGTGTGTGCCGTGAATCGCGGGAGTGGGGGTTGCGGGGGGGGTGGGGGGGGGTGTGACGCGAATCGCCACAAGAAAAATCAACACAGAAAGGTCAACACATGTAAATGTTGACATAAGTGTGGCACTTCATTGGTGTCCATGTCGACACATTAGAATGAATATGAAAACATTCAAAAAATGAAAAAAAACAACTTCAAAAACTCATGTCAACCTTTTTCATTGTCGACCATAGCCATGTCAGTGTTTTCCATGTGCAATTCAATTCTGGAGCTGCCGCGAATCGCGGGGGGGTGCCGCGAATTGCGGGAGGGAGGGTCGCAGGGGTGGGTACCGCGAATCGCGGGAGGGGGGGTTACGGGGCGGGGGTTGCGGCGAATCATGGGAGGGGGGGTCGCGGGGGTGTGCCGTGAATCGCGGGAGTGGGGGTCACGGGGTGGGGTGCCGAGAATCGCGGGGGAGGTGTGTGTGTGTGTGCCGTGAATCGCGGGAGTGGGGGTTGTGGGGGGGGGTGGGGGGGTGTGACGCAAATCGCCACAAGAAAAAATCAACACAGAAAGGTCAACACATGTAAATGTTGACATAAGTGTGACACTTCATTGGTGTCCATGTCGACACATGAGAATGAATATGAAAATATTCAAAAAATGAAAAAAAAACTTCAAAAACTCATGTCAACCTTTTTCATTGTCAACCATAGCCATGTCAGTGTTTTCCATGTGCAATTTAATTCTGGAGCTGCCGCGAATCACGGGGGGTGCCGCGAATTGCGGGAGGGGGGGGGTCGCGGGGTTGGGTGCCGCGAATCGCGGGAGGGCGGGGTTCACAGGGGTTCCGGTGGGGGGTTGCCGCGAATTGCGGGAGGTGGGGGGTCACGGGGGGTGCCGCGAATTGCGGGGGGGGTTGCGGGGGGGTGTGACGCGAATCGCCACAAGAAAAAATCAACACAGAAAGGTCAACACATGTAAATGTTGACATAAGTGTGCCACTTCATTGGTGTCCATGTTGACACATGACAATGAATATGAAAACATTCAAAAAATGAAATAAATCTTCAAAAACTCATGTCGACCTTTTTCATTGTCGACCATAGCCGTGCCAGTGTTTTGCATGTGCCATTTAATCCTGGGGCTGCCGCGAATCGCGGGGGGTGCTGCGATTTGCGGGAGGGGGGGGGTTGCGGGGGTGGGTGCCGCGAATCGCGGGGTTCATGGGGGTTCCGGTGGGGGGTTGCCGCGAATTGCGGGAGGGGGGGGGGGTCGCAGGGGGGTGCCGGGGTGCCGCGAATCGCCGGAGGGGGGGTTGCGGGTGGTGTGATGCGAATCGCCACAAGAAAAAAATCAACACAGAAAGGTCAACACATGTAAATGTTGACATAAGTGTGGCACTTCATTGGTGTCCATGTCGACACATGAGAATGAATATGAAAATATTCAAAAAATGACAAAAAAACTTCAAAAACTCATGTCAACCTTTTTCATTGTCGACCATAGCCATGTCAGTGTTTTCCATGTGCAATTTAATTCTGGAGCTGCCGCGAATCACGGGGGGGTGCCGCGAATTGCGGGAGGGGGGGTCGCGGGGGTGGGTGCCGCGAATCGCGGAAGGGCGGGGTTCACAGGGGTTCCGGTGGGGGGTTGCCGCGAATTGCGGGAGGTGGGGGGTCACGGGGGGTGCCGCGAATCGCGGGAGGGGGGGTTGCGGGGGGGTGTGACGCGAATCGCCACAAGAAAAAATCAACACAGAAAGGTCAACACATGTAAATGTTGACATAAGTGTGCCACTTCATTGGTGTCCATGTCGACACATGACAATGAATATGAAAAAATTAAAAAAATTAAAAATAAATCTTCAAAAACTCATGTCAACCTTTTTCATTGTCGACCATAGCCATGTCAGTGTTTTGCATGTGCCATTTAATCCTGGGGCTGCCGCGAATCGCGGGAGGGGGGTCGCAGGGGGGTGCCGCCAATCGTGCAAGGGGGGGTCGCGGGGGGGTTCTTTTTGCCGCAAATCGCGGGAGGGAGGTCGCGGGGGGGGGGGTGTTTTTTCCGCAAATCGGGGGGGGGGGGAGTGTCACGGGGGAGGGTTTGTCGCGATTCGCAGGAGGGGGGGGTCGCGGGGTGGTGGTTATGCCGCGAATTGCGGGAGGGGTCGTGGGGGGGTTCTTTTTGCAGCGAATCGCAGGAGGGGGGGTCGCGGGGGTGTTTTTGCTGCGAATCGCGGTAGGGGGGGTCGCGGGGAAGCGGGTGTTTTTGCCGCGAATCGCGGGAGGGGGGGGGGCGCGCGGGGGGGGGAGGTTTTGCCGCAAATCGCGGGAGGGGGGCGCTCACCTGGTGGCTGTGGAGTAGCAGTGCTGGGCAACATGGGAAGGCAGTGGGTGTCTGGCACTGTCTGTGGGCTCTCTGGGCTGGTTCTCTGTCACATACCTCCCAACATGACCCTCTCCAGGAGGGACACAATGCTCTGTTTCTAGACTTCCCCTTAATGTATGATTGCCATCACCTGTTTTAAACAGGTTGATTTCTCAGAAAGGTGTTCAGCACAGATGAAGGCAATCACACATTAAGAGGAAAGTCCAGGAACAGAGCGTTATAGACACAGACACCCACTTTGAGTGACAGATGTAGCCAAATATATAGGAGATTTCTCAGTAAGGCTGTGAGAGATACAAATCAATATAATAATGAAGTCTTATATTTCCTCCTTTTTAGATTTGGTAGCAATGCCTGAGTTTGGTGTCGGTGCAATGGAAAACTGGGGATTAATTACTTTTCTGGAAAGCTCGTTGATTTATAACCCCAACCAGAAGTTCTCCAACTCTAAAGCTTTGACTTGCCTGATTGTTGCGCATGAGATAGGACACCAGGCATGTGGTAAAATGTCCCAGATATTTATTTATTTCATTGTTAACGTCTTATTAAAAGTCAATAGATGTTAATAGATAAAGACCCTTTTTGATCAAAGTTAATATTCTCTGAAAGAGGAAAGCTGTGTAATCTTTCCATATATGGTTAGGGCTATATGTACTAATGGGCAATTTGAATTCATTTACTGACACTTAAAAATCAATATAGAAAATTGTTAGTAAATGTTTGTTATAGAGCCTGATTGTTCTCAAAATGGGCAAAACCATGTGCACTGCAAAAAAAATTTGTAACATGTGCAGAGAGTTAGATCTGGCGGTACTTGTTTAGTTTCACGGTGGCACTTCCCAGCAGATCGTATGTAAATCGTATTCAAATCACACACGCTATTTGCATAAAATTTGCATGCGATTTGCATACGATTCAATCTGAGATGCGATTTAACACACCCCCACTATCCACGTCAGCGCGAAGCGTGGCGAGCGCAGTGTGCCCTGGGAGGGGATGCGGTATGCATACTCCCGACCTGTTCATACCCCCACTATCCACATCGGCGTGGAGTTGATTTTATAAAGTGTGAGCGCGTTTTCCGCATCCCCTCGTGGGGCACGCTGCGCTCGCGACGCTTCAGGCTCGGTGGATCGCTGCGCTCGCCACACTTTATAAAATCAACTCCGCGCTGACATGGATAGTGGGGTATGAACAGGTCGGAAGGACACTTATCGCATGCGCTCGCCACACTTCGGGCTGGCGTGGATAGTGGGGATGTGCTAAATCGCATTGCGGATCGAAGCGTATGCAAATCGCATGCAAATCATATGAAAATCGCGTGCGATATTTGCATGCAATTTGCATATGATGCGATCTGCTGGGAAGTTCTGCCGTGAAACTAAAGAAGTACCGACTTGGCTGCTTTATTTTTTACTCTGCAATTTAGATTTCAGTTTGAACACACCACACCCAAATCTAACTTTCTGCACATACATACATAAATACATACAAAATCAATCATTATTGATTTAAAATGATGTAATTAAAAAAATGACAGTAAATATATTTAGCATATATCCATGTCAGGATCTTGCAGTTGTAGCTTATTATTACCATCTCTGGAAGAACAATAGTAAACACTAGCACATCAGTCACTACTAAACTATCCAGTTTTACTTCTGGTGGTTTCATATAGAGTTTTATATACTGTAGAGGTGATCTGGACACCACCACTGGTGTGACAGGGACTTCACAGCAATTCTGTATGCTAATGTCAGCCTCATTCTCACAAATGGTTCCTAATCTTAAATATTCTAAAGCTCTGATTGACTAGATTTGTCTAAAACTTGGGCCTGATTCAGAGAAGGAGACAGATCACTTATCCTGTGTATTTGGTCCTGATTCAGACCGGATCGCACAGCTGCTTTTTTTACAGCAGCCAGCAATCAGGTAAACGCTGCCCTGCCATAGCGAAATCCTACCTTGTGAATTGATGTGCACCACCAATAGATTTTTCCAGTGTGAGAAGGCTCCGAGTAGCCCTGAACTTGGACAATGAAAACCGGCTGAGCATGGCCGGAGATGATGCCCACACATGAAAATGCTTGGGCACACCTGTGTTTTTTCCTAGGCATATCTGCGTTTTTTCTGGCACTCCCATGAAATGGTCGTTTATCACCACAATACACTGGTGCTTCCTATCAATCACCTTGCGAATGGCTAGCAATTAAAAAAGTAGCAGGATTTCTTTGCTGGGCAGCGTTGCGCACGCATATTGCTGCCCAGATGCATGGGCAGTTTATCGATAATTGGCCACTGTGCGAATTCTCACAGCAGCAATCAGGCCCTTTGTACACAGAGCTGGCCGATAATATGCTAATGAAGCAGGAGGCATCTTGTATAATACACCTCCTGCCGGTATCTCTGATCCACTGCTGCATCCATAGAAGCAATATCAGATCATCAGATATCTGAGGTTACTCTAGGACAGTGGTGTCAAACTCATGGCCCTCCAGCTGTTGTGGAACTACACATCCCAGCATGCCCTGCCACAGATTTTATATAATGGCTTGCTAAAACTGTGGCAGGGCATGCTGGGATGTGTAGTTCCACAACAGCTGGAGAACCATGAGTTTGACACCACTGCTCTAGGATGTCAAGTGTAATCATGCTGCAGAGATCAGTAAATCTGCATTTGACATGACCCTGTTTGACAAATGTTCTTCTACTGTAAGTTTATCCCTAGACTATAGAATGAGTCTGGTTAGTGAACTGCCTGGATCAGTGGCAATTCTACAGGGGGACGAGCCGTGTAATCGCACAGGATGGGGTGACTGCCACCATGCTATTGCATGGCTCGTCTGCTTACTGATGCCCACTAATCCCGCCAGGCCGCTGGCTCCGTCCTTGCCGCCCGCCAGTGCTGCTGACTTCAAGCTGCCAGTGGCTCCAAGAGCTCCCTCCAGTTGTCCCTGTCACCCAACCCCTAGTACTCTACTTGGTGGACAATGATACTCCAAATGACACTGCCCCATGCATCCTAACACAGGATTCCTGTGTTAGGATGCAGCAGCAGCATTTAGAGTAAATCCAGACTCAAGATGTTTTTGTAGGTACATGTAGGGTGAGGGCATAAAACAGGGTGGGGGGCATTATACAAGCAGGGGAGGACAGAGCATAATAAAAGCAAGGACATAATACAAGCTGTTGGGGGAGGCATAATTCAAGCAGGATGGGGGAGGCAAAGCCAGTCAATAGGCGGACCACTAGTGGTCGATGGGCAATATGTTGACACATGAAGCAGGTCAACATGGTCTAGGCCAGGGGTAGTCAACTCCAGTCCTCGAGAGCTACCAACAGTTAATGTTTTCCAGGTCTCCTCACAGAATCACAAGTGAAATATTTAGCTCCACCTGTGGATCTTTTACAATGTGTCAGTCAGTAATGAGTGCACCTGTGCACCTGCGAGGTGAGCTGGAAAATGTGAACTGTTGGTAGCTCTCGAGGACTGGAGTTGGCGACCCCTGGTCTAGGTAGGCATTGACAAAATGTGGACATGTAAATGGTCAACGCAAGGTTTTCAGGATTGTTCTTTTAAAACCAACTTGTTCTTACTTTACCATATCAGTGGGCATGGAGGGAGATTGTAATAGTGTGCATAGCACAGCGAGCCATGCGAGGGGACCGGAAACACTAATACAATGTCCATGTTGACATCCGATGTCCATGTTGACATGCTGATGTGCGTATTCGCAATCCTGTATGCACATGCATACAGATCGTAGCGAGCATGTGCAATCCAAAATAGTGACAAAAAATAGCTAAAGGATCTATCTGCAATCCCCTCACAATTTGAGTGACAGGAATTTGGTGTTTGGGGTGGACACCTGCCTTTTTTTGGGAGTGTCCGGAAATACACAGACATGCCGAGTTTTATGGGAGGGTGTGTGTGATGTCAGCGACGGCACCGATCGGTCTGTATCTGTCGCAGAATTGTGAAAGGATCAGACGTACTCACATTTGCTTAATGGATAAAATTGCGTATGGATGATCGACAGGATATCGGATAGCCATATTTTTGCAATTCACTCGCAGATTTGCACATGGTATGTTTTTTTCTGTCTGGGTGGCAGCAACTTTACGTATGAGTGATGAGGTCTGAATCATGTCATATGTCATCTACTGATCCGAAATAGGAGTATTTGCTCAAAACTTACAGTATGTCCAGGTTTTGTTGGTTTATATATCACCCTTACTGCGCACCTGTGGCCTTATTCTAATGCACTCTCTCCCCCAAGCGTTTGCACGGGGGTGATGTTTTGCTAATGGGCCTTTCTACGCATGTGCATACACTGGGTGCAAATGGGCATGGCGAACTGCGAGTGGGGGGGCGGCGGTGAGGAGACGCGCCCATGGGAATGCCCAGCATTTCATGGATGTTCCTATGAAAACTCTGGGCCTTCCCATGGAAATTAGGCAGTGATTGCAAGTTTAAATTCAAGGTTACTATATCTTCTGAAGCACCTTTAACACATCCAGAGGGCCATGGAAAAATATCTGTGCTCTGCAAAATTGTAAACGGCACATCCAAGATCTACCGCTTTAGGGGCCTGATTCAGACCTGACCACTGATGTAAGAATTTGCAGTGGATTGCGAGGCGTATGCCACCGTCCCGACAAAAAGAGTAACTGCTCCTTTCAAAGAGAATTGAGAATGGATCAGTAAACGGTTTCCGCAAAAAGTATATTGCAAATCCCTACACAATTCATCATGCATCATCGAAAGGATTTTACTGTCTGTGCAGATGTGAGTAGGTCTGAGGCTTCCACTACATCTGTGACTGAGACAGAGGGCCAGATGCACTAAGCTTCAAAAGTGATAACATGGAGAGTGATAAACAGCCAGCCAATCAGCTCCTACCTGCCATGTCACAGACTGTGTTTGAAAAATGACAGGCAGGAGCTGATTGGCTGGCTGTTTATCACTCTCCATGTTATCACTTTTGAAGCTTAATGCATCTGGCCCAGAGTAACATGATCATCGCTGACGTCACAGACCCTCCTCAAAAACACCTGGGCACACCTGCATTTTTATCCACCACCACACAGATACCACACCCAAAAACCATCTTCCCCTCAGTGAAACTGCAAGAGGATTACATTTATGATCCATACACATTTTTTGTTGCTATTTCCCCTCATGTATGCACGATGTGAATGGTACGCATGCGCCGTCATTCAATGAACGCTCAAGTCATAAATTCTCTAATTAACAGTTAGGCTGAATCAGGCCCCAAGGACATGAATGAACACTTGTATATTTAGGTGGTTTGGCTTGTAAATGAGGCCTTCTGCTTTTCTGTAGCTATGAAACCATCAGTAAGCAAGAGATGTTTAATGTCTGTACAAGACCCTACAAGTAAATTACATTATTTGTTTGCTTCCCCAGTGGTTTGGAAACCTTGTCACGATGAAGTGGTGGAATGATATATGGTTGAATGAGGGATTTGCCTCATACATGGAATACATTGGTGCTAGCTTCATTGACCCCAACCTAAAAATGGTAAGAATAATACAAGCTTCACATGGCTAAATATAGTAAACATTGCATATATCTCAGGCTTGGAGCACAATGATATAGAACACTGAGTTCAATCATTCTTAATGGGGACTGCTATAAAATCACAGACCCCTAGTTTCCCACCATGAGCTTTTCATCATCTTTCTGTATAGCGGCTTGATAGAAGTCTGCATGTTGGCAAAAGTAAAAATGGCAGGTAACGCTTCGCATAGCCAGTGCTTAGCGGCGCTGCACGGCACTAAGAAAATAATACAAAATCCCAGGACTAGATGCTCCAAACCCGGTATTCAAACCCTGCCAACTTTAGGACAATATCCCAGCATCCCACTAATCTAAGTCCCAGGATTAGCCACCATAGCAGATGTTTGTTAATTACCTTTCAAGTCTTAATTACATTTAAAATATACTTAATTAACAGACAAAGACCAAACAGTAGAGGAAGAAATTAAAAATAACACCTAATGCCAGCAGCTATAAGGGTTCCTCAGCCAGTAGTAAATGTTGCTGCAAGGCTCTGTCCATTAGCAGGGGGAAGTGATCATGTAGCCATTTATGCTAATTACCGGAGAGGGATCTTTTTCTCACTATAATGAAACACTGTGTGGAGAATGAGCGTTTGAGAGTCAAAATCTATCATTTGAAGTATTTATATTAAAGTGCAATGAAAAACAACAAATCCAGAGGCTGGTAAAAGGGGTCACTAAATGTCAAGTGTATCTTTATGATTATCTCTTAAAAGGAAGCAATTTATAGCACATTTTCCCCACATCTGCAATGCCAGCTTTTATGGACAATTATGGAGGTTCTCTTTACTTCGGTTTAACATGGCAAAGTATAGCTCCTCCAGGTTTCTGCAAATGGCATTTCACCTAAAAATGGACATTAATTTGAGGGTGTGCGAGTGTCTGGGAATAATTGTCTTGCACTATGCAGGGCATGCTGTGCCATTTATACAGCAAGGGCCCGTTCTCTCACTCCATGTACAGTCTTTTCTACACAATGCATTGCCATCATTTCTATTTCATCGTGAATCTCTTCACCCCTGTATAAATATTTTCTCAGCGTCCCATACACTTAAACTAACAAAATAATGCAACAAAATACTGTAAAAGTGCAAGACAAAAGGTGGCAAAACCGAGCAAGGTAAAAGTAAAGTACAATTATAACAGCATTAAAATACACAAATCAGTCATTAGTTAAGCTTAAAAAAAAAAAAGATTTGACATATCTCATAAAATATTATGTTGACTTTCTGATATTCAGTTTGCCCCATACTCTCGTCACTCGTCATTACTAACTGTCACATTTTCAAACTTGTGGCACATTCATTCCTAACGGACACATTGCACATATCCTTAGGTGGTCTGGAAAACATGAACTGTTGGTAGATTTAGAGAAGCCGTTTAGCCAGCCCTGACTTCCCATAAATGGTCCAGTGTATATCCATTCTTGGCCAAAGGTGACTTAATTAGTAGAGAATAAGCGCTGTCTGGAGCAAGAACTCTAAATTTTAGTAAAACAATTTATAAACAAAACAACATTGGCCAATATTACTAATACATAAACATTACGGCTATTATAACTTTTGAAACTAACAAATCCATCTAAGGAACATTTTTAAATAAATGCATGTGGTACTAACAACTAATATCCAACTAAACAAGTTGTCTAAAGATACTCCGTGTATGCTTTACAAATGGGTCTGAGACCAAGAATTTTATTTTAAGGTCCTAATACTGGGTGACTCGCAAGGCTGTAAATTTCACAGCCCTACGAGTCCCCCAGATGCTGCCCACACGGCCGCCCCCCCTCCCCCCGAACCCCAGCAGCCTTGGTGCGGCGACCATTGAATGATTTCTTCAGCACTTACAGATCCGACACACCTCTATGGTGTCTCAGACCTGCGAGCACCCTGTGCGGGAAGCATGCGGGCAGCTGACGTCCACTGATGTCAGCTGCCTGCCCCCATCACCCGCCTCATCAGGGATTTACCATGGGAACGCCCATGAGAGGCTGGGAAATAGGCAAATTCCCCCACCCGCTTCCTCACGCCCCTACATGCCCCCCCCCCCCCCCCCCCACCCGTCCTGACTTATGTGTGTGAGCGCTGTGGGCGCTCACACACAGCAGCTGCACATGCTTTTAAAACCCTAAAAAAAAAGGGGGGTGATAGAATTAGAATAACCCCCTAGATGTAATGCTTTTGTATTAGTAATATTGGCCAATGTTGTGTTGTTTATAAATTGTTTTAATAAAATGTAGAGTTATTGCTCCAGACAGCGCTTATTCTCCATTTTTTTCTTTGTACTTGAGCAAAGAGAAAGAGTTTGGTAATCGCTTGTAGAATCAGCTGCAGTCTGGGGTAATTGTTTAGATCAGCGCTCAACAGCTATTTTTACTTTTGCTTGACTTAATTAGTACCTCAATTAACCTACAATTAGATTTAACCAGCTGTGTTGAGAATCGCACAGTATTAAGCTGCATTCAATCCCGATGTGCGACCTCGCGGCATCGGATGCGAAAGCAGAAATAGACTGTGCAGGCAAGTCTACAAGTCTATTTCTGCTTGAGTGAAAGGAGGGCCATGCTGCTCAATGCAGCATGCCAACCCTCCCCCCCCCCCCCTCTGCTAACCGTGCCATCCCTCCCTGCCAGCCGATACCGGGATCCAGCTGTGTCCTGGGGGCCACCAATATCAAATCAATATCGACGGCTGACAGATTGCACAGTGTGTACACACCTTTACTGTGATTTCATAGCATAATCAATATACATAGGACATTCAACCAATTCTAAACATAATATTGTGATTATATTGAATTGATTTTGTCAGAACGAGCTCTTTATGCTGCACAACTTGATAAATATTTTTGAAAAAGACGCTTGGACATCCTCCAGGACTGTATCAGTTAAAGAAGAAGACATTCACAAAGTGGATCATATATTGGGATTATTTGATGACTTCACATACAACAAGGTAAGTTATTACTCTTTTTAGCTTTGAAAAAAATGCAAACAAAATAAAGTGGAACCTGTAATTTATACCATAGTCATGCATTGTATATTCAGTTGCCAGTAGGGGGACAACAAGAAGCCGGTAATTATACTTGCTATTTGAATTGTGCTGTATTTTGAAAGCGATAGTGATCCCTATTTTTTACTTTGGAAATAAAATGTAAGCTTTAATTAAATCGGGCAAATCATATGTGTTTTAGATCCGCTCCGATCCATTGTGTGACCCCTTGGACATTGGATCGGAGCTCCTATATCGCAAATGCTGAATGTAGGATCCGTCAGATCAGACAGCCTCCGGCAGCACTTGTTGGGATTATATCACATGCAATCCTGCCGCCTGGGAAGCTGGGGATGGACTGGCCATACACTACTGCGAGAAGTCGTGTATGGCCAACTTAACCCTTAATCTCTGGGTTGCAGCTTCACATTTTGGATTTAAAAGTGTTACCTAAACTCACAATTAATATAGTGGGTCAGTATCAAAGGAAATTCATGTTAATAAACTCCAACATAATAATACAACATCTGCATAAATAGAGTTATATGGAAAAAACACAACTTTTTCTTAATAGTCGTTTTTTCTTTACCAACGCTGCCCATTTCTTTTGAGACATGCTGTATAGTACACAGTGTATCCACATACCTATTCATACTCAAAATAGTTATTGTACATCTTTAGTTATGTATTGCTACTGTACATGATGACAAGTTAGAAAAGATTACATATAAAAGTATCATCATTAATATAACAATAGGGAGAATTCTAAACAATGAGCCAATCAGGCTGCTTTTGTATTGAAAGAATTGGCAACTTTTAACACAGCGGTCTACAAAAACTCAAATGCTTTTTCTTAAATGAATGCCGCTTTTTAACTTCAGGAAATATAACTAACTTGCACATAATTAAATGTGTTCCACTTTTCCCTTCAGGCGGCTGCTTTAGTCCGAATGGTTTCCACCTTCCTGACAGAGAGCCTCTTCATCAAAGGGATCAGCGTGAGTTTAGAAAATCATTTTTGGAATTTATGAATCTTTGACAATATAAGACTAGGCAGACACATCTGATTCATTGATACAACGTGGATCTCACTGCTTACCCCCTCGAGAAGTAATGAACCTTCCATTTGTCTCATCACAGTCATACTTGAAGAGATTTTCATTCTCAAATGCTGACCAGGAGGAACTGTGGAATCATTTACAAATGGTACTTTCCTCCATTTTCCTTACCTATGTAGCATGCATAAAATGTTACCACAACTACTAACTTTTACTAACATCTTTCAAATGGCACTGCAAAATAATAATCTTGCTTATCATTGGAGTGTTCTCGACTCTTCAGTACTGATTAAAGGTCTTCTTAGAATAAACAAAAATGCTATTTATTTTTGATGTATCGAAGCTGTTGAAAACATATCACATAACAAGGAAGGCAGAAAAATATGTCAGAAAGCAAGCATCAATTGATAATTATACCCAGGTGCATTTTGGAAAGGAGAAATAGGAAGTCAGACCACAATGTTAGTTAATTGATAAACTTGGGTTCAAGGAGGAAGTTGAGAAATGTAGAAGAGAGATTGAAAGAAACTGGGGAAGAATGGGGGCTGGGTAGACGGCAAGTGGATTGGGATTTAACTAACCAAGAAAGGAGGTATACAGTCTAGTAAGGGTGAAGGTAGAGCCAATAGAACACAGCTATAATGGAGGAAGGGAGCTACAGTGGGAGATTATATTCAGAAGATGGTGAAAGGCAGCAAGGAAGCCCGGATTTGTGAAAGGACCCATATGATGTTACATACTGAATTTGGCGACTGGAAACCGGAAATAGGTTTGGGGGACTTTATTCTTCCACGTTGCTGTGATCTATGGTAGTTTTTGAAGAGAAGAAAATCAGGTTTCTGACATCTGTTCATAGGGGTTGAGGCCCAATCCAGTAGGTGGGCTCTCCTTGCCCCCAGTACTGTCAGATGCATTTGGGAATGTGATGTTCATTTTTGTTGTGATGCAGCACCATCTAAAATAAAGGTGTAAGCCTTTTCTTTAATGTGAACATTTTTGGAGCACTTAGAAACACCATCTCAAATATGAACAAAGCGACTGTAATTGGAGAACAACCTATTTACAATATCCAATTCTGACCTAAACTCGTTAATTATTACTTATCATCGGTCAGCCAAACCAAGAAATGTAAGATAGAAGCATCTGATCTGCAATTACTGATGGAAATGCCCCATAGAAAATATATGTACAGTACGTTTGGAAATTTAGAATCTAGAAATCTTATATTCACCCATGCCCATTCCTGTAGAAGAAACACACACAATAAAGTACAAATAATGTTCCACTTATTTTGTTACCATGACCTTTTATGACCTATCCCTATGCAAGTGGAAAAGTCACCCAATAGGACACATTTATATAATAGGGGATGATAGATCCAGTTACTGAATGTAATATTTATATGGTCAGGAAGAGGGGCAGCACCCTCACTGGGGGTTTGGCTTTTACCTTCCTCTGGAGCTACACAATATACAATGAGTTGAACTAAATAGACTTTTTAAATTTCTATTAAATATGTTGGTTCCGGTTGATGCTTCAACAGGCAATAGATCGACACATGAAAAAGGTGGACATGCAATAGGTTGACATTGACTAAAGGTCGACACAAGCAAAAGGCTGATGTGAAAATGGCAGAAATACATCAACACAGGATTTTTATGATTTTTTGTACATTGTAATGTATGTGATCTTCCTGAAATCCAGCCACCCCGCCATCCGCTTCCACTGCAGCCCTGCTGCTGACATATGGGCGGTCGCATAGGAGCCTGTGTGCTGCTATGTGTAGCCCAGCACTAAGCGGGTTTTTCTGGTTGATTCCCTCAGATGCATATTTGCATCCTTGCGAGTCAACCTAACCCTGCCTTGCGAATGGTGGTACGCCAGCCCACCATGCGCAAGGCACATTCCTTTGCACTGGCCTCATTAGCACGAGAACTCCCACCATTCACATGGGAATGCCCATAAAATGCTGTTTGCTCACACACCCTTCTCCACCCCCTGCCTGCTGTCCTGGTTACGTGCACCTAGCGATCTGACTATTCGCAGTGGGTGTATGCACATGCACAGTAACACAACATTGGTCCCCATGCAAACGAACGGCCTTTGCAAACGGACCTGAATAAGATCCAAAGTATGTACCCATATAATGACAATGATTCAAAGATGAGTTACTGTATGTTCCATTGTAGTTTCCTTGTTACATGCTTAGTTTTTTCTTTAAATATGCAGTAAAAACAGATAGTGTAATATGTATACCAGTATGCCAGGGCTTTGGAATTTTCTGTGGTAACAGTTACTTGTATCCTCAAATGAAATTCAAAGAGAAATACAATGAATATCAAAGCCATTTGCAAACACTGCTTGCTGTCAGTTCTATTCTGACTTTTGCATGAAATGCAAGGTACACAATTTGTTGATCTCAATCTTTAAAGACCATATAATTATAGCAAAGGACAGCTCTTGCGTTAAGAGCTGTCCTTTGCGGTGAGAGTCGCCGGGTCCCAGCAGGTCCCGGCGGCTCCCCCCTCCCTCACACACCCGGCGCTGCTGCTGCTGCGCTGGGCTCTCCTCCTCCCTGCCCCCGGAAGAGGATCAGTGCAGGGAGGAGGTCACAGGTCCGCGCAGCACAGCTCTGTGCTGCCCGGACACAGGTGAGGGGGGGAGGGGGCGATGCGAGGCGGCGGGGGGTCGGCGCGGGGCGGCGGAGGGTTGCGGTAGAAGCCCATTGGCTTCTATGGGGCATCGCCAGATTTTTCTGGCGATGCCCCCCGCCGCGGTAACCCGGGGGGGGATGCTTACAGCATCCCAAAATGCTGTAAAAATCCAGATAACGGGGTTTTTACCGCATTTTTCGCTTAGAGAATCTCCCCCCAAAGCTCTCTGGTCTGTGTCAGTGTTGACTTTCATTGGAATCTTGTTTGTCATTAACAACACAAGTTGTGCTGCAGATACAATGCAGGTTGGAGATAATGGGCACTGGGAAAGTCTATAAAACAATCTCTGATTTTTCCAATCTAACAAATAAAAGGAATGATACTACAGTATATTATACTTCCGGGTAAAAATTTCAGGTTCTAGTTTCTTCAACTGGGGCGTCTGCTTGTCGTTCTGACTCCTTTGCCTTGATTAATCTTGTGACCTTGCAAAATATTCTTGTGGGAAGATAAACGTGGGTAAAATAGGTTTTGTAGGGCTGAGTGGCCATATCTGCAAAGAAGATGCTTAAAGCACCAAAAAAAGATTTTCCACCTGATGTAACCTTTTTAAACAATCTGAGCACAGCTTTGTAAACAAGATATAATTTTTTAATTGAAAATCCTAATGCGTTCCAGACATTGTCATGTTCATGTACTATAAAAACCAGACACATACAGTTTTTTTAAGATATTTCAGATTAAAATAGATATCCAGAAAACTTTGTTTTGCAAGGTAGTCCTTATTTAGCATATTTATTTTATATTTTCCCAAAGATTGCTTTTATTCTATCCCAATGAAAGCACAAATGCAAAAATGAAGTAAATGTCTTGGCTATAATACTTTGTGGTCAGCTTCCTGTTTCACATCTGTTTTATCAATCCTAATAGAATGTGTAGAAGTATCAGCAAATCAGTGTCTTTTAATTGACTTCCCTTTATTAATCTTATCC
The DNA here is from genome assembly GCF_055691185.1 of Crinia signifera. NCBI lineage: Eukaryota > Metazoa > Chordata > Amphibia > Anura > Myobatrachidae > Crinia > Crinia signifera. Next base: position 397,009,073 of record NC_139217.1, on the reverse strand, counting down.
TTCAATTAAACTATGTGACTGTAAACAGATGTTATCGCCGGTGGCGTCACAAGCAGGGGAGTGCTGTGTAGGGTGTGGATTATTAGGTAGTCTATATAGACAAGCAATAGGTTGACAGGGTCAAAAATTCAGCAGCAGTGCGAGCTGTCCGCCGAACTTGAACCATGCCTTGTAAGTTAATGCTCTTTAAAAAACATCCGAGTTCGGCGGACAGCTCACACTGCCGCTGAACTAGGGCGGCATTAAATCTCGCCCTGTAGATCTAACAGCTGGATCTGCTGGATCGATTGAGATATCACCTAGTTTGTATCCAGCTTTAGACTCGACTTGCCTCATTTTTGCAGGTGATTTTGCAGTGGATCTGGGAGGGGAGGTTCATTCCTGGGAATGTGCTTCATTTGCTGACAAAAGCAGTTTCTTAGCCTAGAAAATAGCAATTACATTTGCGTGCAATCGTGAATTAGGCACTGAGGGCCTAATTCAGGTTGGCTCGGTAATCAGCCCTACCCGTGCAAACGCCTCGGCCAGTGTGATACTCCCATAAAATGCTGGGCATTCCTCTGCTCTGGGCCTGCCCCCTGCCCTCTCCCTTCCCACCCATGCGCAGACCCCCCACCATTGGAATGGGGCCAGATTTGGCCCCTTACGAGTGATACAGAATCAGGCCCTAAGTGCATTTTTGTCAGAACAACATATATTTCCAAATACTACACATGTATACTTATTTTCAATGTATAGATTCTTCAATAAGAATAACAAAGCTCAGGTCAATGTGTCAATATGGGGATTACAAGGAAAACTCTGTAACAAGTCTCTTACCTTAATAATTACCTTAACCAACCATCAAAGAAACAGGGCCAGATGTATCAAGCTTCAAAAGTGATAAAATGGAAAGTGATAAACAACCAGCCAATCAGCTCCTACCTGTTAACCCAGCCTGTAACATGACAGGTAGGAGCTGATTGGCTTGCTGTTTATCACTCTCTGTTTTATCACCTTTTGAAGCTTGATACATCTGGCCCTAATTGAGGTATTTTTCCAGGGATGTAGTCAGCATCCTGGCAGTCCGGATGCCAGCATTCAGCATACCGATGCTGGCATTCTGTTAAAAGACTGGAGCCAGAATCTCGAAACAGATCATGATGCCAATGCCGGAATCCCGATAGCCGGCATCCCGATTGGTGAGTATGTTGTGAGGTTTAGATGCTAGTGGGGGGAAGGGGGAACTTTGGGTTATGTTTTGGGTGGATAGGGTAGTCTGTGGGGAGGGGGGTTAGGTTTAGGCCCTTAGAAGGGAGGGTTAGGCAGTGGAGAGGGGGGGGTAGGTTCAGGTAGGTTTTACAGTTGTTAGGTTTAGGCACTAGTGGGGACGGTTAGGGTCAGACTGTTGGGTAGAGAGGGGAGAATTAGGGTTAGGTTGCAAAAAGGGTGGGTTAGGGGGTGCTGGAGGAAGGTAAATATCCTTACCTGACACCTGTCGGGATTCCCTCCTTCGGGATGCCGGCATGACCACTGGAGGGTCATCCATATGGATGACCCTCCAGTGGTCATCCATATGTATTCCCAGCAGGTATGAGAGATAGTAACCTTTGGGTGCTGGTTTCTTGACTAATGTACCAGTATTCCAGATGGCGTTAGTTGTTGTAGCCTATGGGTTACTATTTACAGAAATCACTTCCCAATAAAGAAGTCTAAAAAGTTTTGAGGTGATGACTTCTTTTGGAACCCTTGTTCCAGGATGTGATTTTTAATATATCCTGGTAAATGTCTTTTTCAGAAATATAGATGATCAGATATTATAATTACCGGATCTGTCATTGCTTGTTTTGTTCTGCAGCAGTTGTCTTTTCTTTTATTTCTGTACTGACCATGTTTTTCTTATTTGCGACATCTGCCCTGATAATACCATAAAATATTTAATAAAGATATTTTTCTAAATAAATAAATTAATTAGTCAATATTATTTATTTATTAATTAAAAGTTTCTTATATAGCGCAGCATATTCCATTGCGCTTTACAATAGGAGATACTGATACAAAAAACTGGGTATTTGCAGACAGTCAAAGGTATGTGGGCCCTGCTCGCAAGCTTACAATCAATAGGGAAATAGAAATTGATACACTAGGATAGATATTCTTTATTGCATGCAAAGGTTCCTGGTGTGCTGTATGATACAGTGACCCAGCAGTTTGGCAATGGGTCAGGAGGATGGAAAATGTGAAAAAGAAAGATAGTGGATATGTGTGGACTGTACTATGGGGATGTGATTAGATAGGAACGGTATATGAAGGTTAAGTGGCTGGTTCTGGAATAAGCTTGCCTGAAGAGGTGAGTTTTCAGGGAACGCTTGTAGGTTTGGATACTGGACAAGAGTCTTATTGTGCTTGGGAGGGCATTCCACAGAGAGGGGGCAGCCCGAAGAAAGCCCTGAAATCGGGAATGGGAGTGATTAATGAGTGTGGTGAGTAGCATAGAGGTCGAGATGGAAGATATTTTTAGATAAGAGAATATATGTATGTTGGTGTAGTTAGGTTTATGGCTTTGTGTGTAAGTAAAATAATTTTGTATTGAATACGGTAGAATACAGGTAACCAATGAAGTGACTGACAGAGTAGCTTTGCAGACGATGAACGTCTGGCTAGGAAGAACCCAAATGTAAGGCGTGTGCTCGTACATACAGATTTTCCAATGTATGTGATATGTTTTCATTCCACCAATTATACATTTTCTGCTGCAGAGATTATTGTGTTAAAAATGTGGTAGACTTTTTATATTTTGGAAATGTTATACAGGGTTTTATTCTCATTTTTATTATTCCTTATGATAAGCTACTGTTTGCCTTGTGTATTGATGATTTATTGCTGCTTGTGATTAATCTCAGTTTATACTGAATGGTCAGTAAAGTCTGTCCTGCCTCAGTTGGTGCACAGCTGGACTAAGTGAAATTTAATTACTGCAAAACCATATTCTCTTCCATTCCCTGTCATTGCCTTTTTCTCTATCTGTACTTTATTTCACAGGACACTAGTGTGAAGTTTGAAAACAGGAGGGACCCTTGGTATCTTGTTAGATGAAAAAAGGTATAAAATATGAAACCATGTACCGCCAGGGCGCTACAAATATTAATAAAGCTGATATATATGCAACTATGAATAATACAATATGTTTATTGTAAAGGTAACACAGTAGTCTATTCACTGTTCTCTTTATAGAGATGCTTTTTTTCCTCCTGGCTTTCTTTGCTCAGTGATACGAATATACAATAACATAATAAAACAATTTACCAATTTATAGACTGTTTCATTCTCAGGAACACAACAAATGATGTAGCAACTCTGTATTTTGGATTCCGTTGCCTATTTTGGCTTTATCAAAACAAAAGATAAAAATAATTGCTACATCATTCGTTGTGTTCCTGTGAGAAAAGAGTATCGCTATAAAGAGAATATAGGAACAAACAAGTGATAAAGTGGAGAGTGATAACGAGTGATAACACTCTTAAAACAAAGAGTTGTAGAATATCTCAAAACCAGCAATTTACAGGATCCGAAACCACATAGGTTTACTGGGGGAAGATCATGTCAAACAAATCTTATTGACTGGGTGACTAAAGTAATAGATCAAGGTGGGGCTGTAGATGTAGCTTATCGAGACTTTAGTAAGGATTTTGACACTGTCCCACATCGCAGACTGAAAGCTTGGGATTGGATTCTAAGATGGTATAATGGATAAGATTGTTATCCATTCAGAATGTTAGGATAAACCCCTGTTCTATAGGGAACTCTAGCAGATAAGGATCCTGGAGCAGTTGCTGGATGATAAGGATAAATAAATGACATAAACTGAATATGGGACATAGGACAGACAATAACCAGGAGCATATAGGTGAGGATGGGCTACAATCCCAACCCTGACTCTGTTAATCCCTCCAGAGGTTATAGGCACCTGCAGAGCTAAGACTTCACCTATAATAGCCATGTTCGAAGGGGTAAATTAGGTTCACCCCAAACCCGGTGCCACCAGGACTTTGCAAGGAAACAAGGTATCCACCGCTTCCGGAGCAGACAAGTGGAAAGCTAACTAAAACCCGTAACAATGGGACACAAAGCAAAATGTGGCACGGCTGTCCTCCATGGGGGGAATCCTCCAGCAGTTCAACTAGTGACAGCTGAATGGATCAATTAGGAGTATAGTGTAGTAGGGTGCAGCAACACAGCATCCTAACAGACTACCATAAATGCAACAATGCATGAAGGTGTTAAACAATAAACAATACCATGAAAACTTGACCTTGACATGTATGCACTAGTACAGAAAGTTGATACAACTCTGAACCGGCTAGCTCAGCAGTACTAATAATTGTTTGCCAGTGCAACAGAGAGACCATTTAACTCCACACAGAGTACTCCTGAAAACTACAATAACTAGAAAGGACTGATGCCTAGATCACAAAGGGCACTTATCTCAATACTGGTGTGGGTCAGATTACCCAGAAGCCGGTACCAGGAGACAGGACAGGAACCGGACCCTTCTGCAGAGGGATAAGGTGGTGAACTACACGGACACGGATCTCAGGCTTCACATGATGCTGACAGGGAAAACAGACTAGGACAAGCTGCACTATTGGTGATTTTTCAAATGGAATTGAGGGTAAAATGTGCGTTTTTGCAGATGACACAAAGGTATGCAACTGGGTAGACATACTCGAAGCGGTAAAAAAAAAGATTGATGATTTAGGTAGATTAGAGGAATGGTGAAGAGCATGGCAACTACAGTTTAATGGCAAAATCATGCACTTGGGTCTCAAAAATCCAAAGACGAAATATAATATAAATGGCACTATAAAGGAAACTACTGAGGAGATCTAGGTGTCACTATTTCAGGGGACTTAAAGGCAGGTAGGCAATGTAACAAAGCAATGAAGAAGGCAAGTCAGATGCTTGGTTGCAAAGGGAGAGGAATCAGCAGTAGAAAGAAAGAAGTAATAATGCCACTGTATAGGTCATTGGTACAACCTCATCTAGAGTACTGTGTCCAGTTCGAGAGGCCATATCCACAAAAGGATATAAATACATTAGGGACTGTACATAGAAGGGCACCTAAAAAGGATGCATGGCCTACAATACAAAACTTACCCAGAAAGACTAAATGATCTTAATATGTATAGTTTAGAGCAGAGAAGGGAAAGGGGGGACATGCTAGAAACTTTCAAATATATCAAGGGTTTTAACAAGGTACAGGTGGGAGACATTCATCACAGGAAGAGGAACAGCAGAACACGAGGACAGGCACTGACACTAGAGGGAGGAAGATTCAGGGGAAATTTGAGGAAGAATTACTGCACAGAAAGAGTAGTAGATAAGTGTAATAGCCTCTCATCAGAGGTGGTAGAGGCAAATACAGTAGAACGATTTAAACATGCTTGGGATAGGCATATTGATATCCTTACAAAAAATAAGGATCAAATATGGTTTGAGGTAACATGTTTAAAAAAGGGGCAGGCTAGATGGGCCAAGTGGTTCTTATCTGCCGTCAAATTCTATGTTTCTATGTTTTTATGATAAAGTACCAGCCAATCAGCTCCTAACTTTAATTTCTCAAACACATCCTGTAACATGGCAATTAAGAGCAGATTGGCTAGTACTTCTTAACTCTTTATCACTATCCACTTAATATATGTGGGCCATTACAAAAAGTGGACTGCTGTTGTGCCTCTACAAGGAACATATTGTTTTTATTATACATGGTTTCATATATTTCACACATATTAATACGGGTTGAGTATCCCTTACCCAAATATCCATTATCCAAATCATTCCAAAACCATAGTCTCCAAAATGTACTTTTATTTATTTATTTATTTATTGCTAAAAACCTACCGGCTACATCTGTAACTGGCACTACGGTGGAAATAACATGTAAAAAATATGTGCAAGGACATGATTACTTGGCATTCAGTGTCTGAGATTGTATACAAACTTTGTTTCATGTTTTAAAACCTTGTTTCATTAATAAAATATATTTGTGTGTATTTCATGTGTTTGATGTGTTTATACAACATAAATTCAAGATACTTCATTCAAATATACAAATTTTACAAAATACGTAATAATCCATAATTCTTCTGGTCCCGAGCATTTTGGATAAGGGATACTCAGCCTGTATTTATTTCACTCTGGGTGGAGATGGTATCATATCTTATAATTTTTGACTGATAGAAAAATGTGGTGACATTTCTATTGAAATCAACTGATTTCAAGGACCTTTGAGAACCAGAACCCAGACTCTTAAGGTGCTCATACACGGTACAATTGTTGGTTGCTCCCGAACACATCTCATCGCACAGCTCAAAAAATATGTGCTGCACATACTTTTAGTACTAGATTGCTTCTCATTGCATGTCATTGCATTGCAAAACATATGCGATGCAATGCGATCTAGTCCAAATTGCATACAATAATTGTACCGTGTATAGGCACCTTTATTTATCTTTAGGTCATTTTTTATACGTTGATACTTATTTTTGATAGAAAACAACAACACTGGTCATTTTCTAAGTTTATAGATGATCAGGATGAAGTTAAATTACCAACATCATTGAAAAGCATCATGGACACATGGACGTGGCAAAAAGGCATACCGCTGTTAACCCTAAACACATCTACTGGAGGACTCAGCCAAGAGCAGTTCAAGGCAGCCGATTCTGAAAACGTCACAAGTGACAAGTATGTTTGTGTTCTACAAAACAAAGTATAGCGAGTGCAACACAACTAACAATACAACATGTTTTTTTTTTTTTATAGTATGAGTATTTTATATGCTGCACGGTCAAGCTATGATCTCTATTTTTCTACTGTTGCTGTTTGCTACTGTTGATTATAGAATATTCACATTATTTCTCTACTATTATTAACATCAGTGTACAGTATCTCCCTAATTATTGGTAAAAACAAAGGGTTAAGAAATGCCATGGCCTAATACCTGACTTACAATAGGTATTTGCATAATTAGTGATTTAGATTAAATGTCCACACTGCCATCTGCTGGCAGAGAGTGAAACTACATATCTTTCTCACATATGCACAAACATAGAAGGTAGCAGACTAGCTTTCAAAGCTTTTGCTTCGAGCAGGCTTACTAGTGAGACATATGTGTTGCTATAGCAAAATTTACAGTGATCTTTGTTTGGGGTACCAGAGGGCTAACAATGTCTAGTCAGACAGTCAGTGGATCGACACCAAACAAAAGTTTGACATGCATTCGTTAGACATTAACCAAAAATAGACATGCATTAGTTAGCTATTGACAAAAGTTAGACATGCATTAGTTAGACATTGACAAAAGTTAGACATGCATTAGTTAGAAATTGACAAAAGCTAGACATGAATTAGTTACCAACTGAATAAAGTTACACATGCATTAGTTACACATTGACAAAAGTTAGACTTGCATTAGTTACACATTGACAAAAATTACACATGCATTAGACATTGACAAAAGTTAGACATGCATTAGTTAGACATTGACAAAAGTTAGACATGCATTAGTTAGACATGCGGACACACTCAATATCCCAAATCTACTTTTTTTAAACTTACTTGTTCATACTTTAGCATCCCAGTGGGCATAGAGGAAGAATAGAATATGCACAAGCTCAGCGAGAACACGTGGTACACTGATATGGTGTCCATGTACACATATTGATTTTTCATGTCGACATTTTACGTGCGTCATTACTTTTGTCACTGTTGAACTACTGCATGTATAACTTATGCATGTCTAACTTGTCAATGTCTAACTAATGCATGTCTAAAGGCCCCCATACAGTGCATTCGTGCCACCTGATTGTCCTGGTAGCTCCCCAGGAGGGGTCACACACGATTAGGCACTTGATGTGCCAAGTTTTGCATGCAATTTATCACATGAAACTCCCGGGGATCGGCGGGCGGGGGACGCCGAAAAGCCGTCAATGGTAACATAGAGCCGGACAGGAGGAGCATTGAGCCAAGCTGCAAAAAGAAAAAAAGCCCATACAAATGAATGGGAAGCCACTAATCAGCTTTTTTATTTTCTCGGCTCCTACCACATACTGGGGTTAGTACCACCCACCAGCCAATAAGGAGAAGCCTAGAGGAGTGAGTCTTGTCAAACTTGGCATGTTGGCATGGTCTATTTGTTTTGTGATTCTTTTTGATAATGTTTTCCAAAAATCGCATCCTATAAAAATTTGCAAGTTGTATACTTTATAATGGGAAAACATCTGGATGCTAATTGAAGTGTGAGAAAAAAAATCAAAATGTGCAATTTTTGCAGCAAAATGTGATTTTACTGCAATTCGCATCCTATTAAATGTGTGCGATTTTTGACTAAAATTCACAAAAGTCAAACTATTTCTATACTATTAAATGTCACCCACAGTGTAAAAGGCCTTAGCAAAATCTAAGTAGTCCACATCTACTGCATTACCATGGTCTATGTTCCCACTCAGTTCCTCATAGATGCTAATTAAGTTAGTTTAACATGACCAATCCTTCACAAATCCAGGCTGGTTCTAACTAATAATCTTATTGCACTACAAGTACTCCTGAATGCTATCCCTTAATATTCCCTACAATAATTTCCCCAATATCGATGTCAGGCTTTCACATATATACTTTTCTGGATGTGTTTTAGTTCCCTTTTTGAATAATGGTACTACATCTACTATTCGCCATTCCCTTGGTACAAAGCTTGATGAAATTGAATCTGCGTTGCATGGGTGATTTTTTTTTTTTTTTTTTTAGAATACTGTGTATTAACCATTTGAGTGCCTAGGGAATTTGTGAAAATAGGTGTGAAAATTGCCACGCAAATATTTTTATTCATCATAATGACCTGCAATGGTTACCTTATATAGGAAATATGATATTTTTTACATAACATTTTTTATTTAAATTTATATAACAAATGTGAGCAACACTGGCATTTTAAGAGATATTTTTTGCATCTCTTACAGAGATGTTGGCACTCAAAGGGTTAAGCAGATTATTTATAAATAGGGCAGATAAAATACACCATAACAGATATAAAACATACTGAGTATTTTAAAGTATGTCAGATGTAATTTGGGAAGAAGCATTATGAGAGGCTAATCAAGGACCCCATACCTTATTCAAAATGTAGATGATTGACGTATAAATAGCCGCACTATACTTCATCTTATACATACAATATATGGGACACAACTGCCTAAAAATTGGGAAGGTATAGGATTCTTCCAATCGGCTACTATTTGGCAAGTCATAGCAGAGATAACATGCGATTCCAATTTATTTTGGTGTCTAGAAAAGAGAGGAAGGTTCAAGGGGCGGAGGAAAAAATTGGGTCTTGAAGGAATCCCCACCTTAAATAGTTGCAAGAGGAGAGTGGTAACTTTTTGGGCAGGACCACCATATACAGCATGCATGATAGTGCCCTCATTGGAGCATGCCATCCAGCACCTATCCAAAATGTTAGGAAACATGAAATTTAAATAGGAGGGTATTGCTGAGTTGGTGCTGTATGGACCCAGGTCGTTGTGGAAGCACCACCGCTTATAACCCGGGTCAACTAACCTGGCAATTTGACCTGGGTTATAAGAAGGGATAAACCCGGGTCACCCTCTGTATAATGGGCGACCCAGCTTTACGACATGAAAGGGATATTGGTCTACTTCTGTTGGTATATAGAATAGTAACATTTGTAAGTGTCACACAATGGGGCAGATGTATTAAGCCTTAACAAGAGATAAATGCAAGGGTGATAAAGAGAGATAAACATCCAGCCAATCACCTGCTAACTGCCATGTTACAGGCTGTGTTTGAAAAAAGTCAGTAAGGAGCTGATTGGCTGAACTCTGGCTGATCTCTCTTTATAACCCTTACATTTATCTCTTGTTAAGGCTTAATACATATGCCCCATTATTGACTATGTTTAGTTCAACCCTTCAAAAATACAATTTGGAGTATAAAATCATCACAAGTAATATGTACAAATGTGTTCAAATTACAAATCTGGGGGAAAAAAACAGGGTACTTGTGTACTTTCACGGCAGCAGTTATGTAGTCAGTGTAGCGTCCCTGTCAGAATCAGTGTAGTGTTCCCGCGGCCAGCGGCCCTGTCATAATCAGTGTAGTGTTCCCGCGGCCGCTTAAGTAGTTAGCATGGCGGCAGTTATGTATTCAGTGTTCCTGCGGCCAGAACGGTGGCAGTTACATAGTAAGTGTTCCTGCGGCCAGCGTAGTTAGCATAGTTAGCGTCCCTGTCAGAATCAGCATAGTGTTCCTGCGGCCACTTAAGTAGTTAGCGTCCCTGTCAGAATCAGCGTACAGCAGCGCGGATACCTGGAGCTAGCCTTAGCTTACGTAGTTAGTGTAGTCAGTCAACATTCTGTCACCACTGATTTAATTGTGTCAGTTATGGCTGCCGCAGCATTAACCATCTTTTTACCTGCCGCAGACAGAGGAGGAGTCGGTGCAGTTTTTACAACGCCACCACTTGCTGCCACAGACCTGTGTCAAAGGGCATCCTTTGAGGCTTAATATAAATAAGCGGATGTGGCGCTGCCACATTAGAAGCTGTGGCTAGAAGGTTAGTCTCCGGGACGCTCAATGGTTTCAAGGATGTCACCTGACATTTATGACCCTTCTATGGTTCATATTTTCTTGGGCAGAGGCGCTAACAAGCATTACATTTTGTAAGCGCCACCTCATGATTTCCCAAAAAATTGCAACAACCTTATGCGGGAGGCGTGTACCCTGGATTTGATGTCACAGCCCCAACGCCGGATTGGCGGGCCTGGCAAAATAGTTTAGGTGGATGAAAGTTTATTTGTCCAGCGAAAAAATCATGTTGGACACGTCCTGCCTCAACAGTGGCTGTTTGGTGGCATATCTCGTGAGACTTGTGAATGTTTCGTAACACCTGTGGCCAGCCGTGATGCCAGCACCCTGATGTCCGCCATCCAGACGAATATTGAACCAGGTACCACTATATACTTTGACTGTTGACGCATGTACAACACTCAACAACTTGAGCAGGCGAGTTACCATCATGCGCACGTCACCCACCACTACAATTTCGTGGACCCAGACACTTAGGTTCATACCCAAAACATTTAAAGGCTCTGGGGGTCATGCAAGTGGAGGAACAAGAGACACAGGGGCATTACCCGCCAATACCTTGACTCCTACCTGCAGGAGTTTATTTGGCGCAAAACACTTGGAGCAGAGAACGCTTTCCTGCGCATTTGACATGCACTATAACTCTGATCCCAACAGTCAACAAATCATCCGACACAAATGCTGACGTAGCTGCGTCAACATCAGCTGCATTTGAAGGCAATGCAGAAAGTGAAGAATTACTGTTTTTATAGATTCTTGGACTTGTTATTTGATATTATTGTACATTGTTCATTGCTTTCTTTCTTCTTTATTGTTCACTAAAATCCAGTTACCAGTTAACACATGTCGTCATTACTGTTTCAGATGCATGATATGCCAGGTGTAAATGTTTTCTTTAAATACCGCCACTATCCATGCCAGCTCGAAGTGCGGCGAGCGCAGGCGTTACTCATCCTCCCGACCTGTTCATACCCCCACTATCCACGTTGGCATGGAGTTGATTTTATAAAGTGTGCCGAGCGTAGCTAGCCACCGAACCCGAATCGTGGCAAGCGTAGCGAGCCCCGCGAGGGGCCGCAGAATATATGTGAAGTAATCCACACCCACGTAGATAGTGAGGGTATGAAGAGGTTGGGAGGATGCGTAACACGTCCCCTCGCAGGGGGCATTTGCCAGTATGTGACATGGAGCACTGGTAAATGCGTCATTATTGTGCATAAGACGCACATGTGCTCACACCCCCCTTTGTGCAGGAGACGCACATGCTACGAACCCCTAACCCCGTCTCCCTGAAGTGGACATGGGCAGGGTTGCCGTACCCTGCCGTTAGAATAACTGAGATGCACAAGCGTCTGAGAAGCTTGTGCGTCTCAGGAACTTTTGTGTCTCAGTTATTCTTGGGGACGCTGGGCACAAAGCTGGAGCTCGCGGGGACAGTACGGTGACTATGCTGCCTGTCAGTACAGTGACTAGGGCAGCCGCGGGAACACTATGCTGACTATGCTAACTACGCAGGGCTGCCGCGGAGACACTACACTTACTACGCTGCTACGCTAGGCAGCCGTTGGGCTACGCTGACAACGTAGCTTAGGCTGCTGCCATGAAACTACACAAGTACCAAAAACAGTTTTATTAAATCCTGCCTTTGTATGAATGCCTTGAACTTACAGTAGCTACTTGCACAAAGCTGACAATTTTGCATATATAACGATTAACTATATTATGCAGCAACAATAGGTACATCGCAAAGCTCCTTTCAAAGAGCAGCGGGCACACTTGTAACCAAACATCTGCTGTTGTACATGCAGGTGGCCTTTTGGGGCTTGAAGCCCGGAGGATGGCGCCTCTATTGACTCTGGCAGTTTTGCCATATCTCCCAACAGTCACGATTTCAGCGGCATAGTCCCGATTATCAGGGCCTGTCCCTCTGTCCCACCCGCGGGCGGCATTGTCCCGCGCTGAGGGGGGGCTGTTGGGAGTCCCCCCTGTCGGCTGCTAAGCAGCGGGGAATAAACGATGTGCGCATGCGCACAGCATCTATTCCCGTAGCCAGGGGGCTGGGGGCATGGCTAGAGGCTCACAGAGCCTCTGGGTCATGCCCCCATAGTGGCAAAATGGGGGCGTGGCCTCGTGGGTAAGACGCGAGTATAGGCCACGCCCCCGAAATTAGGCCACGCCCCCAAAATTTCAGCAGGGTCCCGCCGCGGGATCATCAAAAGTTGGGAGGTATGGTTATGCCCCTGGGCAGATGTAACACAAAAATTTACAGCCCAATACATACTGTATGCAAGATTCAGGGAAGCTATTTACTGGTAATTCAGGTAATGTAGGGGTAGTATGTTTCAGGGAAGGCAGAACCATATAGCCATATAATAACAGGATCCAGGTACAGAGAAGGAGTATTTTCATTGAATTGGCAAGGAATGCAAAGGCAGGAGAGTTTAGACAAGTCTGAAAAATAAAGTGAAGAGCCAGGACTTCAGCAGTGCAGAGTTTCATCAATACAGCAGGACCTGCAGGTTATATAACAGGACATAAACCATCATGGAGGCTAAGGCCTTCCTGCCATATAACAGGAACAAAGGCCAATCACAAGCTAACACAGAGACCAGTCACCTAATGAAATTACCTGGTGCAGTTGAGCTGCTGAATGTACACTCTAGTCTAGAGCATCTTGGCTGCTTATGAACAGACAAAACCGTGAATTGAATCCGCCATGTCTGTTAGAACAGGAGGTTCAGTATAAAGCAATTTTAACATAATATTGTATTCCAGCAGCTGTCCAGTAGGGGGCAGTTTGATTTCACACCTCCTATCCCATCAGCATTGAAACTCTAATCCCACTACTGACTGCAGCGTCTTTCACCAGCTATAAACAGCCAAAGACTTGCATTGATGAACAGGAAATGTTGTTGGTGCAGATAATTCCATTAAGTACAATAACTCTTCAAGAGACAGAAAATCTGGAGCCACCTAGGGTCTCCAGAATCTGGGGGCACCTGAGTCTATCACAAAAATTAAGCATGACTCCTAGAGAGGCATCTTTATTAAACTTAATGCAAATCTGGGGGCATGTTGAGTCTATCACAACATTAAAGGCCCTTTCACACTGGGCGACTTTGAGCTGAAAGCCGCTCAAGACAGCAAGTTTGAGAGGCTTTCACCTCAAAGCCGACCAGTGTGTATGGCCCGGCGATGCGCAGTGATACGCGCTCCTGCATAATCACTGGGAAAGCCGATCATCTGCTGGTATTACTAGCAGATGAGCTGCTGTGAGGATGGCTTTGCATAGTGCTGCTCTATGCAAAGCGCCTCCCCCCCCCCCGCGCTGAACGCACCGGGCAGGGGGAAAGCCGCTCAGTGTGTATGCACTAAGCGGCTTTCCCCCCAGCGTTGACAGCGGTCATCGCTGTCCATACACGCTGGGCATAATCGCTCAGTGTGTATGGACCTTAAGGATGACTCTCAGAGAGGCATCCTTGTTGAACTTAATGCAAACAAGCGCTGAACTTCTAAGACCCCACCTCCACACTTTCACCTGAGGGTATAGATAGTTAGAATTGGTGTGTGGGTGATGGTGAAGCTGTAGTTTTGCCTGGGGTGTTGAGAAACCTTGCACTGGCCCTGTCACTAATGCTTACACAAAGCTGACGTTCAGTTATTATTTATATTTAAAACACACAATTTTATTTAAAATGAATGACTGTGTAAATATTAAGTACAAAATTATCTAAAAAAAAAAAAAAAGGATTGACTAATACTGTCTATTTTCTGCTTACAGTCACACATGGATTATTCCTGTTTCTTGGATGAAAAATGGTGTTGAACAGCCCACAATATGGCTTGACTCGCGTACAAGTAAGTAATCATGGTCACTTTCTAATGCTGTTTGTTCATTAGTTATTTTGTCAATATATAAATTTATTTATTTTTTAAATTGAGTAATTTTTATTAAAGTTTCAACCATTACATAACCTATATATACCGGCACATTTGTTATGGCGATATAGAGACAAAGGGTATATACTGTAAAAGACAGTGTCAGAGGGTTCCACATGAGGGTACTTACAAAAGATGTGAAACATACATAAACATGAGAAGCAGTATACCAAATTATAACACTCCATACATAGGATAATATATAATAATATATAACAAATACCTGAAGGCGCCATTCGGGCAAGCAATGTAGGGATAAGAGTGTATAGTGTCAGAACAGTAGATATCCAAGTGGGGGTACCCTAACAAATTGTGAGAAAGCATAAATACAGATGGAGCGACGAGCATCGGCGGATGTGGACTGGGAAGAGCATGCGTCTCACGCGCGTCCCAGTATCACGGCGACTGGGCAGCGCCTCCCTGCCCATCTCTGCTTCGGGGAGACGGGCAGGGTTAGGAGGGGGTTCGGGGCGGCGATGGGGACTGGCGGGGCAAAAGGCGGATGGCAGCGGGCAGCTCCGTTGTCACGGGGCACACAAGCGTCTCGTGCACGCGCGCCCCCTGGCGGGAGCTGGCGGGGGCAGGCGATACTTTCCCTAGCCCCTGCCCCCTCTACAGCAGCTTCATCTGTATAGACATCAATACATCGCATCTAAATCAGAATTTGAGAAAAAGAAAAGACAGTGCCAATCTAAGTTTTTGTCAATAGATTTAATTGTTTGTTGCCTCAAAATTAATTGCTAGAAAAAACTGATTTCCAAAATCAAGAGTTTGCTAAAATAGATTTGATAAAAAAATATGTTTGTGTTTATAAATAATATATAAAAAGTTTACTAGAGAATCACAATTTTTTGTTTTTGTTTTACATTTAATTTTATATTACAAAATGCAAACTATCTTTGAACCAGAAATCAGCTTATTCCAAAATTGACACCGTATGTTGATTTTTACCACTTAACTAAGGGCCTTATTTTGGTTGCCTCGCTCCCCCATGCGTCCGTATGAGGGAGCAATATTTTCGTTCTGCGCATGTGCATTTCAGCACATGTGCATACGCTGGGTGTGGACGGGCATGAAGGACTGCTAGTTCGCCGTCCCGTTCACAACTACCAGTGCGGGCGGGGGGCTGCGCCCATGGGAACGTTGAGCGTTTCATGAGTGTATCCATGAAAATGCTGGGTGTTCCCATGGAAAATAGGCAGTGACGTGGCTGCCGGGGGTCTTCCTGTACAGGGAGCACGCAAAACTAAGACACCAGAGAGTATTTTAGTTTTGTGTGCTCCTTCCAAATCATTCGATGATCGGTGACCATCAAATGTTTTGGCCCCCGCAACCAAGGCTGCGAATGGATGTTTATGCAAAACATCCATTTGCAGTCATGCAGGAAACGCACCGAGCAAGGAAGGGGGGGGGGGCGGCTGGGCGAGCAGTGGCAAGCATTTATTCCACACGCAACACTGCAGAATTCACAGCGTTGCGTGTGGACCAGAATAAGGTCCATCATGTATTCTTTTTTTTTTTGTGAAACTTCCTTTTACAAAATACAGGGTACTTGTTTCCTAGCACGGCCACACCAATTTGTATCGGGGTGATCGTGTCGGAAAAAACGCGTCGGTCGCATCGCATGCGACCAAATCGCATGCGATGCGACCATCGCGATCGACCCGATTTTTACATTGAATCAAATGTGAATAGGGCCCCTGGGACCCTATTTTACATTGGATTCAATGTAAAGTATGGTACTTATGTAATATCTGGGCTCCCGTTTTTCTTATGAGACCGCATCCCCTCGCGGGGCTCGCTGCGCTCGCCACGCTTCGGGCACGGTGGCTCGCTGCGCTCGCCACACTATATAAAATCAACTCCATACGTAGTTGGATAGTAGGGGTATGAAAAAATGGGGTGCATTTAACATGGGAGCCCAGATAATACATAAGTACCTAAAGTATTCCCCAGACCCCCAATTTTACCACCTCAACGACACCCCACGATTGACGCCAACCCGAAGCGTGGCGAGCGCAGCGAGCCCACGAGGGGCGGCGGTGCGCATCCTCCAACCTTTTCATACCCCTACTATCCACATCGGCGTGGAGTCGAGAATATAAAGTGTGGCGAGCCCGAAGCGTGGCAAGCGCAGCGAGCCCCGTGAGGGGATGCGTATAACTTCACAGGATGCCCGGCGTCCTATAGATGTTTCCATGCTCCCGGCTCTGATGGATGGGGTGGGTCGATGCGCTGACTCAGCGTATGAGACCCTTCTATTCCGCCTGGCCTTTTCTTTGGCATTCCATGGGGCTTTCCGGGTGTCTGAAATTGTAGCGCCGGCTAAGTCTAGAGAGGCAGTCCTTCTGATGTCTGATGTATGCGTAGATTCTGGGGCACTATGGGTCCGGCTTAGGCGGTCCAAGACTGATCAGGCCGCTAGGGGTAAATGGGTGGCATTAGCACCCGTGAGTCCAGTCGAGGTTTGCCCGGTGGCTCTTGCCTCGCAGTATGAGTTGGAGCGGCCGCCCCGCGAGGGCTCTTGGCTCTTGCATTATGATGAGTCTCCGGTGACTCTTTATCAGTTTCGCTGGATGTTGCGTCACTGTTAGGCGGGGATGGGTCTCTCCCCTCGGGAATTCAGTACCCATTCCTTCCGCATTGGGGCGGCCACATCTGCTGCTGCGGCCGGGCGACCGGGTTTTGATAATAACCAATTTGCATATAAACCCAAAAGATCCACTGAAGACGCACTATTGTCGGTAGTTCACTCTTCGCTCTCACACTTGGAGAAACCAAATTTGTATGTAAGACTGTTGTTTGTTGACTACAGCTCTGCTTTTAATATAATAATACCTAACATTTTAGCGACTAAATTGTTGAATTTAAGCTTTCCTCCCAGATTATGTAGCTGGATTTTAGATTTCTTGTTAGACCGGCCCCAATATGTTAAATTGGGGGTGTGTGAGTCATCGGTGCAGAGATTGAGTACAGGCGCCCCTCAGGGCTGTGTGCTGAGTCCACTTTTATTCTCTCTGTATACGTACGACTGTCACCCGCGGTCTGACTCCAACTTAATCATTAAATTCGCTGATGATACCACAGTAGTGGGACTCATCTCAAATGGCGAGGAATCAGCATATAGAGATGAGGTTCAGACTCTAATTAGCTGGAGTAAGGAGAACAACCTTCTGTTGAATCTGGCTAAAACCAAAGAAATAATCATTGATTTTAGAAGGGGGAGGAAAACTGTATTAGAACCACTGTTCATTGACAACTTGGAGGTAGAACGCGTGAAGGAGTTCAAGTTACTAGGGACTACTATCTCTGAGGACCTATCGTGGACCTCTCATATTGGGTTGATAGCTAAGAAAGCCCAACAGCGTCTCTTCTTTTTGAGGAGATTGAGGGCAGCCAATTTTTCCCAGGAAAACTTAGTCAGATTTTACAGCTGTGTTATTGAAAGTATTTTATCCTATTGTATTACAGTATGGTTTGGAAATAGCTTAACTAAGGATTTGAAGAAATGAACCAGGGTAGTACATACTGCTGAAACTATTATCGGCTGTGACCTTCCCACTATCTCAGATATTTTTGTAAAAAACTGTAGACGTAAGAGAGATAGCATTATGCGAGATCATTACCACCCTTACAATTATGCCTTTTCCTTTTTACCATCAAACAGACGGTTGAGGAGTATAAAAGCTAGAACCTCTCGTCTGAAAAATAGCTTCTTTCCTACCGCAGTGTGTGATTTTAACTTAAACTGTTAACACTGTTGTCTTCTGTTGTATCTCCTCTGGGACTAAGTTTGTAATTTCGTTGTGTTGGCAACTGTGCTGGTTGTTTTTTACAATGACAATAAAGTATCTTATCTTATCTTATGATTGGGGACATTAGGGCTTTAGGGAGGTGGCACTCTGCTAGTTATAAGAAATATATTATGCCTCACCTCCTGCCCTGAGCGCGCTGTGCTGTCTTGTTTGTTTTGTTTGGATGCTGGGTGATCCTTTGTTACCCCTACCCTTGTCCTTCCTACTCGGGGATTAGCTACGCTCTGCTGTTGGCCCAGCATCCGGAGTTTTCTCGCTTTTTGCCTGACCTGACAGACTGAATTGACATTTTAATTTGGCTATAGTCTTAATTAAGAGTCCCTCAGCAGGTCCAGTCGTTTTTTCTCCGGCCGAGTACACCTTTCATTCCGCATCCCCTTCCATGTGTCACACCAGGGGGCTCAGTCGACAAGACTGAGACCTCTGGTGGGGACCTGGACCGGTACCTGAACCGGGGAGGTTGGAGAGGACCCTTGCGCATGGACTGCGCGACAGTGCACCCAGAGCCAATAAGCAGTCAGAGGTAAAATACAACCGGAGTTTATTTGCAGATGGTTGTAATAATGACAGACAGTAAAGTATGCAGGGATAATGACAGTTCATGCAGATTGCAATACTTTACAGATATGATGAATGGTATCGATGGTGGAACATCGGATCCGGATATCGGATATGGAGATGACTGTTGGTCCGGAATGACGGACGGGAGATGACTGTGGGTCCGGAATGACGGACGGGAGATGACTGTGGGTCCGGAATGACGGACGGAAGCAGGAGATCCGGAATATCGGATTAGCGATGAAACATCGATGGTGGATGATGCTGGAGCATCGGAAGGACCAGAGTCCCGGAGCTAGGCTTGGTCGCTGGGCTGAGAGGCAGGATCACAGGCAGTGGAATAACCTGGACTTCACAGGAGATGGAACAACCTGGAACACACTGCAGCATGGAAGACAACACCAGCAGGTAAATACACTTGCACGGAGACAAGGACAGCTGACCATAACTGGAGACAACTGAAGCACTAGCAATGGTTCTGAGAGCTCCCAGCATACTTATCCCCACTGGGTGGCCAGGATTGGCCGAGGAAGTATGACAGGGAGATCAGAACCAACGGGATTGGACAGTACAGACATGTGACTGGGAAGAACATGGCAGCCCCCATGTCTGCTATGGCGGGAAAGTGTGTTTGTGCACACCATGCTGGATACTGGGAGCAATGGCGGCGGACAGGTGGATTGCCGTGCACTGGGGACTGTCACTGGGAGACAGGAGGCCGGCAGAGATGACGTCTGGACCGCAAGCTGAACCTGCGGAGGCACTTAGCCGGTAAGAAAGTCTGTCTGACAGCTCGGATCGTGACAGCACCCCCCCCTTTAAGGGTGGCCCCAGGACACCTTTTAGGCTTGCGGGGAAACTTGGAGTGGAACGCCTGGATGAGTCTGGGAGCATGGACATCGATGGCATTGGTCCATGATCGCTCTTCGGGGCCGTAGCCCTTCCAATCGATCAGATATTGCAGACGACCATATCGGATGCGAGAGTTCAAGATTTTACTGACCTCATATTCTGTTCCACGCTGGGTGCAAACCTTAGGAGCCTTGGGGAGCTTGGAATGAAAGCGATTCAAGACCAGCGGCTTGAGCAGCGAAATGTGGAATGTAGCTGGCACTTTCAAATAGGGCGGCAACTTGAGCTTGTAAGCTACTGGATTCACGACTCGCTCAACTGGGAAAGGACCAATATATCGGGGAGCGAACTTCATCGATGGCACTCTCAATCGAAGATTCTTAGTTGACAAACAGACACGATCTCCTGGACGGAGGGCTGGCACAGCTCTGCGTTTCCTGTCGGCAAATTTTTTGTACCTGCTTGAAGCCTTCAGAAGTGAAGAACGAATGAGCTTCCAGGATTTGACGAATTGCCGGATGGTCGTGTCGACCGCTGGAACAGAGGACACAGGTTGCAGAGTGAAGTCAGGAACTCGAGGATGAAACCCATAATTGGCAAGGAATGGAGTGACATTTGATGAAGAATGATATTGGTTATTATGGCAGAACTCTGCCCATGGAAGGAGTTGAGCCCAGTCATCTTGGGAAGAAGAGACATATGTGTGGAGAAATGCTTCAAGGTCCTGATTCACCCTCTCCGTTTGGCCATTGGTTTGAGGGTGGTAGGCTGTGAAAAACTTTAACTTGATTTGAAGCAGGGAGCACAGGCTTCGCCAGATTTTGGCTACGAATTGGACTCCTCTATCGGAGATGATTTCAAGAGGCAGTCCATGAAGCTTGAATATCTCTTTGATGAAGAGCTGGGACAGCTTGGAAGCTGACGGAAGACCGGTGAGGGGAACGAAGTGAGCCATCTTGGTGAACCGGTCAACAATCACCCAGATGGTGGTGAATTTGTCAGACTCTGGAAGATCAGTTACAAAGTCCATAGAGATATGCGTCCAAGGACGATGTGGCACTGACAGTGGCATCAATTGCCCAGGAGGAGACTGACGACTGGTCTTGTGCTGAGCACATTTAGCACAAGAGGAAACAAAGTCCTGTACATCGTGTTTGAGGGACGGCCACCAGTAGGACCTGGTGATAAACTCGTAAGTTTTCTGAATGCCTGCATGGCCAGCGAATTTTGAAGAATGCGCCCAACAGAGCAACTTCTTTCTTAGAGCTGGCTTTACATATCTTTTCCCTGTAGGGGGCGTGAGATTTGAAACTCTCGTTGAGGAGAATGCCACTGGATCAATAATAAAGTGTTGATGTGTGGACTTAGACTCACTTTCTTGCTCCCATGAGCGGGAAAGGGCATCAGCTTTTCGGTTTTGTGTCCCTGGACAGAACGACAGCTTGAAACGGAACCTGGAAAAGAAAAGTGTCCATCTGGCTTGACGGGGATTTAAACATTGAGCAGACTTGAGATACAGAAGATTCTTGTGGTCTGTGATAATTGTGATCTCATGAACAGCGCCCTCTAGAAGATATCTCCATTCTTCTAATGCCAACTTGATGGCAAGGAGCTCTTGATCGCCGATGGCATAGTTACGCTCTGCAGGCAGGAACTTACGGGAGTAGAACCCACAGGGATGAAGACGACCATCGGGCGCTTTCTGCGAGAGGACTGCCCCGACACCCACGGAGGAGGCATCAACCTCGAGAATAAAGGGCAAGGTGGTATCAGGTTGTCTTAAAACAGGAGCGGAAGTGAACCTCTGTTTCAACAGATGGAAGGCTTCGATGGCTTCTGCCGGCCACTTCGCTGGATTAGACCCCTTTTTAGTCAAGGCAGTGATGGGAGCCACAATAGAAGAGAAGTTCCGAATGAATTTTCTGTAATAATTGGCAAAACCCAGGAAACGTTGAATACCTTTCAGCGAAGAGGGAATTGGCCAATCTTGGATGGCCTGCAGTTTTCCTGGATCCATTTGAAGACCAGAACCGGAGACAATGTACCCTAGGAAGGGTATAGACTTCACCTCGAAGACACACTTCTCCAGTTTACAGTAGAGATGATTAGCTCGCAGCCGGGACAGAACCTCTTTGACCCAATAACGATGTTCAGTGATGTTATTGGCGTAGATTAAAATGTCATCGAGATATACAACTACATGACGATACAGAATGTCCCGAAAAATCTCATTGACATAGTGCTGGAACACGGCTGGGGCATTGCTGAGCCCAAAGGGCATGACGAGGTACTCATAGTGGCCGTCTCTGGTATTAAACGCCGTCTTCCACTCGTCGCCCTCTCGTATGCGGATGAGATTGTATGCACCCCTCAGATCGAGTTTCGTAAAGATGGTTGCACCGCTGACACGGTCAAACAGCTCGGTGATGAGGGGCAACGGATATCGGTTCTTTACTGTAATGTCATTGAGGCCGCGATAATCAATGCAGGGACGTAGGCCTCCATCCTTCTTCTTGACGAAGAAGAATCCTGCGCCAGCAGGAGAAGTCGAAGGACGGATGAATCCCTTTGCCAGATTTTCCTTGATGTAATTGGTCATGGCTTGAGTCTCTGGAAGAGAGAGAGGATAGGTTCTACCTCTGGGTGGTTCTTTGCCTGGGATAAGTTCGATAGGGCAATCCCACGGTCTGTGAGGAGGTAGAACATCAGCGCCAGACTTGCTGAATACATCTGAGTACTCTTGGTAGGGAAGAGGCGGAAGGTCTGCTGCATCAACTGAAGAATGACGAGCTGGGAGTACCTTTTGGAGACAGGTACCGGAGCAGGAAGGATCCCAGGAAAGGATTTCCGATGTCTTCCAATCAAGACGAGGATTGTGAAGACGGAGCCAGGGTAAACCCAGAACCAGAGCATGAGTGGCTCGGGGTAAAACCAGGAAGGACAAAAGTTCAGTGTGCAGGACTCCCACTTTTACTGTAAGTGGTAAAGTTCTGCGGGAGACTGTCGCATCAGGAATCCTACTGCCATCCACAGCAGTAAGGAAGACAGTCTTGGAAAGATTTTCAGTGGGCAACCCCCACTTGCGGACCAGTTCTGCAGTAACGAAGTTGCCAGCGGCACCGGAATCAAGAAGTGCGGAGACAGTCTTGAAATGCTGACCAACTTGTAGGGAAACTGGAAGGACACAATCAGTTGCTGATGGAGAGGACTTAATTACTCCTAGCCTAGCCTACCCTCTCCTTGACGGGCTAGGAGGAGGAGTTTTCCTGACGCTTTGGGCATGCAGAAATTTGATGTGCAGAATCGGCACAATACAGGCAGAGCTGTGCCAACCGTCAACGTCGACGTTCTCCTGGAGACAAACGGAAACGGTTTATCTCCATTGGTTCTTCTTTGGAATGGACCGCAGGAGCAGTGGGTAAAGAAGGCGGAGGAGTTGGCACTTTAACTGGAGCGCTCTTGTGACGTTCTATAGCCCTTTCTCGGAAGCGTAGGTCTGCTTTGACACACAATGAAATAAGGTCACTTAGACCTGAAGGTAAGTCTCTGGTAGCGAGTTCATCCTTAATACGATCGGATAGGCCATGCCAGAAAGCTGCATATAAGGCCCCATCACACCAGGAGCGTTCAGACGCCAGAATCTGGAACTGGACCAGATATTGCCCGACGGAGCGGGATCCCTGTCTGAGACGGAGGAGTTCAGTGGAGGCAGATGCTGATCGCCCAGGCTCATCGAAGATACGCCGGAATGTTGACACGAAGTCCTTGTAATTGGACAGGATGGCATCAGATCAGCCCATTCTAACGCTGCTCCACACAGGAGGGAGATGATGTAGGCGATCTTGACCCTTTCAGTAGGGAAGTTACTGGGTTGCAGCTCGAAGTGAATCTCACACTGATTGAGAAAACCTCGACAGGTCTTGGGGTTCCCATCATACTTGGTGGGGACAGACAGATGAAGGCGAGGTGCAGCAGCCATTACAGGAGGATGAACGGGACTTGGAAGTTCTCTGACAGGCTCAGGGCCACTGAGAGTGGTCTGTAGCTTATCCAGCCGGGAAGACAGATCTTGCAGACAATGAATCACTTGGCTCTGCGCAGCCTCTTGCTGATCCAAGCGAACAGCCAGTTGCTGTACAGGGCTGGGTGGAGAAGCTTGGTTTGCGGCTGGATCCATTTGGCTAGTGCTTACTGTCACACCAGGGGGCTCAGTCGACAAGACTGAGACCTCTGGTGGGGACCTGGACCGGTACCTGAACCGGGGAGGTTGGAGAGGACCCTTGCGCATGGACTGCGCGACAGTGCACCCAGAGCCAATAAGCAGTCAGAGGTAAAATACAACCGGAGTTTATTTGCAGATGGTTGTAATAATGACAGACAGTAAAGTATGCAGGGATAATGACAGTTCATGCAGATTGCAATACTTTACAGATATGATGAATGGTATTGATGGTGGATCATCGGATCCGGATATCGGATATGGAGATGACTGTGGGTCCGGAATGACGGACGGGAGATGACTGTGGGTCCGGAATGACGGACGGGAGATGACTGTGGGTCCGGAATGACGGACGGAAGCAGGAGATCCGGAATATCGGATTAGCGATGAAACATCGATGGTGGATGATGCTGGAGCATCGGAAGGACCAGAGTCCCAGAGCTAGGCTTGGTCGCTAGGCTGAGAGGCAGGATCACAGGCGGTGGAATAACCTGGACTTCACAGGAGATGGAACAACCTGGAACACACTGCAGCATGGAAGACAACACCAGCAGGTAAATACACTTGCACGGAGACAAGGACAGCTGACCATAACTGGAGACAACTGAAGCACTAGCAATGGTTCTGAGAGCTCCCAGCATACTTATCCCCACTGGGTGGCCAGGATTGGCCGAGGAAGTATGACAGGGAGATCAGAACCAACGGGATTGGACAGTACAGACATGTGACTGGGAAGAACATGGCAGCCCCCATGTCTGCTATGGCGGGAAAGTGTGTTTGTGCACACCATGCTGGATACTGGGAGCAATGGCGGCGGATAGGTGGATTGCCGTGCACTGGGGACTGTCACTGGGAGACAGGAGGCCGGCAGAGATGACATCTGGACCGCAAGCTGAACCTGCGGAGGCACTTAGCCGGTAAGAAAGTCTGTCTGACAGCTCGGATCGTGACACCATGTCCTGATACCCTCCCTTGTTTGTTGACTCTTCCCTTTTGTGTCCTGGTATGGCTTCAGTTGTGATTGAAGCATGTCTCTGGCACCAATACGTGCCGCAATCAGAATTTCAATTTTTCTTTTCTTTTTGGCAGATCCTCTAGTGCAGGGGTGGCCAACCGGTCAGAGTTAAAGAGCCGAAAAATATCGGTAGTCAATATAAAGAGCCGACATCATGCACGCGCCGAAGGCGCATGCACCAAAAAAGGGGCGTGGTCTATTTTGACCCCTTGGGTGGGTGTGATACAAATATGCCTCCAATGGTGCAGTGCCATATATACATATGCCCCCAATAGTGCCAGATACACATATGCCCACCACGGTGCCAGGTATGCACCACACGGTGCCGGGTATGCCCCTACGGTGCCACAATCTGCTATGCCCCCACAGTGCCACCAACTGCTATGCCCCCACAGTGCCGCCTACTGCTATGCCCCCACAGTGCTGCCAACTGCTATGCCCCCACAGTGCCACAAACTGCTATGCCCCCACAGTGCAAATTTCCCAGCAGCAGCACTCACCGTTGTTGCTGCTGCTGCCGGGCGGGGAGAGGATAGTCTGGCGTCCCCCTGCAGTCCTCCTGTCATGTCACTGATGGGAGGAGAGCACAGCACACTGCACGTCTCCTTCCCCCTCACCTTCCCTGTGACTGGGCTGTCCACCAATCAAAGCTTGCTGGCCGGCTCCTGATTGGCTGCTGGCCCACGAGCTCTGATTGGAGGACGGCCCAGTCACAAGGACGCACAGTAAGGGGTAGGAGAGATGCGTGATGCGCGCTCTCCTCCCCTTTAGAAGGAGAAGGGATTCAGGGAACCGGCAGCAGGGGGAACTGGGACGGACGGTGGGCAGCAGTGGGAGCAGGAGCCGCACTTTACAAGGGGAAGAGCCGCATGAGGCTCAAGAGCCACGGGTTGGCCACCACTGCTCTAGTGCAATACCATGTCCCTTCATATCAATCCAACCTTACTAATGGCTTCCCTTTCTTCTCTCTTTATAGGTGTGGGATACGATAGGTTAATGGTGTGGGTAGTGGGTCACTCCTTTATCTATTGGGTTGCAAGGTTGGTTGCCTCTGGGGAAGGGCCTGAATATCCTTGCTCTCAATCCATTAGGTGGTTGGGTGTTAGGGGAATGGCTTGGGGCGCCTTAAAGTCATTCCTTATGGTGAATGTTCGGAGGTTCATTGTGCTTTATCTAGGTGGCAATGACCTTGGGAAAATGTCCCAGTTGAGATTGCGGGCCCGGATCTTGAGTGATTTGGAGGCCATTTGTGCAGCCTGGCCACACTGTGGTCATTTATTGTTCCCCGTATCTGTTGGAGAGGGACTAGAGATGCTAAGGAGGTTGATGAGGCCAGACAGAAGCTTAATTCGGCAGTTGCAAGGTGGGTTTTAGCAGCCGGCCGTGCTGTTATACCTTATGCACGGATTAAGTTTAAGTGCCATCACCTGTTTAGGCCTGATGGGGTTAATTTAGTACCTGAGGGGCTGTTTATGTTTCTGGAGGATCTGCTCCTGGTTGTTACTAGGGTGTCTTAGGCTGGTGGCGGGGCTGTACCCTGGGACCAGGGTTCATGCCTTGGCGGGAAAGAACGGCAGGTTAATAGTTTTTAGCCTTCATTACCTGTTGATGCAACGTATATAGATTGTTTTCGGTGCGCTCGCCTATTCATTGACTTAGGCCTTTTGCTCGATCACCCGCTCGGGGGCAGCGAGACCACCTGGCTGGGTGGTAGTCAATGTAGTAGGTCGAGTGGATACCGCTTGGTAGGGTAGTTTGATTACGTATGCTGTGTTTGGGGGTGGAGTTTAGTTTAGTAGCCGTTCTTTCTTGGCCACCATTTATTTAAATTAGTTTAATCAAATCAAAACTAGCTTAAATATTTCAAATAATAAATCAGCTAACAATTTCTGCCAAACCTATGTCTCCGAGTCTTTATTTCAGGTTTAATGTTAAGTTAAGTTAAAGGTTTAACATGCTAGAGGCACACACACATGAGGTGATAGGATGTTTAAAGCTATTTTCATATAAATCGTACGAAGACCAGAGAACATATTTACAAATCTCTATCTGGATCCATTGTGTGTCATAACAAAAGTTAGAGAGAATAGTAGTTTTATGTTCATAAAATGTGTGTGGTGAGTTGAGAGGCAGGAATGATCATTCTGAGGACCAGTCTTGTAGTTGGCAATGAGTTGAATTCAATCATCCGTTCTGGGCCTCCACTTTAAAAAAGGCTGATAATAATGACTGCATGATGCTGACTTCTGTCTAGCTGACCTCTTGGTTTGCCAGAAATCACAAGTATTAAAATTGTATTTCTAATTTCCTCACAAACTGATGCAATTTTTTACTTTTATACATATGGTCAGACATTGGGGCTGATAGTATATGGGGTGTATCTGCCCACATGGCACTGGCCACACCCCCACAGCACTGGTCCAAGTTCTTCCCCATCTGACAGAAAGCCCATGAAAATTTCGAGCCCCAGGTCCTGGATGCATACACTGACCCAGTCACATGCACAATAAAACCTCAACAAAGCATTGCAAGTTGGTCACACCGTTTATTGTTTCAAGGTAATTAAAGGAATGCTAATCTTACACATGAACTTGAACCATCAATTAGCATTCAAATTGTAGTTTTATTTTTTCATTCTCAGAAATCGTCCCGGAAATGAAGATTACGTCTGATGATGAATGGATTATTTTAAATATTAATGTCACTGGATACTACAGGATCAATTATGACAGCAAAAATTGGAATATGCTTGCAAAGAAACTGGAAGAAGAGCCAGAGGTAAATGTATTATGGACGAAATGTGTAGGGCTTTCCCCACTGACCTCCCATACAAAAGATAAGAATTTTATTATCTAGAACTTTATTGTAGGTATTTTAGGAGTCCATAACTATTGTATATATTTTATACAGTGTACTACAGGGTTGCCGACCCTCCCGGAATTACCGGGAGGATCCCGAAAATCGGGTCCTCCTCCCGGCCCCCCCGGAAAGGTGGGCAACCCTCCCGGATTCCGGGGGACCCCCACGCCACCCCCCGATTGCGGCGTCTTCCCCATACCTTTTGGATTGAAATCGTCAATCCGCGGGTCTCAGAGAAGGGGGTGGAGCTAAAATCGTGTCATTTTAGCCCCGCCCCCTCCACGGAGATCCGTGAATTGGGGGTTTTACCATCCTGGGGGCGGGGCTTAATGATGTAAAGCTCAAGCCCCGCCCCCCGACCTGCAGCTGGAAGTCTCCTCTCCGGGCTTCTCCCGGAGAGGAGACAGAAAAAGTCGGCAACCCTGGTGTACTATACTATACAGTGTTTGAATGCATCTGATCTGACATCAAAGGTCACTATACTGTATACTTCTATCCACTCTTTTCTGATAATTTGTTAGTGACTTAACATCGCTAAATACTTGGAGGGTGACTGACGCCCATACCATTTGGGAGTATTTGATGCATTGTATGGGCCTATGGGCCTAAGATACTGGTGGCCCCTCAAAAATTGTGCTGCACTATATATAACTGTAGCAGCAAAGCAGGGGCATCACTCCGAGTATTTCCAAATATGTTGATTTATTCACCAGTGGTAAAAAATTCAATAATTGTTAAGAGTACAGGTATCTGCTGTGTCCTCAAGGATAACCCAAAAGTCCAGCACATAGTTTATAAATACAGAGAAAGACTCCTCCTAGTTAAATAAACAAATCTCATCTGTGTGGCGCGCGGCAGCCATGTTCTCCCATTGGTCCGGGACGTCTGTTCGGGCATCGTGTAACGTCATCAGCGAAGCACCACATGTTGGCGTTGCCTAGAAACAGCACCATGCCACTTGCTCGTCAATCATCCCAGAGCAGAGCGGAAGTGCCCAGCCGCCCGTAACCACACATAAACGTTGCTACGCAACTGACAAAAACATTGTGATAGCATAAAATAACATACAGACATACAAAGACAACATTAATTTAAAAACATTATGATCAGTTGTAATACAGTCTCTTTGAGCGAATTACAATACTTTAGTAGTCAGATAAATTCCCCAATACTTATACTAAATCCTGCAATATGGAACTAAACATGCCCAGAATTACTAAACAAGATTATTGCATACAAAAAAAAAGTATATAGAAGAAATGTACAGTACTAAACAAAAATATCATTATACATATAAATTCTTATAATAAGCAATGTAAACCAAGTTGCTCATTTAAGCCTTTTGGAGCAAGTGAGTTCAATTTATGAATACACGTTTGTAATAGGCATTTACTACGATTGCCTCCTCTAATAGACACAGGGATGTGGACAATGATTTTTGGATCTAATATTGCCAATACTGTGCACATTTGAACACAGTGCATAGCAACTGGTTGATCACTAGTACCCAACTTGATGTCCGACTTTATCGAGGACAGGTCTTTCAAGTTCTTATTTCTTGTATATGCTGGCATAATATGAGTATCTGCCAGAGTAAATAAATCTTTATTTGTTGTTACAAAAGGCCAAAACGTTTTAACATGCTTGTCCATATGCCTACTGGACATACAATATCAATTAACCATGGTAATAATTTACTCTTTGTAGTTTGCTTTGTTTGTGTGGAAATACTGTAAGTACTTGTTCCCTAGCAATAGTGATTACTCTATCCCTAGCAGCTAGCAACTCTTCACTAGGGTACCCTCTCTGTCAAAATTTATATATCATCAAATCAAGATCAGTATCCAATTGATGTACATCACTGCTTATCCTTTTTCAGGTTTCTGTGCAAACAGCACTAGCCATTCCCAGGTTGGGGTGCAGTGGCCTGTGACCACATGCTCAAATAAATAAAGAAACAGGCGGCTCAACACTCACCATAATAAACTGACTCACCTTAATATACAAATACTCAAATAAATAATTGGAGTTTTATTTCATGATGCAAGTGTTAAGTTTTCCAATGCTGGCATCACGACTGATTACACATTATGCCACACTGTAATGCCCACACATTATGCCACATTGTAACGCCAACACATTTATGTCACACTGCAGTACCCACATATTATGCCACACTGCAGCTCACACACGTTATGCCACAATGTAGTCCAAAATCATTATGCCACATTGCAGCTCCTGCACATTACACCGCATTGCAGCTCCTGCACATTACACAGCATTGCAGCTCCTGCACATTACACTGCACTGTAGTCCAAACACATTATGACAAACTGCACCCCACACCCTTCTCACACACACATACATGCTAGAACGGGGATGGCAGTCCCCTTTGTCCCCCCTGTCACCGGGGGTTTAGGCTGTTGGGAGGGGGGTTAGGGTAAGGCTGCAGGGGTGGGTTCCGTTTAGGCACTAGTTGGGTGGGTTGGTATACTTGGCTGTGGGGAGGGTTGGTATACTTGGCTGTGGGGAGGGTTGGTATACTTGGCTCCTTTGGGATGCTGGTGTCGGTATTCTGACTGCTGGCATCCTGACCGCTGGTCATCCACACAAGTATATGTGACAATACATACATATAAATATATAATGTACACACACAGACATACAAAAATCTACTCACACACACACGTATATGTCACGCATACAGACCTACACCAGCTGTGCGCGCTACTGATTGGCAGTTAACAAGTTAGGTGAGAGGACAGATTGGTTCCAGTTGATAGGACGACAGGCAAAAGGTCAACATTTACTTGGTCGACAATGACAGAGAACAAGCTAAATAATCAATTTATTTTTTCAATAATATGTAAAATTATATATATTGTATTATATTATAATGTATTCTGTCAATTATTGAATTGGAAAAGGTTAGTTCACACTGGCAGGTGTAAAAGTGACCATAATCTTTAGTGCCCAGTGCTGGAAGTGGTGTGTGCACGTTCACTGCCTTTGCCGCTAACACCAATGTCTCCTCACTGTGCAGGTGCTGCCAGTCGTTAACAGAGTGCAGCTCATTGATGATGCTTTTATGTTGGCCAAGTAAGTTTAAACAGAATCACCAGATTACCGGACAGTGTTACCCTAGAATCCATTATCTGTATAAGGGTTGGAAGGCACTGCAGTATATGCCTCATCACATCATATGTAAATGAGGGGTTGCCCATATATGAAAGATATGTGGTTATTACCTGTGCTACTGTACAATCTTGTCCAGCAATATGGAAAAACTTGTGATGAATGCAAATGTGAAAAATTACCTCAGCACATGGGTGTAAAACCCTCAGGAGCAATGGAGTTAAGCAGCCTGGAAACACTAGTAATAATCCTGCAAACAGAGTCAACAATATCCCAAACAACCATTAATGTGCACTTTTATAGATCTATAATTTGAGCTAATGTCCAGGTTTTCATTTCCATACCAAAAAGAGAAAAAAACTAAATTCATAACAAAACAACGTAATATCAATGATGAAATCTGTCTCTAACCTGATATTGAGGGTTATTTAAAACTGGTTGCCGCCCAGCACAGAGTAAATATTTACGGGCACATTGCTAAAATGCGAGCGATTCGCACCACAGCGAAACGCTCGCACATTAACGCCAGCCAGGCGCATGGCTGCCATGTTTTAGGATACAGTGGCTGCGTGTGAGGTCACGCAGCTGTCGCGGGCTTCCCATGAAATGGCCCGGACACTTGATCTGCAATTTTCGAATAGTTGCTGAATCAGGCACATAAACTGTACTGCCAATGAACTGATAGTGGTTTCATCTGTTTGAGAGCCAACACCATCTGCACCAAACATACAGTATGCACCATTTTCCTATGTCCTGAAAACCATAAAAACAATACACACTGTATTTCGTAATGTACTATTGCTACACCCATGCTAATTTGCTTAATATACTATTTGCTTGACCCATGCTTATTTGCTTAATGTACTTTTGCTAAACCCATGCTAATTTGCTTAATGTACTATTTGCTTGACCCATTCTTATTTGCTTAATGTACTATTGCTACACTTATGCTAATTTCTTAGGTGGTCCACCCCACTATCAATTATTTGTACAAGTTTTAACATATCAATTTTTGTAAAAATCTAATGCAAGTTTTCTTTTAATAAGGTGGATGTAATATCAAAGTGTCTAAATGCTTATGTTTTAGGCAGAGAAATTAAAATAATCCGGTTACAACCACCACAATGGGGCAGATGTATTAAGCCTGGAGAAGAGATAAACTGGAGATAAAGTGGAAGGCATAGTTGCCAACTCTTTTGCTGCCCTCTCCGGGAGAGGGCAGCCAGCTCACTGTACCAGGGGGGTGAGGCCATCTAAGGGAGGGGAAAAGGGGCGGTCCGTGGGTAGAGCCACAGACGGGCTGAACTATTGGGGGCATGTCTAGCGTGATCGCAGCATTTTAGCCCCGCCCCTGCAGTGCAATGCCTGTATATCAGGCATTGCACTGCAGGGGCGCGGGGCTAAAATGCAGCGATTGCGTCATTTGACCTGCGGACCCCCCCGCCGGGGAGAGGTTCACAGTAGATTGAGGGAAATGTGGGAGGGTTGCCCCCCTTTCCGGGGGACCGGGGAGGGGACCCCGATATTCGGGACCCTCCCGGCCGTTCCAGGAGGGTAGGCAACCCTTGTGAAAGGAGATAAAGCACCAGCCAATTAACTGTTTTTGAAAATGACAGTTGGGAGTTGATTGGCTGGTGCTTTATCTCCTTTTACTTTATCTCCATTTTATCTCCACTTTATCTACAGTTTATATCTTCTCCAGGCTTAATACATCTGCCCCACTATCACAAAATGTAGGTGTCACTTTTAGGGCAAGCCAAATCCTTTTGTAAACAAAACTTCTGCTTGAAATTCCCATCAACTACAAATTAAGGTCCTGTTTCTTAGTTGTTGTTTTTTTTTTAGTAAAAACCGATGACAAAGCTATTATTCAACTTTTCCAACTGTATTGAAAAGTTGAATAATATACACAGCCACATATATTTTTTTTTAAGTATCACATATGGGAATTTTTTATTCATGAAATGACCCAGGAATAGTTTCCCTAATTGGTTTTAATTTGTAGTTATTATTATTGTTTATTATTATTATTATTATTATTATTATTTTAGTTCTGGCTATACAGAATATGAAACTGCTCTAAATCTAACAAGATACCTTGAAAAAGAAATGGAGATCATCGTTTGGTACAGTGTCCTGCAACACTTGTATTACTATAAAAAGTCAATGGTTACTTATCATACTTTTCCACTAATGAAGGTACATTTTTCTTCTCCCAGTTATTTTCAATATGTCTATGTTTTGTGGGATAATGTAATGACATGTAATCTATGGATGTGATGTGTAAAACCAGTCATAGATGAGCCAACTATATAGATAACATTCTGTTGATATATAGCCTATTGACATAGTGGTTACAATGGTGACACAGTGGAAGTGAAAGTGGCTACTTAGCTTGGTACGCACTAGACAACTTGTGTACCCAGCTGAAAGGACCCTGCATCGGCAAGTGCATTTCCAATGCTGGGGGCAGTGAAGTGACGGTAGACGCCATTTTACATGGCCTTGCAGCAGGGCCGACCAGGTGACTCACCACTAATGATGACAGGGTTGCCCATATTGGGCCTACACACTGATATGTGCTGATGTACAGTAAATGGTATGTCATTCCGATCCGCTGGACCAGATAACAGATTGCCTAATCCGTACCCAGCTTTAGGCCACACAGAGAGCCCTTAACAGGGATGCTGGGTTTATTGCTAAACAGTGTAACAGATAATGCAGCAGTGGTAAAGTAGTAAATGTAGGTGGTGTCTCACCACACAGTTCTGCATCACTCTGTACAGTAAAGTGGCTGCAGAAGCATCAGGATGGAGGTTGTACATCACTGCCGCCTCTGGCTCCTACTGCTTAGCAACAGGTGAGCATTTGTTTTAGCCTGGGCCCTGAGGACCATAACTGCCAAGGAACAAACACAAAATATTTTGAAAGTATTTGAGTGAATTCCACAAATAGGCAATAACAAACCTTTCAACTTTCTTAATACCTAAATCGGAACCTGCCGCACAGAAGCTAAGGGGGCTGGTGGTCATGGCCTCGGGTAAAGGGCATGGCCTAGCGCCGCAACACCATTTTTATCATTTTCAGGGGCGTGCCCATTGCCTGCTCTCCATCCCTTCTCCCTGCACTGCATCTCATCAGCATTTCTTCAGCGATCACTGGCTGCTCTGCAGAGAAGAGCAGCAGTGATCTCTGGCTCCCCCCCCTCCCCCCCATGGCCCGCGGGACATTGCCATCCACGGGAGGGACAGTCTCCAAATTGCAGGACTGTCCTGCTGTGATGGGTACAGTTGCGAGGCATGCAGTTAGGGATACATTTATGCAGAGATTTATATGTAATTTCTAAAATATTATTAAACTAGATAAGAAAGGTATGGATTACTACTAGCCCCAGATCATTGAAGAGCACTTCTTTTTCATGTCACTGATCTCCATTCTTCTCACCTGATCTTCTGACCACAGAGTAATAGCAGTAGTAGTGCTGGGAAGTGCTGTCTGGTGATAACACTGGCCATCTTCTCCATAACACAGCTGTTTCCCCATTTCACTCGTTACAAAGATTTGGACTGCTTACAATATATCATTTTCTACACAGAGGGAAATAGAAGGTATTGTGCTTACACACTTTATTAGCACATTCTTCATAGGCAGTCCTTTCAAACAATGGGGTAGCTTTATTAAGCCTTGTGAGGTGATAAAGTGGCTGATGATAATTCATCAACCAATCAGCTTCTAACTTTTCAGTTAAAGCTTCCATACACTAGCTGGATTTGGTCACACTTCACCCGATTCTGAGGGATGTGTTTGAAATCGATTTGATCCAATGCTCAGGCTTGTGTGCATCAGAGTCAGAGGTTGGACCTGCAGCACATCCAACCTCTGACTTGGACCACTTGCAGCAGTGGGGAATGGGGTCGCATGTGACACACACACACACACACACAGTTGGACAGTTTAGGGAAAATGTCTTTGATGCCAAGAGGTATAAAAAAATGAATGGTATCTACAATAGTTTTCAATAGTCTTCGACTGCACCAATGTATGCTGTTTTCTGGCACCTGGATAATT
The DNA here is from genome assembly GCF_055691185.1 of Crinia signifera. Lineage (NCBI taxonomy): Eukaryota > Metazoa > Chordata > Amphibia > Anura > Myobatrachidae > Crinia > Crinia signifera. The sequence goes on along the minus strand of NC_139217.1, from coordinate 396,973,972 downwards.
ATGTTGCAGTAATCTGCTGATGTTTCTATAATCATTTACCCTGTACTTGTCCTGTATTGTCTTCAACTGTAAGTCACTGTTTTCCTGTTTTAATGATGTAGGGTGACAAAGGGATCCATGACAAAGTGGTTTCATAGGGAGAAGCCACATCTGCAGCAACACCGTCGTTTTTTTGACAGATTTAGGGCACATTTTATTAAATAAAAAATCCCCTTTACCTTAATATAGTAGTGTTGGCTGCTAACAGTGTAGAGTTAACTCTTATTATTATTAACTCTTATAATTAGTTTTAGAGTCAAACCTTATTGTACTTGTTTACTTAGTAATAGAGTAAGGTCAGTGGGTCATTAATTGGACAAGCCTAGTCTTCTGTATTATCGTTAAAAAAATGTGAAGCTTGTATTTGTTCAAACTACACAGTAGTTCCTGTGATCTTCATTTAAGTTTTCCCAAAACAACAGAACTGAGCTCTCTCAATACCTTTCCTTACTTGCACAGAACCTGCAGACAACTCTCAAATTTTGTCTATTCCAACTAAATCCCCATGCATTGTCCCACACATTATTAAATGAGACAAGTTCAATGTAGGAATCTACAAATTGCATGTGTCATCCCTAGTGTCAAGCCACACTTTTTTCCTTATGCTATATATATATATATATATATATATATATATATATATATATATATATATATATATAATCTATAGGGTTGACTGGCACTCTCTTCACTGAGGTATATGCCACGGTGCCTTCCTCGGATGGGTATACAAACAGTAGAGTTAGATTGAGGGACCTGGGGGGACCCCCAAAGAAACAGGCGGCACTCGATCAGCTGGATGGGTAGAATCCAAATTTTATGTGCAAAGTTTTCAAAAGAATACAAGCATGTCTGCCAACGTTTCAAAGCCGGTGCGGCTTTATCATCAGGGCTTGTGTAGCATGAAAAGTGCGTGTAGTGCTGTGAAAACTACACGCACTTTTCATGCTACACAAGCCCTGATGATAAAGCCGCACCGGCTTTGAAACGTTGGCAGACATGCTTGTATTCTTTTGAAAACTTTGCACATAAAATTTGGATTCTACCCATCCAGCTGATCGAGTGCCGCCTGTTTCTTTGGGGGTCCCCCCAGGTCCCTCAATCTAACTCTACTGTTTGTATATATATATATATATATATATATATATATATATATATATAATGGGGCAGGTGGGAATTTGTAAAGAGAAAAAAATCATGGTCTAGGAAAAGGGTGGGAGGAGAGGATGAAGGGTTATTAGTGAGGAACTGAGTTATACCTTTACTCTCTCCATGTTTAAGTCCAATGTATATAAATACATGTCTATTCTTTGTTTTAGAAATATTTTTTGAAAAGAATAAACCCATTATTCCAATACTATGCAAGTATCCTTCGCAGAAATTTTGATGAAACGGCTGATGACTTTTTTGTCCAGTAAGTACCGTGCAATTCTATTATTATATACAGTGGTCCAATATACTAATATACTTACCGAGATCCATCAAGGTTTTTGACTGTCAGGATGCCACCGTTGGTATGCTAACTACCAGGATTTTTTATAAATACCCTACCTCTGTTTATAAATAGTTTCGGTACTCTTTACCTAGAAGGGCGCCCGTCGTGGTGATCGCGGGTACATTTATGTCTGGCCGCGACGCGACTGACGCGATGCCCGCGATTTCCCATTGAAACCCATGTTAAACATGGAAATCGCGTCGGTCGCGTCGCGGCCGACCATAAATGTACCCGCGATGCCCGCGACGCGATGCACCCGATTTCCCATAGGAATCAATGTTAAATGGCCCGACCGACGCGATTTTACTGTTAAATGCCTCAATGGACCCGATGTGGGCATAGGAAACAATGTTAAATGGGCTACAGAGCCCAAATAGGCACAATTAACCCTTAAATGTCCCCCCAAATTTTTAACGCCACCCCACGATCCACGCCAACCCGAAGCGTGGCGAGCGCAGCGAGCCCGCGAGGGGCGGCGGTACGCGTCCTCCGACCTTTTCATGCCCTACTATCCACGTCGGCGTGGAGTTGAGAATAGAATAGTGTGGCGAGCGCAGCGAGCCACCGAGCCCGAAGCGTGGCGAGCGCAGCGCGCCCCGCGAGGGGACGTGGATACCTTCACAGTTATACGCGTCCCCTCGCGGGCTTCACAGGTGTCCGTGGCGACGCGTTTACCTGTGAAGCCCGCTAGGGGACGCGTTTACCTGTGAAGGTATCCGCGTCCCCTCGCGGGGCTCGCTGCGCTCGCCACGCTTCGGGCTCGGTGGCTCGCTGCGCTCGCCACACTATTCTATTCTCAACTCCACGCCGACGTGGATAGTAGGGCATGAAAAGGTCGGAGGACGCGTACCGCCGCCCCTCGCGGGCTCGCTGCGCTCGCCACGCTTCGGGTTGGCGTGGATCGTGGGGTGGCGTTAAAAATTTGGGGGGACATTTAAGGGTTAATTGTGCCTATTTGGGCTCTGTAGCCCATTTAACATTGATTCCTATGGCCAAATCGCGGGCATTGAGGCATTTTACATGAAAATCGCGGTCAATCAGCCTTTTTAACATTGTTCCCTATGGGAAAATCGCGGTCATCGCGGGCAGCAGATTTTTATGTACCCGCGATTTACCCGCGATGACCGCGATGACCGCGATTTTTACCCCCGACGCCCGCGATTCCAATCGCTGGCGCCCTTCTAGGTAAAGAGTACCATAGTTTCATATAACCTCTTGTGAAAAGGACCTTCAAATCCACTTCCTCTGCAGTATTTTGGGAAAGAGTGTAGACTATCATCATTCACTGTTATTACCCAAAAATATTTGCATGTGCTCTGTATCCTACTACTGGTTGAGTATCCCTAATCAGAAATGCTCGGGTAAGGGATTTTTACAGTTTTTTGGTTATTATTTTTTTACATACTTACCTGGTCCCTCCGATGGTCCCATGGCATCCCCCAGCGTCCACAGTGGCCTTCAGGATCTACTTCAGCAGTCCCAGGGGTGCATTGTGCGAGTTTGCGTCACCGTAGCACCGGCGCAATGCACTCCTGGGACCGTTGAAGAAGCTTCTGAAGGCTGCCGTGGACATCGGTGGACTTGGTAAGTATGAAAAAGGGGCAGGGGGGATCCGAAATATTCTAAAAACACGTTTTTTGTAATATTTCTGATAAGAGATTTCCGGATACGGGAGACTCTACCTGTATAATAAATGTAACTTTTTTATTAGAAGATATGCCATGTTAATGGGTGTTAAATGTATGCACTATAATATGGAGACAGGGTCAGTTTAATTGAAGAGGAGCCTGTGTTCAGGCTTTGTGCTGGCCTCTTCCTCACTGGCAGCAGTGCAGTAGACACTGGTGGCTGGCTTTGTGCCAGAGTCTACTTCACATGCACAGGACTTCAGGAACATCTGTACTGTGCATGCGATAGTCACTGGTAAAATGGCCTCCATGATATTTTCACAGTGATCACTGTCTGCAGAGCTGGCAGCTGTCACAGGAATCCGGAGGTGTAAGTATAATTATATGGATATTGGCATAGCTAGAATTTGTGCAAAGTGTACAGTGCCTAAACCTCACACCTGCACCAATTACAGATATGCCACAGTATGGAAAATTAGAACTGACATACTCTATATATGTTAAAAGCATAACCTTCTTGGAAGCCATTAAAATCACCACAATCACATTCCCAATCAATGACATAAACATTTACAGAACAAATATGTAATAGGGCTACTGGTAGGATCTAGGGAATTCATTAACTTCTGCTCATTAGGGTTAGTACAGTGTGTCTTTATGTATCTAACTAAGTTGAGTATTAGGATAGTTTGCTTTTAATATTGTGACCATTATGCAATTTAATGTATTCGTGGAAGTCCAATTAGCAGTTGTTAATCAATATTTTCTTTTTATTAAATAAGCCGTTGAATGCATGCATCAGATAAAGTACCTGCTTAATTTGTTTGAATGTTCTGGTTTTTTTTTTTTTTTTTTTTTTTTTTTATAAAGTACAGGTATCAGTGATCTATTTAAGACAGCTTGTTCTCTTGGATTGCAAGATTGTCTTGATCTAGCAAGAGAATTCTATACAAACTGGATGAACAATTCTACCAGCAATGAGTAAGTTATCTATGAGGTATGCATTTAATGTTGTCTTAGACAAACCTTTTCAAAATCAGAGTTGTAGGTAGGGGTATGTGTGCGGTGCGGTCGCCCAGGGTGCAGGGCCATGGGGGCGGTACCATCACTGACCCATGACTGCTGCATTTGGCTAGCAAGGGAAACTCCGGACACACCCCCTCACATGACATTACATGTGAGCCCTGATTTGGCTCTATTCAAAAAACTTACCCCACTAGGGTTAAATATGGGCAAATAAGGGTTCACTACTGTAAAACAAACAAAAACACATGAGTTTTTCCAGACCCTACTGTATGAGTTTTGGCTCGAAAAGGGTTAATTTTTCAGGCTACAGTTGAATTACTTGATAAGGAGCATTGGGCAAAAATCGCAGTATAGGCCGTTTTCTTTAGCCAAAATTTTTTAGAGTGTACTGTAACTGAATAGACTGGGAAAGTCTTATTATAGGTGCTTAGAGAGATGTGGAAATAGCAGATGATGTTAAGCAGGAGAGAAGCCAGTGCCATATAATTATTTCTGATTGGTTGTTTGAGAATGCATTGCTGACTCTGATTGGTCTTTTCTTAATTGTTCAGGCATATAAGATTATTTTGCTCTGTATTTGTTTTTTTGTACGTGAGGAGTTGTTTCTGCTGCATTAGAGTAGTACATGTGCCCTGTTGCAGCCTTGCTGTATTTGTTATCACAATGACTACATATCGCGGTAGTGTTATGCTGGGAGAGGCTGTAATTATTCTAGCCTGTGGGTCTTCCATTGTAATTGGCTGTAATTGTCTTTGCATCAGAGCATATAAGCAGTAATTATATAAATATATAGCAGAGTAATGAAAATACATTGGGCATTCCTGGGTGGTGACAGGTAAGTGGCTATTCAGATGCATGAAGGTGGAACATTTTAATGGTGTGTTATTGTTGTGTCACAGATGAGGTGATAAAGTGTTTGCATATACAGACCTTTAATTGCTCACATTGGAGGCCATACTCAGATGGAAAATCTGCACTTGCCCCAAGACTGGTGTACGTTTTGATAGTGTGACTGGTGGTTGCATCTGAAGACACACCAAGCGGTATTACAGTGAAGGCATTCCAGACTTTGAAGTTTGCACGTTTGTATGCCAGGGCAAGGGGTCATATTAGCATATAGTCGCGCGGTACTTGTGAGTTATCCGGGCTGCCGATTTTGTCCTTAACTTAAGGACACCCGACCGACGCGATGCCCGCGATTTAGCCGCGATTTCCCATAGACAGTAATGTTAAAAGACACGATGGACACGATTTCCGACACGATTTCCCATAGACAGTAATGTTAAAAGACGCGATGGACCCGATTTCCCATAGACAACAATGTTAAAATAAAATGACAATGTGAAATTGGCCAATATGGGCATTTCACATTGGATATGTTTTAAAAAAAAATGTTTCATGGCCCCCCACCACCGTTAACGCCACCCCGCTATTGACGCCAACCCGAAGCGTGGCGAGCCCGCGAGGGGCGGCGGTACGCGTCCTCCGACCTTTTCATACCCCTACTATCCACTAGGGCGTGGAGTGAGAATAGAATAGTGTGGCGAGCGCAGCGAGCCACCGAGCCCGAAGCGTGGCGAGCGCAGCGAGCCCCGCGAGGGGACGCGGATACCTTCACAGGTATCCGCGTGCCCTTGCGGGCTTCACAGGTGTCCGCGTCCCCTCGCGGGGCTCGCTGCGCTCGCCACGCTTCGGGCTCGGTGGCTCGCTGCGCTCGCCACACTATTCTATTCTCACTCCACGCCCTAGTGGATAGTAGGGGTATGAAAAGGTCGGAGGACACGTACCGCCGCCCCTCGCGTGCTCGCTGCGCTCGCCACGCTTCGGGTTGGCGTCAATAGCGGGGTGGCGTTAACGGTGGTGGGGGGCCATGAAACATTTTTTTTTAAAACATATCCAATGTGAAATGCCCATATTGGCCAATTTCACATTGTCATTTTATTTTAACATTGTTGTCTATGGGAAATTGGGTCCATCGCGTCTTTTAACATTACTGTCTATGGGAAATCGTGTCGGAAATCGTGTCCATCGTGTCTTTTAACATTACTGTCTATGGGAAATCGCGGGCATCGCGTCGCGGCTCCTTATAACGGCCACGACCGACGCGATGCCCACGATTTCGGGCGCGATGAAAAAATCGGCAGCCCGGATAACTCACAAGTACCAGTCGCACATGTGACTACGACAAAAGATGCTTCAGCGGTCACAACAGCATGTGACTGTCAGGATCTCCTGTGCCACGCTGCCTGGCGAGGCACCACGGGACACGGACTGGAAGGAGAAACCGTCAGGATAGAGGGTAACCTCGCCGCCCTGACTCCGTTGCAACCCAAAGGAGTTAGCGTGCGAGTGCGGAGCTAACCTTCACCACTAATAGCCGCGTTCGTGAGAGCCCGTTAGTCAGGCTCCCACCTCGATGCCACCTGGTCTTACGTGTGGACAACTCGCACGCCAAGGCCAGAGATTGACAAGGGGAAAGCTAACTAACCAAACTGGCGAGGACCTAACGGGAATCCTAAATGAGGAGCAAATGGTTACCCCGGATACAGAAATCCGCCACAGCCGTAGTAACGGTACCTGAGCGGCCCAACACTAGGCAAGGGGTGTAACAATACACAAACGATGACTCAAAAAGGCAACAGGTGTAACAATACACAATTGATGACACAATAAGGCAACAGGTGTAACAATACACAATGGATGACACAATAAGCAGTACAGAAAAGTAGAGATGATGATGATTCTAACTTATCTGACACGGGTGTAACAGCACAGAGCTGAGAGCAGAAATGGTATCCAATAGGCACAGTAGACAGGACCAGGAGAGCAGCAACTGCAGGGACCAAGGCAAGCCGACAGGACCAGGATCGCAGCAACTGCAGGGACCGGGAACACTCAGGACGCTGGGTCTGAACTATAACCGGCGCCTGAGTGTCCCTGCGTGCAGCTTAATATAGCCGCACTTCCTGGCAAGGAGGATGCCGCACTGTCCCTAGCTTCCGCCCGGCTGCCTGGCGTCCCCCGTCGCCTAGGCAACCGGGGCAGGCGTTGCGGAAGCGGCCGGGCGCTAGTCTGCCGGCCGTCCGTGACGTAGGAAGGGATGTGCGTGTCACCGACGCGATCCCTTCCTGTGACGCGGCGGCGTCCCGGTTGCTTAGTAACAACCGGAACGCGCCGCCGAGAACTCCCTGCTTCAGCGCTAGCGCTGACAGCAGGAGTTCTAACAGTACCCCCCCCTTGAGGAGGGGTCACCGAACCCTTAGCCCCGGGCTTGAACGGAAACTTTTTAAAGAATTCAGCCCTTAATCTGGGAGCATGTAAAAGCCTATCCGGAACCCAGGATCTCTCTTCATCCCCAAATCCTTGCCAATGTACCAGAAATTTAAGTTGACCCCGGACCATTTTAGAATCGAGAATCCGTTCAACTAAAAACTCCTTATGGCCTTTGACAACCACCGGCTTCTTGGGCCGTTTCTGATGAAACAAAGCGGGGACCGGTTTGAAGAGAGAACAGTGGAAAACGTTATTAATCTTCAAGGATTTGGGTAACTGCAATTGGAAGGCTACCGGGTTAACTTGTTTAGAAATGAGAAAAGGACCAATGAATTTAGGACCCAGCTTATGACATCTCTGGCGCAGCTTGATATGACGAGTAGACAAAAATACCCTTTGACCAACTTTGAAAGAACAGGGTCTTCTGTGCCTATCATAAAAAATCTTAGATCGGGCTGAGGACTGATTCAAAGCTAAATGCACCTTTTTCCAAGAGTCTCTGAGAGCAGTAACTACCAAAGAGTTGGACCGAGCGGCCTTGGCAGGGATGTCAAAGGAGTTGCATTTAGGATGATACCCAAAGTTACAGAAAAAGGGTGACGTCTTGGTAGAAACATGATAGGCATTATTATAAGAAAATTCGGCCAAGGGTACCAGCTCCGCCCAATTGGTCTGACATTTGGCAACGAAGCAACGTAAATACTGTTCCAGGGCCTGGTTAACTCTTTCGGTTTGTCCATTAGACTGTGGGTGATAGCCGGAGGACAAACTAAGCCGAATGCCTAGGTTAGAACAAAACGCTCTCCAAAACCTAGCGATAAATTGGGATCCTCTGTCGGAGACAATGTCCTTGGGGAAACCATGAAGTCTGAACACATGGGTAATGAACAGCTGAGCTAATTCCTGGGCCGAAGGAAGCTTGCGTAATGGTATGAAATGAGCCATTTTACTGAACCGATCGACAGTAACCCAAATGGTGGAACAATGAGAAGATCTGGGGAGATCGACGATAAAATCCATAGAAATATGGGACCAGGGTCTTTCAGGAACGAGTAATGGAAGAAGTTGGCCCATGGGGGAAACTCTGGGCGACTTATGACGGGCACAAACAGGACATGAAGAAACAAAACGAGTGATATCTTGCTTCATGGTGGGCCACCAAACCACTCTGGACATACTTTCAATGGTTTTGGCGATGCCCGGATGTCCTGCTAATTGGCTGGAATGAAAGTCTTTGATGACTGAGGTTTGCAGAGTCTTGGGAACAAAGAGACGATCCTGAGGGGTCTCCTGCGGAGCAGACGGTTGAGAGGCCAAAACACGAGTAGCGAGATCTTGAGTTAACCCGGCCAAGATTAAACTGGAAGGAATAATGGGTTCCTCGAACGATCCTGAGTCTTGAGTGGATTGGAAACTTCGGGAAAGCGCATCCGCCTTGGTGTTCTTTGGACCAGGTCTGAACGTTATGACAAATCGGAACCGGGTAAAGAATAAGGCCCATCTGGCTTGGCGAGGATTGAGCCGCTTGGCGGACTGGATGTAGGCCAAATTCTTATGGTCTGTAATAACGGTGACCTCGTGCTCTGCTCCTTCAAGCCACTGGCGCCATTCCTCGAAGGCCCATTTAATGGCCAACAATTCTCTATTTCCCACGTCATAATTCTTTTCGGCGGAAGAAAATTTACGTGAAAAATAGGCACAAGGATGTAACTTGTTATCATGATGGGTAGTCTGGGATAGCACCGCTCCAGCCCCAACATCAGAAGCATCCACCTCCACTAGAAACGGGACTCTGGGATCAGGATGGTGAAGCACCGGTGCCGAGGTAAAGGCTTTCTTTAAATAATCAAAGGCTTCGATGGCCTGATGTGACCAATGTTGCGGGTCCGCTCCTTTACGAGTGAGCTCCACAATAGGAGCGACGATGTCGGAAAAAGAACGAATGAATTTGCGATAATAATTTGAGAATCCCAGGAATCTCTGTATGGCCTTGAGGTTGGTGGGACGGGCCCAGGACAGGATGGCTTGGATTTTACTGGGATCCATGGAAAAGCCTGTGGGAGTAATGACATACCCAAGAAAAGAGATTTGGGATACCTCAAATTCGCATTTTTCCAATTTGGCATAAAGTTGGTTTTCACGCAATCTTTGAAGAACCAAGCAGACGTGTTGTCTATGTTCGGAGAGACTCCTGGAAAAAATCAAGATATCGTCCAGGTAAACAACCGCGAAGATGCCGAGATACGGCCGGAGTACCTCATTGATAAAGTCCTGGAAGACGGCGGGAGCATTAGCAAGACCAAAAGGCATCACAAGATACTCATAGTGGCCGGTATGAGTGTTAAAGGCGGTCTTCCACTCGTCCCCCTGCTTTATTCTTATGAGGTTATAGGCCCCTCTCAAATCAATTTTAGAAAAGATAACCGCTTCTCGGATCTGGTCAAACAAGACCGAAATAAGAGGTAAGGGGTAAGAATTTTTAACAGTGATCTGATTTAAAGCACGATAGTCAATACATGGACGCAACGAGCCGTCTTTTTTCTCTACAAAGAAAAAACCCGCCCCCACCGGGGATTTGGAAGGACGAATGAAGCCTTTTTTTAGACTTTCTTTAATATAATCATCCATGGCCCGAGACTCGGGACCAGATAATGCATACAAACGCCCCTTGGGTAGCCTGGCATTGGGGAGAAGATCGATGGCACAATCAAACGATCGGTGAGGGGGTAGTGTGTCTGCTTCCTTTTTAGAGAATACATCAGCATAATCGTGATAGGGCACGGGGAGAGAGTCCAGGACTGGAACTACTGCCCGTAGCGGAAGAGCAAGACAATTACTAGAGCAAGATGACCCCCACCGGGTAATCTCCCCTGTGACCCAATCGACATCAGGATTGTGCTTCTTTAACCACGGAAGCCCCAGGACAAGAGGCGCAAACGGACAATGAAAAACCCAGAATGATATTTCCTCAGAATGTAAGGCGCCCACTGTCATCCTGAGGGAAGGAGTACGAAAGGAGATACTGCCATTGGACAATGGTTGGCCATCTAATCCGCATACAGACAAGCCTGTTTCTAAAGGAATGGGCTTTACCCCAAGAGCTTCGACCACAGAAGCATCAAGAAAATTGCCTGCTGCGCCACAATCCAAGAAAGCAGAAATCTCCAAAGACTGTTTCCCAAAGGAGACGGTGGTACTAATATAAATAGAGTCTACAGGGGAAAAACGAGTAAGGCCTAAGTAAACTCCCCCAAAACTACCTAGGCCCTGTCTTTTCCCGCCTTAAGAGGACAACCCACGGCGCGATGGCCAGCACCCCCACAATAGAGACACAGTCCCTTCTGTCTTCTCCGATTCTTTTCAGAAGCGGAAAGACGAGTTGCGCCAAGTTGCATGGGTTCGTCAGCCGAGGGATCTGAGGAATCTTCCTGGGAGGATGAGGGAAAGACCCCAGACTCCCGCTCTCTCTGACGTTCCCTGAAACGTCGGTCCACCTTGATGGCCAACTGCATTATCTCGTCGAGGGACGAAGGAGACGGATAATGAACCAAGGCATCCTTGAGACTATCTGACAACCCAATTCTAAATTGGCTTCGCAAAGCCGGGTCATTCCAGCCAGAGTCATTGGCCCACCTCCTAAACTGAGTACAGTAACTCTCTGCGGTTCCTTGCCCCTGTCGGAGAGCCCGAAGGTTAGCCTCTGCCGAGGCGGACCTATCAGGATCATCGTACAGCAACCCCATGGCAGAAAAGAAAGAATTGACGGAGGAGAGGGCCTCATCCCCGGCAGGGAGTCCAAATGCCCAGGTCTGAGGATCCCCCTGTAGGAGAGAAATTATTATGCCTACCCGCTGGGATTCAGAGCCTGAAGAAACAGGACGTAACTTAAAATACAATTTACACGACTCCCTGAAATTATAGAAAAGGGAACGATCCCCAGAAAAACGATCGGGAAGATTAAGCTTGGGCTCGGGGCGTCTAGCGGAAGTAAGGACCCCATGGACCTGTTCCTCTTGAGAACTAACTCGGAGCGTAAGGTCCTGCAATTTCTGTGTGAGTGAGTGAATCTGGCCCACCAATGCATGCCCCGTGGCCTGCTGGGAAGGATCCATACTGACCAGAACGGCTAAGTGATGTGTGTGTGTGGCCGGTTATAATGTCAGGATCTCCTGTGCCACGCTGCCTGGCGAGGCACCACGGGACACGGACTGGAAGGAGAAACCGTCAGGATAGAGGGTAACCTCGCCGCCCTGACTCCGTTGCAACCCAAAGGAGTTAGCGTGCGAGTGCGGAGCTAACCTTCACCACTAATAGCCGCGTTCGTGAGAGCCCGTTAGTCAGGCTCCCACCTCGATGCCACCTGGTCTTACGTGTGGACAACTCGCACGCCAAGGCCAGAGATTGACAAGGGGAAAGCTAACTAACCAAACTGGCGAGGACCTAACGGGAATCCTAAATGAGGAGCAAATGGTTACCCCGGATACAGAAATCCGCCACAGCCGTAGTAACGGTACCTGAGCGGCCCAACACTAGGCAAGGGGTGTAACAATACACAAACGATGACTCAAAAAGGCAACAGGTGTAACAATACACAATTGATGACACAATAAGGCAACAGGTGTAACAATACACAATGGATGACACAATAAGCAGTACAGAAAAGTAGAGATGATGATGATTCTAACTTATCTGACACGGGTGTAACAGCACAGAGCTGAGAGCAGAAATGGTATCCAATAGGCACAGTAGACAGGACCAGGAGAGCAGCAACTGCAGGGACCAAGGCAAGCCGACAGGACCAGGATCGCAGCAACTGCAGGGACCGGGAACACTCAGGACGCTGGGTCTGAACTATAACCGGCGCCTGAGTGTCCCTGCGTGCAGCTTAATATAGCCGCACTTCCTGGCAAGGAGGATGCCGCACTGTCCCTAGCTTCCGCCCGGCTGCCTGGCGTCCCCCGTCGCCTAGGCAACCGGGGCAGGCGTTGCGGAAGCGGCCGGGCGCTAGTCTGCCGGCCGTCCGTGACGTAGGAAGGGATGTGCGTGTCACCGACGCGATCCCTTCCTGTGACGCGGCGGCGTCCCGGTTGCTTAGTAACAACCGGAACGCGCCGCCGAGAACTCCCTGCTTCAGCGCTAGCGCTGACAGCAGGAGTTCTAACAGTGACTCAGAATCAGTCCCTGAATCGTATCCTAATTTAGGGCCTTATTTTGGTTCATTCTTTCTGACAAAATCCTTCTTAGATGGACAAAACCATGTGCACTGCAGGGGGGGCAGATGTAACATGTGCAGAGAGAATTAGATTTGGGTGAGTAATTTTGTTTCTGTGCAGGGAAAATACTGACTGCTTTATTTTTACACTGCAATATAGATCTCACTTTGAAGTAAAACCCCACCCAAATCTAATTCTCTCTGCACATGTTACATCTGCCCCACCTGCAGTGCACATGGTTTTGCCCATCTAAAAAGGATTTTGTCAGAAAGAATGAACCAAAATAAGGCCCTCAGTGATGGGATAACACTGATCAGGAAAGCAATGGTGTACAGTAGTACCTGAATTACCATATTCCAAATAACTTCATAATAGTGTTCGCTGCCGCCTCCATTATGTGAGGAAAACCCCGGAAAGCTGGTAGATATTTCCAGGTGTCCATTACACATAGACATACATTGCTGTGCCTGGGGGTAATAGATAGGCAGACAGCCTTGTTTGTTAGGTTGAGTAAGTCCATATTTTGGATATAAGATAGCTGTCTGAGTGTCTGTTGATAGGGCTTGGTACCATCTAGGCTATAGTACCATCTAGCTGTGCCAGTGTATGCCTCTTTTGCAGGTCAGGCATCTGCAAATGCTGCTACAAAGCCTTTCCATGGTGAACATCTGTGCATCCCAATGTGCAAGAGAAGCCCATGGCAGCACCGATAGACACTGAAATACTGATTGGTGCCTCTCTAAAGCTACAGTACCATCGGTCACACCATCAAAACTTAAACCAACCCTATGTAAGAGGCTTAGACCTGTCATCAATACACCCACTGCACTGAGACTCCTCCCTGTCACCTCACAGGAACATCCAATACATTTGCAAATCATGTCAGAGACCACGTGTCTCTGTGCACACCAATCGCACTCTGTATCTGGACGCATGCGCAGTGCTACCTAGACACATGCAGAGAAGAAAAAAAGTGTCTCCACTGCATCTGACATCACCCCTGCTTCCAGCTCAGAAGCAGGTCCAATGTTCTTTACCTTAGGGCAGTTTAAATTTTGGAAACTGTGTGGGGGTCCTGAGGACCGAGGTTGAGAACTACTTCTTTAGGGTGTAGCAGATGTGGATGTGGAATTTGCAAGCAGCAGTTGCATTATAATATGCTGTGTTTTGCTCTGACTGGTTCACAGCTTACTAGTTAGATTATTTTGTTGGATTTATCCTTATTTGTCCTTCTTAAAAATAAATCTGACTGTGGTCAGCTGTACGTGATCCAATTAATAATTTCCAGAGTAGTGTAACTGCTGTAGGACATGTCTGTCCCAGGAAGAAGGAGAAAAGGAAAGAATTGCACAACGAATGCTTAATAAAAGATTATAAACAATAGACGCCAGAATATTAGTGTGTCTCAGCCAGTTTAGCATTCGTATAATGCTGTTAGAAATGTTGTGATTTGTAATGAGTAAAAGAAGATATGTACAGTAATTTATCTATGTGGTGTATTTATAATGGGTGCAGGGTGTGCTATGCATACTAGCCCCAGGATCCAGGGGGGCTCACACCATGCACCCAATTCTTCAATACTCACCTCCCCAGAGTCCTGTGTTGGCTACTTCAACATCACTCAAATCAAACTGATAATGGCGCACTCAGTTTTCCTGCATTTTACCCAAGGGCAGTATAAAAATTGCTGTAAAAATGCCTACCACTGCCATTTTCCCAGGGCCCTGCACATGCACAGTGGATTTTGGCTCAGAGTATACAAGTGCTCCCACTAATGTGCTGCCAATTAGAGGGCTTGGACAGATACTGACTCAGGTCCTCTTTTTTGTTAATTTCCCCCTGTCCGGACCAGTGATTTTATCATTATGTATTGAGGAGTGGATGAGTGCCAGTTGGCTGCAACTGAACCCTGATAAAACAAAGGTGCTTATGATAGGTCACAGGACAAGACTGCAGAAGAGCCAACCAACAGGACCTACGCTTGGGGATGCAGAAGTTCAAAATACGGAACATGTGCAGAATCTTGGTGTTGTCCTGGATAGTGGCTTCACACTTAAACATCAGGTATCAGCCACAATGAAATCCTCATTCTATCATCTATAGCCAGAATCAAGCACTTTATTCCCCTTTAGAAGATCTGGCTAAAGTCATACATCATTTGTACCATCGTGCCTTGACTACTGCAATGCTCTCTACCTTGGTCTCCAAGCAAAATAATTGCACCGCTTGCAGATGGTACAAAATACAGCTGCCAGGCTATTAACCAATCAGCCCCGTTTCAGCCACATAATACCCATTCTGTACAGATTGGCTTACTCACTTTCAAAGCTCTACATGACCAGGGCCCAAGGTCCCACTTGATTACTGCGATCGGTTGATGAAGGACTACTAGCAGTACCAAGAATTTCCCTGAATTCATCCGGGGGTCGAGCTTTGAGCGCCGTGGCTCCAACTCTACAGAACTCACTTCCCCACTCAGTTTGAGAAGATTCCACTCTGGAAACATTCAAAAATAGACTCAAGACTTTCCTGTTCACCCAATCATTTCACTAATGTCCCTTGTTAAGTTGTTAAGTTTGTTTTGTATTTTGTGCTGTAAAAGGCTAATGCAAGCACCTTGAGTCCTGCTAGGAGATAAGTGCTCCATATAAATAACATTATTATTATTATTATTATTATTATTATTATTACTTGATGTTATTTTCTGACTAATTTATACAACACCTATCATATGTAACTCTGTAGGATACCACAATCCATTAAAGGCCTCATTTATTGCTATGGCATTGCGGAAGGTGGTGAAAAGGAATGGGACTTTGCTTGGAATCTGTATAGAAAATCAGATATTGAAGACC